>NC_068911.1:106151836-106454866 GCF_023091745.1 Budorcas taxicolor
GTTTTACAAGTTGATGAGTGCTATCAAGAAAGAAAAAGTAGAGCAGGTAAGAGATAAAAGGGAGTTCAATTTTTTTGTTTTAAAAAAATTTTACTCTGAAAAATTTAAGATATATATTCGCAAGAATGGTACAAATATGCTCTTGCCCCAGAATCACATATTGTTAATGTTTTGTCATATTTACTTTAAAATTCTCTCTCAAGAATATGTAACACTTTATGAATTTGTGTGTCATCCTTGTGCAGGAGCCGTGTTAATGTTCTCTGTATTGTTCTAATTTTAGTGTATGTGCTGCCTAAGTAAGCACAAACATTGTAGTTTTAAATAAGGTGGTCAAGTTAAGTGTTCGCTGAGAGATTGGCGTTTTAGGAAAGTCTAGAAGGGAAAAAGGGAAGTAGCCATGCAAAGAGGAAGCAGTGGGATATGGGAATGAGGAGAGTGGTATAGCCAGATGGACCAGCTTGTATGGAGTCCAAAGCAGGAACGTGTAAGAACATAAGTTTGATAGGAAAAAGTGAGGTGGGAGGTAATAGGAGGAGGGTACAGAGGGTAGAAGGGCTCGTAAACCATTAACAGAGATTTTATCCAGGTAAAATCAGGAGCCACCAAGGAGTGCTGAGAAGTAATGTGATCAGATTTCTTTTGTAAAAGTATTTCACTGACTGCTGAATTGAGAGGAGCACAATGGCATCTGGAGTATCAGGCTGCTATAAGAATTCATGCTTAGAGATAACATGATGGTGGCTCAGATCAGGCAAGTAGATGTGGAGGTGGTAGGAAACAGTGGGATTCTGAATATGTTTTGAATGTAGAGCCAACAGGAGATGGTGGTGGATTGTATGTGCACTGTGAGGCAAAGCATGAAGTCAAGGAATTGGTGTGAGTAACTGGCAAGATGGGATGGGGAAGACCTTTGACGGAGTAAGGTTTGAGAAAGATCTAGAGTTCATTTTGGTCAGAGTAAGTTTGAGATGTCTGTTAGACTACTAGGTAGATATGTCTGGTTGAATATGCCAACAAATCTGAAGTTAGGAAGAGGTCTGATCTTCACATATGTGTATGGGAGTAATTGGCATAGAGGTAGTATTTAAAGCCATGAAACTAATGAGAACTCTAAAGGAGAGAGCAGAGGATGCTAAAACCTGAGCCCTGGTACTCTCTAAGAGGACAGGGAGAGGAGGAAAATGGAAAAGTTTAGACCAAGAAGGAATAATACATGATACAATCATGAGAGTATCAGTTCAGTTCAGTCAGTCAGTCGCGTCCGATTCTTTGCGACCCCATGAATCGCAGCACGCCAGGCCTCCCTGTCCATCACCAACTGCCAGAGTCCACACAAACCCATGTCCATCGAGTCGGTGATGCCATCCAACCATTTCATCCTCTGTCGTCCCCTTCTCCTCCTCCCCCAATCCCTCCCAGCATCAGGGTCTTTTCCAATGAGTCAACTCTTTGCATGAGGTGGCCAAAGTATTGGAGTTTCAGCTTTAGCATCATTCCTTCCAAAGAAATCCCAGGGCTGATCTCCTTCAGAATGGATTGGTTGGATCTCCTTGCAGTCCATGGGACTCTCAAGAGTCTTCTCCAAAACCACAGTTCAAAAGCATCAATTCTTTGGCGCTCAGCCTTCACAGTCCAACTCTCACATCCATACATGATCACAGGAAAAACCATAGCCTTGACTAGATGGACCTTAGTCAGCAAAGTAATGTCTCTGCTTTTGAATATGCTATCTAGGTTGCTCATAACTTTTCTTCCAAGGAGTAAATGTCTTTTAATTTCATGGCTGCAATCAACATCTGCAGTGATTTTGGAGCCCCTGTAAACAAAGTCTGACACTGTTTTCCACTGTTTCCCCATCTATTTCCCATGAAGTGATGGGACTGGATGCCATGATCTTCGTTTTCTGAATGTTGAGCTTTAAGCCAACTTTTTCACTCTCCTCTTTTACTTTCATCAAGAGGCTTTGTAGTTCCTCTTCACTTTCTGCCATAAGGGTGGTGTCATCTGCATATCTGAGGTTATTGATATTTCTCCCGGCAGTGTTGATTCCAGCTTGTGCTGCTTCCAGTCCAGCGTTTCTCATGATGTACTCTGCATAGGAGTTAAATAAGCAGGGTGACAATATACAGCCTTGAGGTACTCCTTTTCCTATTTGAAACCAGTCTGTTGTTCCATGTCCAGTTCTAACTGTTGCTTCCTGACCTGCATACAGATTTCTCAAGAGGCAGGTCAGGGGTCTGGTATTCCCATCTCTTTCAGAATTTTCGAGAGTTTATTGTGATCCACACAGTCAAAGGCTTTGGCATAGTCAATAAAGCAGAAATAGATGTTTTTCTGGAACTCTGTTGCTTTTTCCATGAGCCAGCAGATGTTGGCAATTTGATCTCTGGTTTCTCTGCCTTTTCTAAAACCAGCTTGAATATCAGGAAGTTCACGGTTCACATATTGCTGAAGCCTGGCTTGGAGAATTTTGAGCATTACTTTACTAGCGTGTGAGATGAGTGCAATTGTGCGGTAGTTTGAGCATTCTTTGGCATTGCCTTTCTTTGGGATTGGAATGAAAACTGACCTTTCCCAGTCCTGTGGCCCCTGCTGAGTTTTCCAAGTTTGCTGGCATATTAAGTGCAGCACTTTCACAGCATCATCTTTCAGGATTTGAAACAGCTCAACTTGAATTCCATCACCTCCACTAGCTTTGTTCGTAGTGATGCTTTCTAAGGCCCACTTGACTTCACATTCCAGGATGTCTGGTTCTAGATGAGTGATCACACCATCGTGATTATCTGGGTCGTGAAGATCTTTTTTGTACAGTTCTTCTGTGTATTCTTGCCACCTCTTCTTAATATCTTCTGCTTCTGTTAGGTCCATACTATTTCTGTCCTTTATTGAGCCCATCTTTGCATGAAATGTTCCCTTGGTATCTCTAATTTTCTTGAAGAGATCGCTAGTCTTTCCCATTCTGTTCTTTTCCTCTATTTCTTTGCATTGATCGCTGAAGAAGGCTTTCTTATCTCTTCTTGTTATTCTTTGGAACTCTGCATTCAGATGCTTCTATCTTTCCCTTTCCCCTTTTTTTTCACCTCTCTTCTTTTCAGAGCTATTTGTTAGGCCTCCCCAGACAGCCATTTTGCTTTTTTGCATTTCTTTTCCTTGGAGATGGTCTTGATCCCTGTCTCCTGTACAGTGTCACGAACCTCATTCCATAGTTCATCAGGCACTCTATCTATCCGATCTAGGCCCTTAAATCTATTTCGCACTTCCACTGTATAATCATAAGGGATTTGATTGAGGTCATACCTGAATGGTCTGGTGGTTTTCCCTACTTTCTTCAGTTTAAGTCTGAATTTGGTAATAAGGAGTTCTGAGCCACAGTCAGCTCCTGGTCTTGTTTTGCTGACTGTATAGAGCTTCTCCATCTTTGGCTGCAAAGAATATAATCCATCTGATTTTGGTGTTGACCATCGGGTGATGTCCATATGTAGAGTCTTCTCTTGTGTTGTTGGAAGAGGGTGTTTGCTATGACCAGTGCATTTTCTTGGCAAAACTCTATTAGTCTTTGCCCTGCTTCATTCTGCATTCCAAGGCCTAATTTGCCTGTTACTCCAGGTGTTTCCTGACTTCCTACTTTTGCATTCCAGTCCCCTATAATGAAAAGGACATCTTTTTTGGGTGTTAGGTCTGTAGGTCTTCATATAACCGTTAACTTCAGCTTCTTCAGCATTACTGGTTGGGGCATAGACTTGGATTACTCTGATACTGAATGGTTTGCTTTGGGAACGAACAGAGATCATTCTGTTGTTTTTGAGATTGCATCCAAGTACTGCATTTCAGACTTTTTGTTGACCATGATGGCTACTCCATTTCTTCTGAGGGATTCCTGCCCGCAATAGTAGATATAATGGTCATCTGAGTTAAATTCACCCATTCCAGTCCATTTTAGTTCACTGATTCCTAGAATGTCGATGTTCACTCTTGCCATCTCCTGTTTGACCACTTCCAATTTGCCTTGATTCATAGACCTGACATTCCAGGTTCCTATGCAATATTGCTCTTTACAGCATCGGACCTTGCTTCTATCAGCAGTCACATCCACAGCTGGGTATTGGTTTTGCTGTGGCTCCATCCCTTCATTCTTTCTGGAGTTATTTCTCCACTGATCTCCAGTAGCATGTTGGGCACCTACTGACCTGGGGAGTTTTCCTTACTTTCATCAATTTAAGTCTGAATTTGGCAATAAGGAGTTCATGATCTGAGCCACAGTCAGCTCCCAGTCTTGTTTTGTTGACTGTATAGGGCTTCTCCATCTTTGGCTGCAAAGAATATAATCAATCTGATTTTGGTATAGTGTTCCAGAATTTAAATGAAAAAAAAAAAAGTGATTTAATGAAGAGGGAATGATTTACTGATATTAAGATGCAGACTTAGAATTCCTACATGCTCTCTTCCTTTTATTTCCAATTTATTTCCTTTATACCTTTTTAAAAAAATATTTATTTTTATTTGTTTACTGATTTGACTAGGCCAGGCCTAAGTTATGGCATGCAAGATCTAAGTCTCTGACCAGGGTCAAACCTCGGTCCCCTGAATTGGAAGCATGGAGTCGTAGCCATTGAACCAGGAAAGTCCTTTCTATAAACTTATCTGGTTATTGTCTATTTGTTCTTCAGATCTCAGCCTTGATGTGTATATCTGTTAAGAAGCCTTCCAAAACCCCAGATCTGAACACTGTCCTTCTTATATGTTCCACTAACATCTGCCTGGTGCATTCCCTGTAGTGTTTCTTGAAAACTGTGTGTGTTCTAGGTTATTGTATATCCAGAGCCTTCTGTAATATCTGCTCCACATAAACATGCAAGTTTTTTTTTTTGTTTTTGAATACATGAAAAAAAAGAAATTAAGTGAATATTTTTTTAACTGTAATTCTTTACAGAGCAAATATTCTATTTAAAATAGATATTTTCCCTGGGATTTAGCCCTGAGACAGACATGGAGCATTCTTGTGTTGAAAAGAGAGTAAAGACCCAGATGCATTACCTCAGCCGCTAGCTACATGTTCTTGTTTTATCTTTTTGGTCCACATTATCCCAAACTTTGAGATTAATTGTTACGTGTTAAGCCAGTGTGTTTGTTTTTCCAGCTTTTAAAGCTGAAGTTTTAATTTTGAAATCTGTAAATTCATAGCTGTTGTGAGAAATCATGCAAAGAAATAATGCAGGTACAATCCTGTGTACGCTTTACCCAGTTTCCTGCAATGGTAGTATCTTGTAAAATTGTAACACGGTATAACCACCAGGATATTGACACAACCAAGATGGAGAACATTTCCATCTCATGGGGTCCCTCATGTTGCCTTTCTAGAGTCATAATCTGTTCTTTCTTTTCCCCACCTTAACCCTTGGCAACTACTAATCTCGAAAGGCAATGCCAAAGAATGCTCAAACTACTGCACAATTGCACTCATCTCACATGCTAGTAAAGTAATGCTCAAAATTCTCCAAGCCAGGCTTCAGCAGTACATGAACTATGAACTTCCTGATGTTCAAGCTGGTTTTTAGAAAAGGCAGAGAAACCAGAGATCAAATTGCCAACATCTGCTGGCTCATGGAAAAAGCAAGAGAGTTCCAGAAAAACATCTATTTCTGCCTTATTGACTATGCCAAAGCCTTTGACTGTGTGGATCACAATAAACTGGGGAAAATTCTGAAAGAAATCGGAATACCAGACCCCTGACTTGCCTCTTGAGAAATCTGTATGCAGGTCAGGAAGCAACAGTTAGAACTGGACATGGAACAACAGACTGGTTTCAAATAGGAAAAGGAGTACCTCAAGGCTGTATATTGTCACCCTGCTTATTTAACTCCTATGCAGAGTACATCATGAGAAACGCTGGACTGGAAGAAGCACAAGCTGGAATCAAGATTGGCGGGAGAAATATCAATAACCTCAGATATGCAGATGACACCACCCTTATGGCAGAAAGTGAAGAGGAACTACAAAGCCTCTTGATGAAAGTAAAAGAGGAGAGTGAAAAAGTTGGCTTAAAGCTCAACATTCAGAAAACGAAGATCATGGCATCCAGTCCCATCACTTCATGGCAAATAGATGGGGAAACAGTGTCAGACTTTATTTTTTTGGGCTCCACAATCACTGCAGATAGTGACTGCAGCCATGAAATTAAAAGACGCTTACTCCTTGGAAGAAAAGTTATGAGCAACCTAGATAGCATATTCAAAAGCAGAGACATTACTTGGCCGACTAAGGTCCATCTAGTCAAGGCTATGGTTTTTCCTGTGGTCATGTATGGATGTGAGAGTGAAGAAGGCTGAGCGCCGCAGAATTGATGCTTTAGAACTGTGGTGTTGGAAAAGACTCTTGAGAGTCCCGTGGACTGCAAGGAGATCCAACCAGTCCATTCTGAAGGGGATCGGCCCTGGGATTTCTTTGGAAGGAATGATGCTAAAGCTGAAACTCCAATACTTTAGCCGCCTCATGCAAAGAGTTGACTCATTGGAAAAGACCCTGATGCTAGGAGGGATTGGGGGCAGGAGGAGAAGGGGACGACGGAGGATGAGATGGCTGGATGGCATCACTGGCTTGATGAATGTGAGTCTGAACTCTGGGAGTTGGTGATGGACAGGGAGGCCTGGCGTGCTGCGATACGTGGGGTCGCAAAGAGTCGGACACGACTGAGCAACTGAACTTAACTGATGAGAATCTAGTTGTCCCAGCACACTTTCTTGAAAAGATTATTCATTTTCTCTTGAATTATTTTGATATCCTTGTCAAAAATCAGCTGACTCTAAGTGTTTAATTATGGAGTCTGAAATTCTAATCGATTGATCTATCATTATGCTAGTACTACAGTGACTTCATAGTAAGTTTTACAACCAAGTAGTGTAAGTACTTCTTTTAGGAAGATAGTATCAATGGGACAGTGCTTCTAAAAGTGTTTTTCTTTTGAGTATTAAGTAAAACATTCCTTTTCTATTAATTAGATTATACCACTTCATTTTTAAGTTTTTTATGCATTCAGGTACCTATTAGAATTATTAGTGAGCCAGCTCATAACTTCAATTTAATTTTTTCTAAACATTTCTGTACTGTTTCAGAGTTCTCCCATCTTCAAATAAAACAATTTTTTTTTCTCTTGTTACTCTATCAGAGCAGTTTTTTATTAAGATTATTTTAGTTTCATTGTTTATTTTTACTAATAACAGTGCCTGATTCAGTCCTCATAAAAGTTGCAATCTGACCTCAACATAGTGGATTTTTTTTTTCTTGGAGTATTTGTTAAATTTTTTTACAATATTAAAAAGCAAAGATAATAGGTAGCAAAATTATTTTTGTATATTTTCCTTAGCTTCTTTCCAGTGTCCATTACTAAAACATGGTATCCCTTGTGCCACTTACCCTGAATGGTTTCTAAGACCCTATTCCTTCTGGAAAGTAGACATGACTCTTTCTGCTGGTACTACCCTTACCAGAGTAAATTTCACTTAATCCCAATGGTTTTGAATTTTTACTTTCTAGGTTAAAGACTGAAATGGGTATATATGATTAGCAAAATGTATAGGTGTAAGTCAAGCTGGGAGAGCAAGAATCTGTTATTTCCAGCTTTATTTTTGGAAGGTGATACCTGACTCCCACTCATATATGTAATGTAAGGAAATTTCTAAATAGAGCAGGGGTCCTGGATATTGGGTGGCTACAAAAGATGATACAGGTTTACTATCCCAAGTTGACTCCCAATACATATCCACCCTTGTTCTCTCCCTAGAGTTCCAGATTGATGTATTTTCAAGTCTGTTTGACATATCCACTTCATATCTTGTGATCATTTCTAACTGTATATATTCCTAAAAGATCTGTTGATTTTTTTTCTTCCCAATCCATTTGTTCGTTAGCCTTTAAGTAACTTGTGCAGCCTCTCAGTAAACTGCATGACTCCATCACACTAAACGTACACCTTGATTTCCCATTTCCCTCATTTTCCTCATGTACTCCATCAGCAAGTCCTAGTAGCTTTACCTCTTGAGAGATTTCCTAAATCTCTATAGTTCCATTGTTAAGATGATTTTTGCCATGTGCTTTGCAGCATGATAAAGAGTTTCATGTTTTCCCCCTCTTTGAGCCATTTTTCTATTCTTTATTCAGAGTTTTGTTATTATTGCTGACAAGGTACTGGGGATGCTGACTCAGTGTTGCTTCTGAGAACAGGTCTGAGTTATAAATCACCTCTAAATTCAGTCACCATTGAGGCAGTATGGGCTTTGTGGACTTTCCAAGTCCTATAAGAACATTTCTCACTGCCTTTCTATTGACAGCTTTATCCTCATCTGGTAGTTTTTGAACTATAAGTCAGATTGTGTTCCTTCCCTGCTTAAAACTTTCCAGTGATTGCTATCCAATACAACTTTTAGTGAAGAATAAGTGTTCAGTGTATGTGAGCCATTCAGTATGATAGCCACTAGCCATATGTGGCTGTTGAGAATTGAAACATGGTAGATGGAGCTGAAGAATTTAGTTTTTTATTTTAATTACATTTAAATAGCTATATCTGCCTAATAATGTATTTGGCAACACGTCTCCATTGACTTACCTTCATTCTTAAAGTGGAATCCAAAGTCTTTATGACAGCCTTCTGTGATTTGACATTTGCTTATCTCAATAGCTTCATCTCATGTCGTTCTGTCCCTTGGTTTATCCTCATTGGCCTGCTTTCTGTTTCTAGAAATCACTAAACCCTTTCTCAAATTAGGGTTGTTTCACTTATTCTGTTCACTTGGAGTGCTCTTCTATCACCTTTGAACCTGACTGGTTCTTTCACATCCTTTAGACTGTAGGGCAAGCATCACCTAAGAGTGGACTTTCCCGGTCAGCTTGCCTGAAGTAGCTATTACCCTCTTAAGGTCCTTCATAATACTTGTACTATATACTGTAATTAATCTCCTTGTTTATTTGTTTATTTTCAGTCTACCCCTCAAGAATGTAAGCTCTGTGGGGGTGTGATCTTTGCTTCTCTAGATTGTGGCATGTTGTACCTATTTGTTAATAATATATATTTGTCAAATTCTTGATATTCTTAAACATACACAGAGATTAATTACTTTTTTAGGGGAGTGAGAAGCTAAAGTTTATAAGTCTGTAAGTAATTGATAATTAAAGCAAATTTGTTTTTTTAAATGAAATGAGGTTATAAATAGATGAAAGTTGCAATCTAAATACAAAGTGCCATATTAAAGAAGCTTTATAGTTCAGTGATTTAATAGGATTTTTTTCCTTGCAGAGTTCTAAGAATTTGAAGATATATGAAATTTTTATGTTAGAAAATTAAAACTATATCTGTTGAAACCCCTGGTGAGAAAGGTGCTAATCAGGCTATGTTTATACTGTGGATTCAAGTGGTTGAAGAATTCATTTTAATATTTTAAAATCAATCTCGTTTAATAATATTGAGTTAATTTAATAATTATACATTTGGAGTTAGTGTCTTTGTATCTTATCATTTTTAAAGTGCAATTTAGAAATTCCCTGGGGGTCCAGTGGTTATGACTCTCCGCTTTGACGGCTGAGAGCCCAAGTTCCATCCCATCAGGGAACCAAGATGCCACAAGCCACATGGTAGGCCCAAATAAACAAATAAATAAATGATAAAATTTAATTTGACTTCATTCTTAGAAAATCTGATATAATGTGAAGATGAATATCTATAAAAGGATCAACTATAAAAGGAATTTCATCTTTCTGTAACAAATTCATTCCTATTTTAAAAATGATATATTTCATTATATATTTCTAGTTGATTTATAACTTTTCAGTAATACATTTATTGCTTATAACAGGGGTTATTGTTACATTATGGCTCAACTATTAATAGAAGTACAAATGAAATAGAAAATGCTGGTCCCTAGACAGTGCAACAAGTAATTGCTTTTGGATTCAGTGCTTTGAATTTTCTTAATTGCTTATTCTGAGGACATGATTTAACCAGTTTATATCTGGTATAACAAGACTACTAATAAGTACTTTAATATTATTATTTATCTTTAATTTTCTAATACACTTAGTAATATCTATTTCCTTCACCGCTTCCCTTGTGATTTTTGTTTTGTGTTTAGGATCATCATGTCCAGAGGTCGTAGCATAAAAAAGTCTCTTACACCTCAAATTTCTTATTCGACAAGTGAATCTTATGAACAGCTGGATTTTTTGCCTGACAAACTAAGAGCAAAGCTGCTTCCTTTCCAGAAAGATGGCATCACTTTTGCCCTGAGAAGAGATGGCAGGTAAATACTTTTTTCAAGACATGGTAAAATGATAAATCTGTCAAGTGTGTGTGTGTGTATAATTTTTTCATTGTTGTTCAGTAGCAAAGAGTCAGATGTGACTGAGTGACTGAACAACAATGAAAAAAATTTTTTGTGTATACGTAGTCTTCCCATTGATTTGATTTTTTTTTTTTTCTGGATCATGAAATAATAGCTAGATCCTGAATAAGTAGAAACAAAAGCTTTAGGGGACATTTTTGGTTTAACTGGGAAAACTTCAACTGGACTGTATTAGAGTGATGTTATCAAATTATAGATACAGTGATGGTATTATAGTTGAACAGAATAATGTTTTTGTTCCTGGGAAATGCATGATAAAGAATTTGGGGATAAAGAATCCTGCTATCTAAAGCCTATTTTGTACATTTTCCCAAAAGGGAAAGGCGTGTATTTGTTTAGAGAAACTTTGAGGGGTCAGCCAAAATATTAACACTGTGAACGTTTGAGTGGTATTATAGTGTGTCCATCATATTATTCTTTTTGGCTTTTACATGAGAATTTTCCAAAAACAGAAATTGATGTTTTTTCATGCCTTAATAAATCTTCTTTTATCTATATCTGATTTTATTTTTCTCTTTGTGTTTGGAGTACTACAGTTGTACTATAATTTATGCTATATGATTTGCTTTTTATTTATCCTGTTTAGTATTATACATTTTTAATGTGGGATTTGTGTCATGTTGATTCTGGGAAGTTTGCAGTCTTCAAATATCGATTCTCATTCATTCTCTTCAGTATCTTCTTCTGCTACTCCAGTTAGACTTATACTTGACCTTTTCTCTATCCTATGCTTCCATTAATGTCTCATTATCTGTGTTACATTATGGTTGTTTTTAAAAATCTCTCATATATATGATTGAACTATTCTAATCTATTTACTCACATATTCAGTTTTTAAAGACTTTTTTAAATGATGAATAAAGTATATGGAAAAGCATGTGCAGATCATAAACATACAACTTGAAGATAGCCATTCACCAAAATCACAAAATAGAACATTACCCGCATCCCAGAAACCTTCCTTTTGCCCTCTCGCAATCCCTATTGGCTCCCTCCTTTCCAAATGTAATCACCATCCTGACTTATTATGCCACACATTACTTTTACATGTTCAACTGTATGATTGTAATCACCCAATGGACATAGTTTGGGTAAACTCCAGGAATTGGCTATGGACGGGGAGGCATGGAGCGCTGCAGTCAGTGACAGAGTCGGACATAACTGAGCAACTGAACTGAACTGGATTGAATCATCCATTTGTACTCTTTTGTGTCTGACTTTTCTCATTCACCATCACTGCAAGATCCTTCAGTATTGTTGCATGTAGTTATAATTGGTTCATTCCCATTGCTGTATAAAATTCCACTGGGTAAATATACCATAATTTATTTATTCATTGTACTGTTGATGAGCACTTGGGTTGTTTCTAGTTTGAGGCTTTTAAAGATAACAGTGCTGTGAACATTCTTAGACTATTGGTAAAAATATATACACATTTTTATTGTACATATATTAGGAAGAGGAATCATTGGGTTATAAATATTCATATATTCCACTAAGAAGATGCCACCTGTGTTAATCTGTCAGTACTAAAATGAAGTATTGACTGGGGGCTGGACAATGGTTAAACAACTGAAACTTACTATTTTCGCAGTTCCTGAGTCTAGAATTCCAAAATCAAGATGCTGGCAGAGTTGATTACTTCTCAGAACTGTGAGAGGAGGATCTGCTCCAGGTCTCTCTTCTTGGCTTTGTGTTGGATATCTTCTGCCAATGTCTTTTCACATCATCTTCCTTCTATTGGTGTCAAAAATTTCCCATCTTATAAAGATATCAGTTATAACTGGATTCAGGCCCACCTTAATAACCTGATTACATAGGCAGTGACTCTGTTTCCAAATCAGTTCACATTTTGGGGGACTGGGTGCTAAGACTTCAACATAAGAATTTTGGGGTTACAGTTCAACCCATAACTTGACCATACATTTTTCAAAGTGGTTTTACTGATTTATACTTGTGTCCCCAGTGTGAAAGAGTTCCATTTGTACCACCAATACCTTGTTTTGCTTAGCTGTAATTTCATTTTAGGTATTCTTGTAGGAATATAGTGATATCCACTGAATTTTCATGTACACTTTTCTGATAGTGAATGAAGCTTGACAGCTTTTCATAATGCTTATTAGCCGTTCGGATATCCTGTTCTGTTAAGTGCTTGTTCGTGTCTTATCCATTTTTCTCCTGGGTTATCTGCCTGCCTTTTTCTTACCATTTTGTAGAGACTTATCAGATTTATATTCTGGATGAGTCTTTTGTAAGGTATCTGTGTTGCAAATGATTTTTCTCAGGCCATGGCTTGGTTTTACACTCTCTTAATGATGCCTTGATAAGCAGACATTCTCATATTTAATTTCCTGTTAAATATTCTTTACTGGTATTGTGTTTTATGGCTGACGCCTTTTGTGTCCTATTTAAGAAATCTTTGTCTACTACAAGGTTGTGAAGATACTTTCCTGTGTTTTCGTCTAAAACCTTGTCTTACGTTTTTACATTTAGAATGACAGTCTACTTGGTTTTTTGTTGGTTTGTTTGGCTGCTTGACTTGCAGGAACTTAGTTCCTGGACCAGGGATTGAAGCCAGGCTCTGGGTAATGACAGCTCGGAGTCCCAATCACTGGACTGCCGGGGAATTCCCTGCAGTCTACTTGGAATTGATTTTTATGTGTGGTGTAAGGCAGTGGCCCCAACCTTTTTTGGCATCAGGGACTAGTGTCATGGAGGACAGTTTTTCCACAGAACGTGTTGGTAGGGGGAGGGAATGGTTTTGGGATGATTCAAGAGCCCTGCATTTGTTGTGCACTTTATTATTATTACATCAACTCCACATCAGATCATATAGGCATTAAATCCCAGAGGTTGGGGACCCTAGGTGAAAGGTAGAGGTGATGGTGGATTAATAGGTTATTTATTTATTTAATTTTTATATATGAACATAAAATTGCACCATCACAATCTATTAAAAAGACTGGCTTTTCCCCACTGCACTAGAGTGTCACATTTGTTATAAATCAAGTAATTCTATGTGTATCTCTCTATTATAAGTGCTGTTGAATAGAACTTTCTGCCATGATGGAAATGTGTTCAATTTAATAGCTGGCTGCTGAGATATTGAAATGTGGCAAGTGCTCAAAAGGACTGAATTTTTTATTTTAACTAATTTTAATTTATTTAAATAGCTACATATGTTTAGTGGCTACCATATGGGACTGTGTAGGTGCAGATTCTTTTTTCTGTTTGAACGATTGCCAATCTTCGTGACAGTACCATACTTCTTAATTACTATAACTTTATAATAGATATTTTAGTATAAGTTTTCAACCCTGTTCTTTTTTCAAAATTGCTTTTTCTGTTGTTGACTTTCTGCATTGCCCTTAAATTCTACAACTCATTATTCAGTTTTCACCAAAAAGTTGCTAGGATTATGAATAGGATTGTTTTGCATATATAGGTCAGTTTGTGGAGAATTGATATCTTTACAGTAGAGAGTATTTTAATCCATGAATGTGAATTATTCTTCCATCTCTTTTTAGTTGTTCTTTTACTTTCACCTCAATTATTGTATCATCTTCCCCTTATTTAATTTCTGTTTCAGTAAAGTATTTTGAGTTCTTTTGTTCGTTGTTGTGTTACTGTTTTTTGGCTACACCATGCACGGCTTCTGGGATTTTAGTTTCCAGGTGAGGGGTCAAACTTCATGACAGTGAGAGTATGGAGTCCTAACCACTGGGCTGTCAGGGAATTCCCTTGATAAAATTTTATAGTTTTCAGTATATAATTTTTCACATACATCATGAAATTTATTCCTAGATAATTATATCTTTGGTGCTACTATAAATTATCTTTTCCCCCTAGGTGTTTAATATTTTTGGTGCTGTTATAAGTTGTCTTTTCTCCTCCCCTTGCTGTTTTTTCTTTGCTCAGCTCTCCAAAATTTGACTATGATGTTCCTAAGTGTGGTTTTCTTTGCATTTATGCTTCTTAGTCTGTGGACTGATGTCATTCATTAGCTCTGCATAATTCTCAGTTGTTATCTCTTCAACTACTATTTTTGCTCCTTCTTAATACTCCTTGAAAGTGAAAAGTGAAAGTGAAGTCGCTCAGTTGTGTCTGACTCTTTGCGACCCCATGGACTGCAGCCTACCAGGGTCCTCTGTCCGTGGGATTTTCCAGGCAAGAGTACTGGAGTGGGTTGCCATTGCCTTCTCCATGCCTCCAGTTGTATCCATTGGACCTTTTCTCAGTGTCTCATATACCTCTTATTGCATTTTTTGTATTTTCTTACTTTAAATTTCTCTGCTTCAGTTGGATATTTTTGTTTAGCCATAGTTTTGTTAACTTTTGTTATGTTTCACTGTTAAGTTAATCTATTGATTTCTCTTAAGGAAGAGACATCACTGAAAGTACCGGCAACCAAAACCCATGCACTATGTCTAAAACAAGGAAGCTGAAATTATTACTTGCTAAGCAAGGAAGACTTAGACTTCTTAGACTTCTTGTGCTTCTTAGACTGGCTCTCTGCCGGGAGCCAGTGTGAGGAATTCCACCCGTGACAAGGTCATGGGGCAGAGCTCTGATGGCAAGGCTAATTAGACCTCAGGTTTTCCCCCTGGAATTTCCTGAGCATCCACCCCCCAAAAATAAGAATCTGCCTGCTTTTCCACTCTTCTGATATTCTCTGGAAAAAGTCAATTCAGGGCTTTAGTCTTCTGCATTTGAAAGAGTGTTTCAATCCAAAAACCCCTCTGATGGCTTTCTAGCCTGCCTGCAGGGCTCGTACAGCTGCGCATGTGTTTGAGGCCTCCTGACCACAGGAGGCACAGGAAGCTTAAAACATCCTAGGAATGTAGGGGCTTCTGAGGAGTCAAAATCATTAGAATAGGACTGATTAAAGGTTTCATTTGTTGAGCCAATACTTGCTGCCAAATTTTCATATTCTTTATTTTTAGATATAGTTGGTATATAGAAAAACAAGTAGTAGACCTGGTATTAGCAACATTAGATCTTTGAGTTAAGTACCTGCTTTATTATAACCCATTGCACCTTTGTTCTATAGAGATGTAACTTTAGTGCTTTAAGGAGATGCAGATTAAAGGAAAACACTTCAGGGGAAACGAGATTAACATTCATTAAGAAAGAGAGCCAAAAAAGTGTTAGCAAGCCTCCTGGCCAGAAGATATGTAAATCACCTGAAACCTTTTGTATACAAAAAAGATATACGGAAAGGGTCAGGACTGCTGCCCCTGCGTGACTCTGTATCTTCCATTATGTAAAATTTAGGGTATATAAACACCTTTTAAATAATAAAGTTGGAGGGGGTTTTTGCACAAGCCTGGCCTCCCCCGTGTCGATTCTTTCTCTTGCTCCCTCCCTCTCCTTTTCAGGCTGATCCCTTGGAACGTGGAGGCTCACTGTGTCTACTTACTTGTCCCGGCTTCTAAGATCTGTAAGAGAGAGAGCCCAAGGCGGGGCACTCTCCGATATTCAAACGGGTGCCAGTGGCCTAACGCAGATGGTGCAAGCTCCTTGTCTCGAACTTTATTGGTTTTCCACGTAACCCAAGTTAATCAGCCTCTTCTCTCCACTTAATTTTTCCTACTACACTATTTCTTCCTAATCTGATCTTATATTAATAAATAAATAAGTCTTTCCTCGCTGACTCCGTCTACTCTTCGAATTCCCTGGATCCACCGGGGCTGGACCCCGGCAGCTCTCTAAACAAAGTGAAAAGTTGGTATTTTATCTGGTTTGGGGGAAGTCTTTAGGCATTTAAAAAGCAGGATTATTTAAGAACTTGCTGAATTTCAGAGTATAGTTTATAGAGATTAGCTGACTAACGTCAAAGAACAGTCAGTCCTTTCCTTCCTTGAAATTGAAGAATAGGAGCATTTTGTTTTCTGTTCCTAATGTCAGATAGTATATCCAATTTCTGTCTGCCTGGTATGTTGTTGGTATCCCTTTTCTTGCCATGTTTTAATTCCATCTATTATTTCTGTAAATATCTAGAACAGACTTACATTATCTGAAGTCCTTTGGAGGCTCATTTTGCCTTTCGTTGTTATTGTTGTTCGTGATAGCTTATTTCCCAGTTGTATTTGCTAATTAAAAAATTTTTTTAAATAATCAAGTAATCTTAATTTCTGGGAATTTTAAGAAACCTAAATAGTGGGTAAATTCTTTTAGAGAGAATTGACAAAATTAAATATTTGGTCTAGCATTTTCCAGGTCACATAGGCAGTATCTAATTCATTTTTAGGTAGGCTGATGATTATAAGTTTTGATCATTGATTTTCTCCCCATGCCAAGCCTTTCGTCTCCTTAGTGGCTTTTAAAATTATTTAGGTATAATTAAATTTTTAAAATGCACAGGTTTTAAATATACAGTTCAGTGGATTCTGCTGTATGTATATATATCTGTGTTTTCAGACATATCAGTCAGCATATAAAATACTTCCATTTTCCAGAATAGGTTGCTTTTTAGTCAACATCTTCCCCCTAAGTTAGGCAACGAGTGATCTGATTTCTGTCACCAGAATGTACTTTTTTATAGTTTGTTTATGCTCTCATAATATTTTAAACTTTTTATTTTGAAGTAACTTTAATTTATAGAAAAGTTATTCAGAAAAGTATAGAAATAACGTTCATATACCTTTTACCTAGTTTAATTATAAACCTTTTACACTCAAGTTTTACTTTTTTAGTTCTCTCTCCCTTTCCCTTTCTCTCTACATACATGGGTTTGTTTTTTTTTTTCCTGAATCACTTGAAAGTAGGTTGCATATATCATGATCCTTTAACCTGGAATGTTTCAGTGTAGTATGTATTTTTTAAGAGCACAGATATTCTCTAACATAGCCACAGTACATTTATCAAATTCAGGAAATTTAACTTCTATGTAATTCTTTAATCTGAGTGGGGAAGTATGCATGCATGTGTGCGTGCTTAGTCATTCAGTCATGTCTAACTCTTTGCAACCCTTTGGACTGTAGCCCTCCAGGCTCCTCTGTCCATTGGATTTTTCAGGCAAGAATAGTGGAGTGACTTGCCATACCCTCCTTCAGGGGATCTTCCTGACCCAGTGATTGAACCTGCATTTCTTGTGTCCACTGCATTGCAGGCAGATTTTTTTTTTTTTGATCTTTTATTTATTTTTTTTAAACAGAAGTATTTTTTTTTTTTAACTCTACAATATTGTATTGGTTTTGCCATACATCAACATGAATCTGCCACAGGTGTACACGTGTTCCCCATCCTGAACGCCCCTCCCCCCTCCCTCCCCGTACCATCCCTCTGGGTCATCCCAGTGCACCAGCAGGCAGATTCTTTACCTGCTGAGCCATTTGGGGAAGCCCTTAATCTACACGTCAGTTGTCACTGGTTCTAGTAATATCCTTACAGCATTTTTTTTCTTTTAGCGCAAGATCCAGGCCCAGATCAATTTTTGCATTTAGTGATATGTCTTTCCTTTAATGTAGGACATTTCCACAGCCTTTCATGACACTAGTGGTTTTTTTTAAGAATATGTGTGCTAAGTTGCTTCAGTCGTGTCTGACTCTGTGACAGTGTGGACTGTGGCCTGCCAGACTCCTCTGTCCATGGGATTCTCCAGAATACTGGAGTCGGTTGCCATCCCCTCCTCCAGGGGATCTTCCTGACCCATGGATCGAACCGGCGTCTGTTACATCTGCTGCATTGACAGGTGGATTCTTTACCACTAGTGCTACCCAGGAAGCCCCTTTTAAGAATATCGGGCTGTTTATTTTATAGAATGTCTCAATTTGTTTTAATGTTTTCTCATGACAGGATTTAGATTAGTCCTGTCTGGATTAGTATGTGAGATCAAGGTCCTGTCCTTGTCAGGATATTGCTTTTGTAGACAAACTGTATCTGTCAACCCCTCACTGGTAGTATTAATTTTGATTGCTAGCCAAAGTGTTGTAGTTTCTCTATATATAGTTATTATTTTTCCCTGTCTCAGTTGTTGCCTATTTAGCAAACAGCTAACAAGAAATGTTTAGACATACAAATATATTTCTTATTCATTTTTTTCCTCTTGGATTTAGCATCCATAGATAATTATTGCTCAAAATAATTTTTGCCATGTAGTTGTTAAAATGTTGATTTATCGACTGGCATTCGGCACTAAGGAAGAGCCCTCCCTCTGCCCAACAATTTCTTTCTCTCTGTCTCTGCTCTATTCATCCCTCCTCAAAATGAGACCGTGGAATACTATATACATTGAATGGGTTCTAATCCCTTTTGGTACCATAGCTTGCATTTCTCTCTTTTGGAACTTGTTTTGAGTGGAATACAGTTTATATGTATCTGATTTCTCTTGTTCAACATGTTTTAGAGATTCATATACATTCTTTTGATCTATGAGTGTTAGGCATTTATTAACTTAATGATGGACATTTGTGTTGCTTCTAATTTAGGAGTCTTATAATACAGATGGTATTAACATTCCTACAAGTCCTTTTTTGGACATGCTTTCAATTCTCTTGTTTGGTTTTAGGGTAGGTGTCTGTTTAACTTTCTAAGAAAACTGCCAAACTGCCCAACTTTTTTCCCAACCCATCAGCAATATATGAGAGTTCTCTATGCTTGAAGTCTTTGCTAACATTTGATGTTGTCAGCTTATATCATTTTAGCTACTCACAATTAATAGATCTTCAAGAAGAAGCTCATTGTATTTTAATTTGTGTCTTCCTAATGGCAAATGATGTTGAATCTTTCTCTGTGCTTATTTGCTGTCTGTCTCTCTACATGAGATAGATATATCTTATACTAATGCTTTACCTGTGTTTTATTTTTATCACTGATTTGAAGTTCTTTTCGTATTTTGCATAAATGACCTTTGTCAGATATGTGAGTTATGAATATTTTCTCCTAGTCTGTACCTTGCCTTTTATTTTACTTTTTGGCTGTGCTACACAGCATGTCAAATCTTAGTTCCCCAACCAGGAATCAAAGCCACGCCCCCTGCAGTGGAAGTGTGGAGTCTTAACCACTGGAACTCCAGGGAAGTCCTCTACCCATGCCTTTTAATTTTCTTCAGAAAATCCCTTGATAAATAGAAATTTTTAATTTTGATAAAATCCAATTTATCCAGTTCTTATACTGTAGTAGTTTTTTAAAATTAATTTTTATTGGAATATAGTTGATTTATAGTGTTGTGTTTCTGCTGTACAGCAAAGTGATTCAGTTATGTGTGTGTGTGTGTGTTTGTGAGTTGCTTGGTTGTGTCTGACTCTTTGCAACCTCATGGATTGTAGCCCACCAAGTTCCTCTGTCCATGGAATTTTTCAGGCAAGATGACTGGAGTGTGTAGCCATTCCCTTCTCTAGGGGTTCACAACCCATGGATCAAACCCAGTTTTCTTCATTGCAGGCAGATTCTTTACCATCTGAGCCACAATAGGAGACTGTATCTGTGGGGCAAGAAAAGGCTTACTGCTGACAACATAAAAAGCACTACGATAAATCTACCTATAGCACAGGGTATTCTACTCAATACCCCGTAATGACCACCTATATGGGAAAAGCATCTAAAAAGAGTGGATATATATATTACTTATTAAAAAAGTAGAGTTCCCTGTGCTAGACAATAGGTTTATTGTAGTGCTTTTCATGTTGTCAGCAATGTCTTTTCTTACCCCAAGATCACAGATATGGTCTCCTGTGTTTTGTATTGAAAGCTTTATAGTTTTTGCTTTTGTGTTTTGATATATTTTTCACCTCTAATTTTTTTATATGGAGTGAGATGAGAGTTCTAGGTTCAGATTTCTTTCACTCTGATATCCAGTTATTCAGCACCATTTGTAGAAAAGTCTCTATATATTCTTTTCCATAAATTACCTTTGTGCCCTTGTGGCAAAGCAGTTGACCAAACATGTATAAATCTACTTACTTCCCAATTGGTTTCCTTTTGCATGTAACTCTCTATTGTCACCCCTTTCCCATTTTCACTTATGTTGTAGCTTTCTTAGGCTCACGTTTTGTTTAGGATCCTGACTTCCACTGTTCACTTTGTATATATCTATTGCTTCGCTTGACTGTTAAGTCTCCAGGTTCCCTGTTGGTGGTGTCTGCAGGCTCCTTCAATGTGGTCTATAGCCTTATCACTAACTTGTTACCCTGAGATTGACTTTCTCTCTTGTTTCTGGTCATTGTAAAGTTTTTTTACTTTTCTTCAGGCCAGCTCTACATTTTATAATAAAATATAGTATTTTATCTAATTATTATTTTTCAGTTCAGTCGCTCAGTTGTGTTCAGCTCTTTGCCATCCCATGGACTGCAGCATGCCAGGCTTCCCTGTCCATCACCAACTCCCAGAGCTTGCTCAAACTCACGTCCATTGAGTTGGTAATGCCATCCAACCATCTCATTCTCTGTCGTCTGCTTCTCCTCCTGCCTTCAGTCTTTTCCAGCATTAGGGTCTTTTCCAGTGGGTCAGTTCTTCACATCAGGTGGCCAAAGTCTGGAGTTTCAGCTTCAGCATCAGTCCTTCAAATGAATATTCAGGACTGATTTCCTTTAGGATGGACTGGTTGGATCTCTTTGCAGTCCAAGGGACTCTCAAGACCTTTCTCCAATACCACAATTCAAAAGTGTCAGTTCTTCTGCACTCAGCTTTCTTTATAGTCCAACTTTCACATCCATACATGACTACTGGAAAAACCATAGCTTTGACTAGATGGACCTTTGTCGACAAAGTAATGTCTCTGCTTTTTAATATGCTATCTAGATTGGTTATGGGTTTTCTTTTAAGGAACAAGCGCCTTTTAATTTCATGGCTGCAGTCACCATCTGCAGTGATTTTGGAGCCCAAAAAATAGTCTCACTGTTTCCATTGTTTCCCCATCTATTTTCTATGAAGTGATAGGACTGGATGCCATCTTAGTTTTCTGAATGTTGAGTTTTAAGCCAGCTTTTTCACTTGCCTCTTTCACTTTCATCAAGAGGCTCTTTAGTTCTTCTTCACTTTCTGCCATAAGGGTGGTGTCATCTGCATATCTGAGATTATTGATATTTCTCCCTGCAATCTTGATTGCAGCTTGTGCTTCTTCCAGCCTGGGATTTCCCATGATGTACACTGCATTACTATTTTTAGGTGTTTGAAAAGGAAAGGGTTTTTAGAATATCTAAACCACCATAGTACTGGGAGCATAAATCTTAATCTTACTGTTAAATCCTCATTTGGGATTATACTCTTTATGATTATAAAATACCTGTATTATCAGTTCAGTTCAGTTCAGTCACATCTGACTCTTTGCGACCCCACGAATTGCAGCACGCCAGGCCCCCCTGTCCATCACCAACTCGTGGAGTTCACTCAGATTCACGTCCATCGAGTCAGTGATGCCATCCAACCATCTCATCCTCTGTCGTCCCCTTCTCCTCCTCCCCCAATCCCTCCCAGCATCAGGGTCTTTTCCACTGAGTCAACTCTTCCCATGAGGTGGCCAAAGTACTGGAGTTTCAGCTTTTGCATCATTCCTTCCAAAGAAATCCCAGGGCTGATTTCCTTTAGAATGGACTGGTTGGATCTCCTTGCAGTCCAAGGGACTCTTAAGAGTCTTCTCCAACACCACCTGTATTATATAAAATTAGTTAATTCTTTCATTTTATACTCTAAATTTGACAATCTTCCTTGTTGACTCAGATGGTAAAGCATCTGCCTGCAATACGGGAGACACAGGTTCGATCCCTGGGTCGGGAACATCCCCTGGAGAAGGAAATGGCAACCCACTCCAGTACTATTACCTGGAAAATTCCGTGGATGGAGAAGCCTGGTAGGCTACAGTCCATGGGGTCGCAAGAGTCGGACACAATTGAGCGACTTCACTTTATCCTCTGAATTTAATCCTGTGTAATATCCCAACTATTTCTTTAATTTTAATTAAAAATTTAAAAAAAATTTATTTTATTGAAGTACAGTTCATTTACAATGTTGTATTAATTTCTGCTATGTGTGCGTGTATGCTAAGTTACTATAGTCATGCTGACTCTTTGCAGCCCCATGGATTGTAACTGGCCAGGCTCCTCTGTCCATGGAATTCTCCAGGCAAGTATACTGGAGTGGGTTACCATTCCCCTCTCCAGGGGATCTTTCCAACCCAGGGATGACACCTGTGTCTCCTGCATTGCAGGTGGATTCCTTACCTCTGAGTACCAGAGAAGCTCTATTTCTTTCAGACCATAGTTTTCTTTTTTTTTTTTTAGCATAGTTTTAACTATCTTTCTACTTTCACCATTTTTTGAGACACTTCTTCAGATGAATTTTTAAGTCTTAGATTTCACTTTGTGAATCAGTTGTCTTTTTTTTTTAAGAATTATTAAGCTTACTTTCATTCATTGACTTTAGAGCTATGTTTGGTCTTAATTCTGTCATCATAATATTTGTTATCGTTTCTGTTCGTAAAAATATGTTACTATACAATCTTTGTGTGAGCTAATAAACATGTGATTAACATTTTCTTCCTGTTTAGAATGAATTTTTAGTAATTCAAAAGGTATAGAGTTTGAATTCACTGGTAATATATATAACTATAGCTTATATTACTTGGGTCTCTATTTTATTAGACAACATTTTCTAATTCCCAGTGTAGTGATAGTTGGTGTAGTTCATTTTTCTCCCTTTCTACCTTCTTTCTCAGCATATAATAGTAATTCGTTATTTTTCTTTACATCACCAATGTATTTTTAAAAATACTTATAATTTATTCCTACTATATACTTAGATTATTTTCCTTTCCAACTTTAAATGAGGTTTGCCTTTTTCCTCTCTTACATCTTGATAGGTATGTAATTTCTGTGTTGTTGTTGTTGTCTATAGCTGTTACTTTCTCTTCTATAGGCAGATTATTAAAACACTAAGTAATTTCATTACTTCCCTTCCTTTGTTTCTGTGTAGTATTCTTTGGTTGAAGTTAGCTTTTTAAAATTTTTTAGAAGAGCTCATGGGAAACCAGTTTCCTAGATTCTTACATTTTAAAAATGTCTTTACACAGAGTTTATCTTAAATGACAAATTGGCTGGGTAAGGAATTCCTCAGTCTCACTTTGTTTTCTGGCTGATGTTCTAGGCATTCCTTCACTGTTTGCTGTAGATATTCTGAGGGCCGCCTGGGTTTTTTTTCTCCTTAGAGGTGATTGATTTTTTTTGGTCTCACTACCCTTTTGGCCGTCTAGTACTGGAATATGTCTTAGTGTTGATGCTTCTAGGTCTTTTTCCTGGATGTGCTATATTATTTTAATCTCTAGTTTACATGTTTCTTTCATTTCTGGAAAATTTACTTGAATTATATGGAGAACAGTTTTTCAATTCTTTCACTTTTTAAAATTATTTTAAACCACCAGGTATGCTTATGTTTGTTGATTCATCTTGGCTTATCATCTCTATCATTTGTATTTTCTGTCATTTTCTTTCATAATTTATTTTTTTCTCTAAAACCTTTTTTGTTCTGTTCATTCCCTTTGAAAATTTTCTTTCAATCATGTCCTGTGTGTACTTTATTTTTTAGCAGTGCCTGTTTTTTCTTCTGCTTCCATTTGGTCTTCATTTCAGTGGTGTTTATTTTTCTATTACTTCTCTGACCTGTCAATTCATCTTTAATTTCTTTTTCTTTTTTTGCTATAGCTTTGTCAAATTTCTGTATCTCTGCTTTATTTGTCTTGTGTCATAGAGGTAATTAAAATTAAAGTTTATAGCTAACTCTTTAACTATGATTTTCATCTGCTTCATGGGTAGTTTTTTTCATGTGTGTTTTTCCTTTTGATTTCTATTTTTCTTTCCTTCTTTATATTTGTAACATTGATTTAAAAAAAACTATTCATCATTCAATGAGGAAAATTTTTCTTAAGCCTACTATTTGCAAAATATCACCTCAGAGAGCCTTATTATTCTAAACTAACACCATTATCTTTATGACACTATTTCTTCAAAAAATATTATTTTATTTTTATTGACATATGGTTGATTTACAATATTGTGTTTTAGGTACATAGCATAGCATACATGATCTAGTGTATTTGCAGATTGTATTCCGTTATAAGTTATTATAAGATAATGAATATAATTCCCTGTGCTGTATAGTATATGCTTGTTGCTTATCTCATTAGTATATAGTAGTTTTTATCTATTAATCTCATACCCTTAATGTGTCCCTCTCGACCTTTCTCTTTCCTCTTTGGTCACTACAGATTTGTTTTCCACAGACTGGTATTTATGAGTTCATTTTGTATATACAGTACATTCATTTGTTATTTTTTTACATAAAAGTAATATTATATAGCATTTGTCTTTCTCTTTCTGGCTTATTTCACTGAGCATAGTATTCTCTAGGTCCATCCACATTGCTGCAAATGGTAGTATTTCATCCTTCTCTATGGCTGAGTAATACTCCATTATGAGAGAGTGTGTGTGTGTGTGTAGTGTATCACATCTTATGTTTTTTTATTTTCTGGCTGCCCTGGGACTTTCTGTGGCATGTGGACTTCTTCTAGGTGCAGCAAGTGGGGGCTGCTCTTTAGTTACAGTGCATAGGCATCTCACTGAAGTGGCTTTTCTTGTTGTGGGGCACAGGCTTCAGGAGTTGTGACACTTGGGCCCAGTAGTTGTGGCATACAGGCTTTGTTGCTTCATGGCACATGGGATCGTCCCAGACAAGGGTTCAAATCCATGTCCCCTGCACTGACAGGTGGATTTTTAACCACTGGACCAACAGGCAAGTTCCATGTATCACATTTTCTTAATCCACCTGTCTACTGATGGGCACTTGAATTGCTTCTATGTCTTTGGCTATTGTAAATATTGCTGCTGTGATCACTGGGGTACATGTATCTTTTCTGTGGAGTTTATGGATCATATGGTAGTTTTATTTTTAGTTTTTCTAAGGCACCTTCATACTGTTTTCCATAGTGACATAGTTACGTTCCCACCAACAGTATACAAGGCTTCCCTTTTCTCCACATTCCACTCCAACATTTGTTTCCTGTAGACTTTTTTATTGTTAATATTTATTAATTTATTTGACTGTGCTGGGTCTTAGTGGTGGCAGACAAGATCTTCCATCTTCTTTGTGATATGTGGGATCTTCAGCTGCAGCCTGCAAGATTGAGTTCCCCGACCAGAGATAAAACCCAGGACTGCTGCACTGGAGTTTGGAGTCTTAGCTGCTGGACCAGCAGAGAAGTCCCCTACTTGTAGACTTTTTGACGATAGTCGTCAAAAAGTGTGTGTGAGGTGTGAGGTGAAGTGTGTGTGAGGTGTGAGGTGAAGACTTCATTTTGGTTTTGATCTCCATTTCTCTAATAATTACTGGTGCTGAACATCTTTTCATGTGCCTGTAAATCATTTGCATGTCTTCTTTGGAAAGATGTCTATTCACATTTTCTGCGAACTTTTTGTTTGAATTGTTTGGTATTTGGTATTGAGTTGTATGAGCTGTTTGTATGTTCTGGATATTAACCCCTTGTCATATGCATCATTTGCAAATATTTTATCCCATTTCATAGGCTGTCTTTTCGTTTTGTCAATGGTTTCCTTTGCCATGCAAAAGCTTTTAGGTTTAATTAGGTCCTTTTTGCTTTTTTTTGCTTTTATTTATTTTGCCTTAGGAGACTGGTCCAAGAAACTGTTGCTATGATTTATGTCAAAGACTGGTTTGCTTGTTTTCTCTTCTAGTAGTTTTATGGTTTCATGTTTATGATGTTACTTTTATATGTAACTTATTTCTTTTGGTTGTATTACCCGAGCAGAAGAAATCCACAAAGCAGGGAAACTAATGATGAAGAGATTCTCAGTCTTCTCCTAGCTTCTCTCTATTTCTCCCATTTGGGGTTTCATCATTGAGCCTCACCTCCTCTGCTTCTCCTTGCAGGCAGACTGGACCCAGGGATATTCTGGCTGCCAGTCTGTCTAGCCTGTTGTGTTGATTTAAAGAAGGGATTCTTGACCTGGTAATGTAAATGTTCTCCTCACCTTGGAAATTCATCCTACTGTTTTGTTTCCCTGAGATGTGAAGCCAGAATGTTTTTTTCTAGATATAGTCCTTTAGATATTGTTGGGCGCTCGTGGTAAAGAACCCACCTGCCAATACAGGAGACGTAAGAGACAAGGGTTCTATCCTTGGGTCAGAAAGATCCCTTGGAGGAGGAAATGGTAACCCACTCCAGTATTCTTGCCTGGAAATACCAGGCTACAGTCCTTGGGGTTGCAAAGAGTCAGACATGACTAAAGAACTTAGCACAGTTATCTTTTTTTCGCCTAGTGTTCAAATTGATTAATAACCATGTGTTAAATTTTTGAATCTGTGCTCCACTGAACTCAGTGTTATATACATTGCTTAAGTAATTATTAAGTGATTTGTATGCCATGAACAGAGAGAGGAGCCTGGAAGGCTACAGTCCTTGGGGTTGCAAAGAGTCAGAGATGACTAAAGAACTTAGCACAGTTATCTTTGTTTTGCCTAGTGTTCAAACTGATTAATAACCATGTGTTAAATTTTTGAATCTGTGCGCCACTGAACTCAGTGTTATATACATTGCTTAAGTAATTATTAAGTGATTTATATATATATATGTATTTGTTTGGTTAATAATGTATATACATGGTTAAAAATAATTAACAAACACATTTTAAAATTTGTTTTAGTTTTGGCTGTACGAAGTCTTTGTTGCCACATGTGGGCTTCCTCTAGTTGTGGAGAGCGGGGCTGCTCTCCAGCGGTGGTGCTCGGGGCTTCTTACTGTAGTGGCTTCTCTCGTTACAGAGTACAGTCTCTAGGGTGTGTGGGCTTTAGTAGTCGTGGCACTTGGTCTTGGTCGTTGCGGTGCATGGGCTTAGTTGTTTCATAGCACGTGAGATCTTTCCTGACCAGGAATCAAACCTTTGTGCCCTACTTTGGCAAGTGGATGCTTAACCACTGGACCACCAGGGAAGCCCCACAAAATTATTAATATATGAAATTTTGGACTTCCCTGGTGGTCAGTGGTTAAGATTCCACAATTCCACTGCAGAGGACATGAGTTCAATGCTAGGTTAGGAATCTGTATTTTGGTCATGTGGCCAAAAAAATAAAGAAATTTCTAGTATATGCTTGAATAGGAAGGTTTGCTATAAATGTCATTTACTTATTCGCATCTGATGAGATGTAAGACATATGTCACTGAATGAATTATCAGGCTTAGCATTGTACACCATCATTGGTATCTTCATAATTAGTTAATACTCTTTGTATAGATGGTGTTCTGAAATAAACTGTGTTTCATTTCTACTGGAAATTCTGGAGAGCACGTTGTTTTAATTATTTGTCTGCATGGCGGAAGAGAAGACTTTGTGGTATTTAAGGCTTTTACCAAAAGTATCAGAAATGATTTTATAGTCATTTGTACTCTTTAAAAAAAGTATCCCTTGACAGTGTAATTTCTTTCACTGTTTTCTTTGCTAAAGTTGAAGTGCTTTTTGTTATATTACCCATTTAGATATACTGCTTTTGTAGTGTTACAGTCCCTTCTTCTTTGGCTGAATATAGATGGAATTTTTGCATCAGTGAACAAAAATATTGAAACACCTGGTGGTTTTACTATAAGAAGTTTCTTTGTTAAATTATTTTAATATTAGGGTATATCACCATGCCTAGCATCTCAATATGGTAAGTAGGTGAAAATTTGAATGAACTTTGAAGAATGGGTATAAAATGCTGAAGAAAAAAGTAAAAAAAAATTACCTATTATTTTCATACAACCAGAGTCATCTAATTCATGAGAGTTGAAATTTTGACCTTCTAAATAGTATTAATTTGAGTTGTAGAATAACGTCATTGTTTTGCTCCCTCCCCCAACAATGAGGGCTCTATAACAATATCTATAGAGAAACTTGACTATGTTGAGAAGCATTATTAACCAACACAATAGTGTAAAGCGTTTATCCTTTTTTCCTTCTCAAAGGGATCTTCCCGACACAGGGACTGAACCCACATCTCCTTTGTCTCCTACACTGCAGGCAGATTCTTTACCACTGAGCCATCAGGGAAGCCCAGTTATCTTTCAGTGAAAAATAAATACATTTAAAATAAGCATTGTTGTTGCGTACATCAACAGGTATACATTTTGCATAAGCAGAAATAAACAAATGAGACTACATTAAAGTAAAAAGCTTCTATACAGCAAAGGAAACAATCAACAAAATGAAAAAGCAACCTACCAAGTGGGAATAAATTTTTACAAATCATATATCAGATATGGGGTAGTACCCCCAAAATATCAGGAATTCATTGTTGTTATTCAGTTGCTCAGTCACGTCCGACTCTGCAACCCATGGACTGCAGCACAACAGGCTTCCCTATCCTTCACCATCTCCTGGAGCTTGCTCAAACTCAGGTCCATTTGAGTCAGTGATGCCATCCAGCCATTTCATCCTCTGTTATCCCCTTCTCCTCCTGCCTGCAATCCTTCCCAGCATCAGGGTCTTTTCTAATGAGTCAGCCCTTCGCATGAGGTGGCCAAAGTATTGGAGCTTCAACTTCAGCAACACTCCTTCCAGTGAATATTCAGGATTGATTTCCTTTAGGATTGACTAGTTGGATCTCCTTGCAGCCCAAGGGACTCTCAAGAGTCTTTTCCAACACCAGAGTTCAAAAGCATCAATTCTTCAGCACTTAACTTTCTTTATCATGCAACTCTCACATCCATACATGACTGCTGGAAAAACCATTGCTTTGAGTAGATGGACCTTTGTTGTCAAAATAATGTCTCTGCTTTTCAGTATGCTATCTAGAATGGTCATAACTTTTCTTCTAAGGAGCAAGCGTCTTTTAATTTCATGGCTGCAATCACCATCTGCAGTGATTTTGAAGACCCCCAAAATAAAGTCTGTCACCATTTCCTTTGTTTCCCCATCTATTTGCCGTGACATGATGGGACCAGATGCCATGATCTTTGGTTTTTGAATGCTATTTTAAGCCAACTTTTTCACTCTCCTCTTTCGCCTTCATCAAGAGGCTCTTTAGTTCCTTTTTACTTTCTGCTATAAGAGTGGCTGCTAAGTCGCTCCAGTCATGTCCGATTCTGTCCGACCCCATAGACAGCAGCCCACCAGGCTCCCCCATCCCTGGGATCCTCCAGGCAAGAACACTGGAGTGGGTTGCCATTTCCTTCTCCAAGGCATGAAAGTGAGAAGTGAAAGTGAAGTCGCTCAGTTGTGTCCTACTCTTCGTGACCCCATGGACTGCAGCCTTCCAGGCTCCTCTGTCCATGGGATTTTCCAGGCAAGAGTACTGGAGTGGGGTGCCATTGCCTTCTCCAATAAGAGTGGAGTTATCTGCGTATCTGAGGTGATTGATATTTCTCCCTGCAGTCTTGATTCCAGCTTGTGCTTCATCTAGCCCTGCATTTCCCATGATGTACATTCATACAACTCAAAAAATAAATAATCCCATTAAAAAAGTCAAAGGACCCGAATAAACATTTTTCTAAAGAAGACATACAGATAGAGAACAAGTACATGGAAAGATGCTCAGCATCACCAGCCATTAGGGAAATGCAAATGTAAAACCTCAGTAAACCATCACTTTCTAACTTTTAGGAAGACTTTTATTAAAAAGACAATAAATAACAAGTGTTGGTGACAATATGGAGAAAAGGAAATCCTAGTCCACTGTTTGTGGGAATATAAATAGCTATAGCCATTGTGGAAAACAGTATGGAATTTCCTAAGAAAATTAAAAATAGAACTGCCATGTGATCCAGCAGTCCAACTTCTTGGTATATATCTGCAGGAAATGAAATCACTACCTGCAACAGATATTCATGACCCCAGGTTCATTTCAACATTATTCACAGTAGCCAAGATGTATAAACAACCTAGGTGTCTGTAAATAGATTAATGGGTAAAATTGTAATAATGGGCATTGCTGGTGAAAGGGTACACGGTTTCAGTTGTAAGATGAATAAATTCTGGAATCTAGTGTATAGCATGGTGTCTACAGTTAGCAGTACTACACTGTATGTTTGAAATTTGCTGAGAGAGTGAATCTTAAGATTCTTTACCATCTGAGCCACTGGGGAAGTCCCAGTGTTCTCAGCACAGATAGAAAAATGGTAGCTGTATATGATGATAGATATGTTAACTAACCTTATGGTAATCATTTCAGAATATATGTGTATATCAGATCATCACATCATACATTTGTATATGTTTATATACACACACAACCTGGGAAGTACAATAAGGCTGTACTACTTCATTGGTAAATTTTAGCATGAAAAGGAATTGTACTCAAATGGTTCAATTTAAGAGGTTGTAATGAGAGGACTCATAGGAGTTGTGGGTAAGGTTAAAGAGCCACCAATTAGTTTGAGCCCCTAGAAACCAGCAATAAATTGTAAGCAGCCAGTCGTGCTCACTCCCATGTCTGAGAACACAAAGGGAGAAGATAGTATTATGGGAGCTCAGTGAGCACTGAAGCTAAGGAGGATGGGGCACAGGCAGAACTTGATGTTCTGGAGGGACCCAGTCATTTCTAGACTTTCTGTTTTAGACTTTCTAGACTTAGCTGTTCCCATTATCTCCAGCTGGTACCCCCATAGGCAAAACTCTGTGTGAACCTACCCATAATCAGTGCAACTTTGGACTTTGGAGAACTCCTGGAAATTTTGTATAGAATATAATATTTTGGTCTCTATTTACCTTTTGCCTCTAAAGTTCCATTTTGGGTAACTTTCATGTTACATATACATATCCATTCATCCATCTGTCTCTCTCATTCTGTGCATGTGCACACACACTTCACAGCAAGTAAAATGAAAATTAACACTAAATTTCAAATCACTAATTAAAAACTGATTTATTCTCAGTGGTAAAGAATCTGCATGCAGTGCAGGAGATGTAGGAGACACAGGCTTTTGATCCCTGGATTGGAAAAATCTCCTGCAGGAGGCAATGTCAACCCACTCCAGTATTCTTGCCTGGAGAATCTCTTGGACAGAGGAGCCTGGTGGGTGACAGTCCTTAGGATCCCTAAGAGTCAGATGCTACTAAGCAACTGAGCATGCACACATGCACATGATGGTAAGAGTTTAAAACAATAAAAGTGATTTAAGTTATTGGGACTATGAAGGCTAAGTATTTGTTGGATTTTCAGGTTCTCTCTCAACTGAGTTTTGCAACACAGTTACCCTAAGTTTTGTATTGGGTTAGCCAAAAAGTTCATTCAGAGTTTTCTGTTATAGGGAACCAATATTGGAAAGTTTACAAGGTGCAGTACTGCACTGTATTTTATCCAAAGATTATATTATGGGAATTTTCAAATGTATTAAAAAACAGAGAGAGTATTTTAAGGAATTTACATGTAGTTATCACCCAGTTTTAATAATTAAGAACATTTTGCCAGGTATTGATTGTTCTGTTCTGCCTTCTATACCTACAAACATACTTTTCTTTTTCTGGAGTATTTTAAAGAAACTATTTATATAATATATATAAAAGCTTTGTATTATAATGTTTTATAATATAAGATGTTGTATTGTACCCATAAAAACTTCAGTTCAATTTCTAACAAATAAGGACTTAAAAAAGACATTGTCTTTATCACATCTAATAATTTAAAGGTAATTAATTCCTCATTACAGATATTCCTTGACTTTGGATGGTTAAGTTTATGATTTTTTCAACTTTACGGTGGTATGAAGACTTGATCTGATTTTTTTGTCTTGTCTGAGGCTAGCGATATGCTGTACCGTACTCTCCTGCAGTGCTGGGCTCTGACTGTTGCTGCTGCACCTCCTGAAAGTGAAAGCCGCTAAGTCTGTCCAACTCATTGCGACCCCATGCACTATACATACAGTCCATGGAATTCTCCAGGCCAGAATACTGGAGTGAGTAGCCTTTCCCTTCTCCAGGGGATCTTCCCAACCCAGGGACCAAACCCAGGTCTCCTGCATTGCAGGCGGATTCTTTACCAATTGAGCTATGCAGCTCCTAATCAGCCACATAATCACAGGGGTACTCAACTGATGCACTTCCAACCAGCTGTACCTATACACCCTCCTGTTTTCAGTAGGGTATTCAATAAATTGTGTGAGATATTGACTACTTTATCATAAATTAGGCTTTGTGTTAACTGATTTTGCCACAAAAAGGCTAACATGTGTTCTGAACATGTTTAATTTTGTAGATTAGGTGTTTCAAGTGCATTTTCAACTTATGATGAGTTTATTGAGATTCAATTCCAGCAATATAAGTTGAGGAAGATCTGTATAGATATAATAATTTCCCCACTTATCATAAAGTTTCTTTGCACTGTTGGCTTGTTTTGAATTGTTTTTAGACAAGGGACACATACTCCATTTGGTTGACTCTTTTATTTTTTTAAACTTTTTATTTTATGTTGGAGTATAGCTGATTAACAATGCTGTGATGGTTTCAGGTGCATAGCAAAGGGACTCAGCCATACATATACATGTATCCATTCTCTCCCCCAAACTCCCTTCCCATCCAGATTGCCACATGGTTCTTTCACTTTTAGATGAACAAATCATAGGAATATTATAGTGTTTTCATTTGTATACTTGCATTATTAATCTTTTAGATTTTTCCTGGGTTGACCTTTGGTTTATTTTTAATATAAGAAATTCTATGATGAATTTAAATATTCACTAGTACTTTGTATTTTTTTATGAATCCTCAAAATAACCTAATGGAAAAGTAATACTTTAATGACTGCTTTTCCAGAAATTATTTCTGTAGTGCCTACTATGATCCTGTGCATTTAATAACACTGGAGTGGATCAAAAGTAGCATATTCTTTGGTCATAGCTGGGCTCATGGTCAGTTTATTACGCCCATTCTACTATTATGATAATGGGCGTAGTCTTAAAATTCTTTGAAGTTGGGGATGATATTATGAAGCCCAGTTCAAAAGAGGTACTCAAAATATTTGGTTTAATGATCATGAATTACTTATTTAAATATCCATGAGTAGATGAGTTATCTCACTGTGGACAGAAAAGTAGATGGAGGGCCAGAAGAGCATACTCTACCAGCGGAGGCACAGTAAGTGAGACCCCAAAATTAAGTGAACACTCCACGTGTAAGTATAGACTCAAAGGTTAGGCCTGATTAGTCTGTTGTACAGAGAGGAATAGGGAATTTTTATTACTAACAAATCTTCTTTTTTTTTACTGAAAAACTAGTCTTGTGAGAATAGCGACAAAATGAGAAGAATGTTACGTTGATCAGTGTTACTGTTCTGGACTTCAGTTAAAACTGGTCACTGAGAGAGTAATTGATCGATTTCGGTTTTCTCCAAGGGGAAAAACCACCAAATGAAGTACAAGGTAAAACAGCCCTTTGGTTTGCAGAAGAAAAAGGCCACCATTTCTATTTGCTCATGAAGGCAGAGGCAGATGGCCAATTTTCTTCTGTAACCTGGTGTGTGAACGGAGGGTGTAGGTGGTGTATATTTGGAACTTCTTGAGTTGCATCTCAGTTCTGGATCTGTGATACCTTGCGTATATATATTCATCCCCTTTCCCACCTCCCCCCCTCTTTTTTTAAGACTTCTATCTTAAAATAAGTAATGTCTGAGATTTAGTTGGTTAACTTTCTGTTTATCATAGTAACTGAACTTTGTAGAAAGCAAACCACAGGTATTATTGAAAATAATTCGGTATCCATTCACTTGTAAGAGGAAATTCAGGGTTAAAGTTAGGTTGAGTTAAATATGTGTCAAGGCTGTATATTGTCACCTTACTTATTTAACTTATATGCAGAGTACATCAAGAAAAATGCTGGGCTGGATGAAGCACAAACTTGGAATCGAGATTGCCGGGAAAAATATCAATAACCTCAGATACACAGATGACACCACCCTTATGGCAGAAAGCGAAGAACTAAAGAGCCTCTTGATGAAAGTGAAAGAGGAGAGTGAAAAAGTTGGCTTAAAACTCAACATTCAGAAAATTAAGATCATGGCATCTGGTCCCATCACTTCATGGGAAATAGATGGGATAACAGTGGAAACAGTGTCAGACTTTATTTTTTGGGGCTCCAAAATCACTGCAGATGGTGATTGCAGCCATGAAATTAAAAGACGCTTGCTCCTTGGAAGAAAAATTATGACCAATCTAGACAGCATATTAAAAAGCAGAGACATTACTTTGCCAACAAAGGTCTGTCTAGTCAAAGCTATGGTTTTTCCAGTAGTCAGATATGGATGTGAGAGTTGGACTATAAAGAAAGCTGAGTGCCAAAGAATTGATGCTTTTGAGCTGTGGTGTTGGAGAAGACTCTTGAGTGTCCCTTGGACTGCAAGGAGATCCAACTAGTCAATCCTAAAGGAAATCAGTCCTGAATACTCATTGGAAGGACTGATGCTGAAGCTGAAACTCCAGTACTCTGGCCACCTGATGCAAAGAACTGACTCAATGGAGAAGACCCTGATGCTGGGAAAGATTGAAGGAGGGAGGAGAAGGGACGACAGAGGATGAGATGGTTGGATGGCATCACTGACATGATGGACATGAGTTTGAGTAGGCTCGGGGAGTTGGTGATGGGCAGGGAAGCCTGGCGTGCTGCAGTCCATGGGGTCAAAAAGTCGGACACGACTGAGGGACTGAACTGAAACTGAAGTATGTGGCAGAATCCAAAGGATTCATTTTTACCCAAACTGGAAGGAAATTGTTCTTGATTTGTTCCTGTATGTGCATTTGTCTATTGGTAAAGTAAGATTCCTTTCTGAAAGGGTGTGGTTTTGTATTGGGAGATCAGAGCTGAGAAAGTGCAATCTACTGCTCTGGGTCACACTGCCACCTGGGGGCTAATAAAAGTCTGCCATGGGTTATAGTCAGTGCCAGAAATCTTTGATGCTGACCTTGGTTCTTTTAAGACACATACCAAAACATTATTATCTGTATGTAGGCACGAAAATAATGCTGTTGGCTCACCTAGTGATGTGGTATGATACAATGTTGTATAATAAAAACATTTAAAAATTGAATGTGGTACTTCCATATTACCTTTTTTGCTGTCTTAGACTTTCCCCCTGTGTTTGGGGATATTACTATCTTGAGACGAAGTTAATGTAGTTTTCCTGGATCCTTTTATATGTATTCTGCTGCTTAGTACTTATTAACAGTATTTTATGCATACTGGTCATAGTTTCCAATTTATACCACAAAATGGATTAGTCAATGAATGTCCTTTTCTGACCCCAAATATTTTGAGCATATATAAACATTTTTGTAATGTTGATATGAATGCAGTTGTTTATTTTAGATGTTTTTCTGAAAGAGGATTTTTTTAATATAGTGCCATTGGATTATTTGATACTTTAAAATGTATTACTAAAGAATGAAAATTGTATGACTGAACCGACATGGAGTACCTAGGATAGTCAAATTCATAGAGAAAGAAAGTAGAAGAATAATTGCCAGGAGTTGGTGAAAGGAGGGAGAGAATAGGGAGTTAATGTTTAATGGGCACAGAGTTTCAGTTTGGGATGATGAAAAAGTTCAGGTAATGGATAGTGGTTGGTTAAGAGTTACACAACAATGTGACTGTGCTTAATGCCACTGAATTATACACTTAAAAATGGTTAACATGGCAAATTTGATGTTTTATATGTTTTACCACAATCACAAATGTATTACTGTGTACTAGTGTTGAATGCTTCCCTTTCTTAGGGCATAGGAATGAGTAGGTACATGAACTTAATTTTGAAAAGCACATGTTAGGTGCTAGAAACTTTACATGTATAAGTCTAGAATCCTATGAGGTATATACTTTTTGCTAATTTTCTTCTACCTATTAAGAAACTAAATGTTGGATAGGTTTGTTTGTAACGAATTTATGAACAGTGCACTGTATAGCTCTCAGGATGATTTATCTGAAGTACAATACTTATAGGGCTTCCCAGGGGGCGCAGTGGTAAATAATCCACCTGCCAATGCAGTAGATAGAAGAGACACAGGTTCAATCCCTGGGTCGGGAAGCTCCCCTGGAGGAGGGCTGGCCACCCACTCCAGTATTCCTGCCTGGAGAGTCCCACGGACAGAGGAGTTTGGTGGGTGACAGTCCGATGGGTCGCAAAGAGTCAGACAGGACTGAGTGATGGAGCGTGCACACGCACACATGTGCACACACACACACACACACACACACACACACACACACTCGTCTCCCCCATAGTAAAAGATGTAGTAAAGTCTTGGACCTATTTCTGCTTGTCTCTGGGGAAGGTACTTTTCCTATTCTATATCCTTGCCTTCTATGATAATATTGCAGCTTCATGTTAAAATAAAAAGCTGATGCGGCATTCTGTTATACTGTAGATTCTCACATGTTATGGTTCCAGACTGAAAACAAAAACTCATAGAGCAGCAGTGCAAGAACCCTGAGATAGCCCCAAACTGTGTGTAATGTCTGTGGGTTTGAAGCAGTTCATGTCTAATTTGAGTAGTGTATGGTGGAAATGACTCATGTACCATGAGGTCATCAACTGCAGTATTTTTTATTTTAAATTAGTTTCCCATCAGTTATAAAGTTGGTGCTTCTCTTTAGTATACCATGAATCGCTAAGGGAAAAGATTCTTGTATCTATTTTATTTTTTTCTATTTGCTATTTTTTTAATTAAAACTTTATTTATTTATTTATTTTAATTGGAAACTAATTACAATATTGTAGTGGTTTTTGCCATACATTGACATGAATCAGCCATGGATGTACATGCATCTCCCATCTGGAACCCCCCTCCCACCTCCCTCCCTATCCCATCTCTCAGGGTCATCCCAGTGCACCAGCTCTGAGCACCATGTCTCATGCATCAAACCTGGACTGGTGATATATTTCACATGGTAACATACAGTGGCTGACTTTATTTTTGGGGGCTCCAAAATCACTGCAGATGGTGATTGCAGCCATGAAATTAAAAAACGCTTACTCCTTGGAAGGAAAGTTATGACCAACCTAGATAGCATATTAAAAAGCAGAGACATTACTTTGTCAACAAAGGTCCGTCTAGTCAAGGCCATGGTTTTTCCAGTGGTCATGTGTGGATATGAGAGTTGGACCATAAAGAAAGCTGAGTGCAGAAGAACTGATGCTTTTGAACTGTGGTGTTGGAGAAGACTCTTGAGAGTCCCTTGGACTGCAAGGAGATCCAATCAGTCCATCCTAAAGGAGATCAGTCCTGGGTATTCATTGGAAGGACTGATGTTGAAGCTGAAACTCCAGTACTTTGGCCACCTGATGCAAAGAGCTGACTCATTTGAAAAGACCCTGATGCTGGGAAAGATTGAGGGCAGGAGGAGAAGGGGACGACAGAGGATGAGATGGTTGGATGGCATCACTGACTCAGTGAACATGAGTTTGGGTAAACTCTGAGAATTGGTGATGGACAGGGATGGCTGGTGTACTGTGGTTCATGGGGTCTCAGAGTCGGACACAACTGAGCGACTGAACTGAATATACATGTTTCAATGCTATTCTCTGAAATCATCCCACCCTCGCCTTCTCCCAGAAAGTCCAAAAGTCTGTTCTTTACACCCGAGTCTCTTTTCTTGTCTTGCATTTAGGGTCATTGTTACCATCTTTCTAAATTCTATATATATGTGTTAATATACTGTATTGGTGTTTTCCTTTCTGACTTATTTCACTCTGTATAATAGGCTCCAGTTTTATCCACCTCATTAGAACTGATTCAAATGCATTCTTTTTAATAGCTGAGCAATATTTCATTGTGTATATGTACCACAGTTTTCTTATCCATTCATCTGCTGATGGACATCTAGGTTGCTTCCATGTCCTAGCTATTGTAAACAGCGCTGTGATGAACATTGGGGTAAACGTGTCTCAATTCTGGTTTCCTCGGTGTGTATGCCCAACAGTGGGATTGTTGGGTTGTATGGCAGTTCTATTTCCAGCTTTTTAAGGAATCTCCACACTGTTCTCCATAGTGGCTGTACTAGTTTGCATTCCCACCAGCAGTGTAAGAGGGTTCCCTTTTCTCTGCACCCTCTTCAGCATTGTTTGTAGACTTTTGGATAGCAGCCATTCTGACCTGAGATGGTACCTCATTGTGGTTTTGATTTGCATTTCTCTGATAATGAGTGATGTTGAGCATCTTTTCATGTGTGTGTTAGCCATCTGTATGTCTTCTTTGGAGAAATGTCTGCTTAGTTCTTTGGCCCATTTTTTGATTGGGTCATTTATTTTTCTGGAATTGAGCTACAGGAGCTGCTTACATATTTTTGACATTCTTTGTCAGTTGCTTCGTTGCTATTATTTTCTCCCATTCTGAGGGCTTGTCTTTTCACCTTGCTCATAGTTTCCTTTGTTGTGCAATCTGTTCGCTATTTTAAATTGCATTTTTTATTCCTGTCTACTTTCTTGGGCAGACGCATTCCTTTCATGAAAGAAAATGAAAGTTATCTCATCATGCTAAATAATTTAATAGAAAATATCTCAATATAATTAAGATTTTTCAAACTCTAGTCATAGAATCAGTGTTTTCCAAAATAGTATAAACACTAGCATTTTAGAATAAACAACAAAAAAGGATCTGGATTTCTATTTGGAGTTCTGGAGTTCTATTAGACCAACAAAAAATGATTTCTATTTGTGGTAATCTGATTTTACAAACGTTCCCTTCCAATTACCCTTCAGAATTGATACACCATAAACTCAATCCTACATCTCTTGAACCCTAGTACATAATGATCCTTAGTAGCTATAGAAATAATTTCCCAGAAAGAATGTAATTGCTAAATCACTCCCTAATTAGTTGATTTCCTTTATGTACAAAAACGCCTGATATTTGGTAAAATACCTAGATTTTAAAATGACATGATATTTCTGATTATGAAGAAACAATTTACATTTTTTCTTAACAAGTTCCCCCAAACACTTACAACACTGAAATATTATGGAATGCTTCTTTGGAAGCCAAGGAGCTTGTTGCTGACATAGTAATAATTTGGTTGTTTGCACATTTTATAAAGTATTAAAATGTTAGTTACCATATTCCTTAAATAACTCATGGTGAGATGTTATCTCTGAAGTGTTGGGTTGTTAGTAGGAGGGAAATTATATGTTACAGTGTTATATAAAGCTGACTCATATGAGTGGGTGAAAAATCCCAAGAATACCAGGACACCCACACTTGCAAAAGCCAATATGTGCTATTTCTCTTTACACTGTGTTCCAGTGGGCTGCTTAATGGAACTATATTCATTAAGAAATTGCTATACTTTCTCTCATGGCTTGGTGCAAACTTCCTGTTTAAAAAAAAGTGAAATGACATTTTGTTTTTATCATTTGCAAAATTATTGTTCATTGGACAAAAATTTGATTCATTATTTGAAGTAATTCACTTCTCTGGGCTTGTTTCATTTTGGGGGTATTTTTTTGTTAATTAAAATCAAGACAATAAAACACACCTACTTTGGAAATGTTTTAGAATATTTACTAAATCCTAAAGAATCACAATTAAATATCTTTCAACAAGTAGTATTCTAGTTCTTGATAAATAGCTAGCTTACGCTGTTTTATTGATAGTGACAAAAAGAGAATGTTGTATTGATCAGTAGTTAACTTAAGGCAGCAGTTAAAACTGTATACTGGGAGAGTGAATGGTAGATTTGTAGTAATATTAAATATTATTTTTTAGTAAAAACATTATTTCATTTTTATTTATTTTTAACATTAAATATTCTTATGTTATATTATTCAAAATGTTGGAATGAAAATGTTGGTCACTTAGTTGTGTCCAATATTTTGCAACCCCATGGACTGTAGCCTACCAGGCTCCTTTGTCCATGAAATTCTCCAGGCAAGAATACTGGACTGGGTAGCCATTCATTTCTCCAGGGAGTCTTTCTGACCCAGGGATCAAACCCAGGTCTCCTGCATTGCAAGCAGATTCTTTACCATCTGAGCCACCAGGATCAGTTCAGTTCAGTCACTCAGTCCTGTCTGACTCTTTGCAACCCCATGGACTGTAGCATGCCAGGCTTCCCTGTCCATCACCAACTCCCAGAGCTTGCTCAAACTCATGTCCATCAAGTCGGTGATGCCATCCAACCATCTCATTCTCTGTTGTCCCCTTCTCCTCCTGCCTTCAATCTTTCCCAGCGTCAGGGTCTATTCCAATGAGTCAGTTCTTTGCATCATGTGACCAAAGTATTGGAGCTTCAGCATCAGTCCTTCCAGTGAATATTCAGGACTGATTTCCTTTAGGATTGACTGGTTTGATCTTGCATTTCAAGGGACTCTCAAGAGTCTTCTCCAACACCACAATTCAAAAGCATCAATTCTTCAGGCCTCAGCTTTCTTTATGGTCCAACTCTCACATCCATACATGCCTGCTGGAACAACCATAACTTTGATTGTATGGACCTTTGTCAGCATGGTAATGTTTCTACTTTTTAATATGCTGTCTAGGTTGGTCATAGCTTTTCTTCCAAGGAGCATGCGTCTTTTAATTTCATGGCTGCAATCACCATCTGCAGTGATTTTGGAGCCCAAGAAAATAAAGTCTGTCACTGTTTCCATTGTTTCCCCATCTATTTCCCATGAAGTGATGGAACTGGATTTGGTGATCTTTGTTTTTTGAATGTTGACTTTTAAGCCACACTTTTTCACTGTCTTCTTTCACTTTCATCAAGGGGCTCTTTAGCTTCTCTTCACTTTCTGCCAAAAAGGTGGTATCATCTTGTGTATATTTCTCCTGGCAATCTTGATTGAAGCTTGGGCTTCATCCAGCCTGGCCTTTTGCACGAGGATTCAGTTCAGTTCAGTCGCTCAGTCGTGTCCGACTCTTTGTGACCCCATGAATTGCAGCTTTCCAGGCCTCCCTGTCCATCACCAACTCCCAGAGTTCACTCAGTCTCACGTCCATCAAGTCGGTGATGCCATCCAGCCATCTCATCCTCTGTTGCCCCCTTTTCCTCCTGCCCCCAATACCTCCCAGTATCAGAGTCTTTTCCAATGAGTCAACTCTTCTCATGAGGTGGCCAAAGTACTGGAGCTTCAACTTTAGCATCATTCCCTCCAAAGAACAGCCAGGGCTGATCTCCTTCAGAATGGACTGGCTGGATGTCCTTGCAGTCCAAGGGACTCTCAAGTCTTCTCCAACACCACAGTTCAAAAGCATCAATTCTTCAGTGCTCAGCTTTCTTCACAGTCCAACTCTCACATCCATACATGACCACTGGAAAAACCATAGCCTTGACTAGACGGACCTTTGTTGGCCAAGTAATGTCTCTGCTTTTGAATATGCTATCTAGGTTGGTCATAACTTTCCTTCCAAGGAGTAAGCTACATGGCTACAGTCACCATCTGCAGTGATTTTGGAGCCCCCCAAAATAAAGTCTGACGCTGTTTCCACTGTTTCCCCATCTATTTCCCATGAAGTGATGGGACCAGCATGAGGATAGGAGTCCACAAATTATATCTTGCTTGTACGGAGATTTTGTTGTTGTCAGATTTTTAAAGAATTGGGGCTTCCGTCATAGCTCAGTTGGTAAAGAATCCGCCTGCAATGCAAGAGCTGCTGCTGCTGCTGCTAAGTCGCTTCAGTCATGTCCGACTCTGTGCAACCCCATAGACGGCAGCCCAGCAGGCTCCCCCGTCCCTGGGGTTCTCCAGGCAAGAACACTGGAGTGGGTTGCCTTTTGCTTCTCCAGTGCATGAAAGTGAAACGTGAAAGTGAAGACGCTCAGTCATGTCCGACTCTTAGTGACCCCATGGACTGCAGCCTACCATGCTCCTCCATCCATGGGATTTTCCAGGCAAGAGTACTGGAGTGGATTGCCATTGCTTTCTCCACAATGCAGGAGACCCCGGTTCAATTCCTGGGTTGGGAAGATCCACTGGAGAAGGGATAGGCTACTCACTCCAGTATTCTTGGGCTGCCCTTGTGGCTCAGCTGGTAAAAAATCTCCCCCAATGCAGGAGACCTGGGTTTGTTCCCTGGGTTGGGAAGATCTCCTGGAGAAGGGAAAGGCTACCCACTCCTGTATTCTGGCCTGGAGAATTCCATGGAGTAAGTTGGACACGACTGAGACACTTTCACTTTCCAGGTTCTTTCACCACATGCTAAATTAGCCTTATTGTTTTATTCAAATTCTCTTTCCTCTTTTACCAAAAATTCTTTGCCCAAACTCAAAATCTCAACCAATACTCAAAGTTTCTATTTTGTTGACAAGAATGTTAACTTCATTTGAAAATAGCAAAAGGGCAACTGTTGCTGTGAAACAAGCCTCTAAAAAAGGTTTTGTTTATGTTCCTTAATTATTATAAGATTTCTACAATGGTGGTGGTGTTACCCAGGTTTTGTTTTTTTTTTTAAGAGAAAGCTGTGGCTTTGATATATTAAGTAACTTGCTGACTTAATGATAGAGTTAGGGTTTGAACTTATATAAAACCTCTGTTCTCCATTTCTGTTGTGTTTAACCATAATATATCTATGTTTGTACATAAATCTGTTTTTGAGAGTTGTGTTGCTGCTGCTTACAGACGTAGCATATATGTGACTTCTATTGCATTGCATGCCTGTCTCAGACTTTATTTTTAAAGAAATCCAAACAAGCAGTTTGTCACTTTCGTCCTCTCAAATTGAGATTCTATGCATACTGATTTCTGTTATGATTATTATGGTTATATGTTTAAGATGAATTTAAAGTTATTAGTCATCTTCTTGATCTGATAATGATTAAAACAACTCTCCTTATGGTCCAGATAGTTTTATCCTAGAATCTTCATACCTAATCATGTAGCCAAAATAGTGATCAAATAACCAATATTATTTTGTGAGCTGTTTGCTTTAGTAAAGAGGAAGTACAAAACTATTTTAAGTAATTTCAGTTTCTGTGGTATGATATAGATATATTAGGTGTGTATATACATTTATCTTTGCATCAAATAAAATTAGTCAATGAAAAGTTAATTTGATCAGCAGGAACCATAGAGGTTTAATTTTAAATATGATCAATATACTTGTATCTGTGATGATTATTACTTGGATTTATGTATGTTTCATCATTTATACATTAATTTCTATGATCTCATTTTAGATGTTACTCCTAATATTTAGATGTTACTGTATACGGGTAGATATATTGAGATAGATAATTCTTGATGATTTTCTCAATGTTGATTGTTACCAGATTCAGGCAGTTTATGATAGCTGATATTCTCACTACAAAATCATTGTTTGCAAATGTGTTTGTTATTTTCACAAGAAATTTTTCTTTTTCTTTTTATCTTAATGATGAAAAGTAAGTTCCAGATTATCTTTCAATTGAATAATTAATACATTTAAAATTTAAAAAAGTAAGTTCCAGAGGTAAAATCTAATTTCCATTGAAGTGAAAGTCGCTGAGTCATATCCGACTCTTTGCAACCCCATGGACTGTACAGTTCATGGAATTCTCCAGGCCAGAATACTGAAGTGGGCCCCCTTTCCCTTCTCTAGGAGATCTTCCCAACCCAGGGATCCAACCCAGGTCTCCTGCACTGCAGGTGGATTCTTTAGCTGCTGAGTCATAAGGGAAGGTTTGTCAGGGAGCCCGGAAAATCCAAGGAGCCATCTTTGATTTGCTCTGACTCTTTGATTTACAGCTATTGTTCACCCATTTTTAATTTCCTGATTTAGGAGTAGATTCTTGCTATGTTTTAAGGACATCAGGATAGCAAAAGTCTAACCATGAGGGCTAATTTTTTTTAGAAGCAGAATGAGCTTTATCTACATGTACCATAATCTTAAATAATGTGTATTTATTCTACCAGAGTAGCAAAAAAATTTAAAAACAAATATAAATCACATAAAGGCAAAGAAATCACTACTTTCCATTATGAATTCCCAGTTGGAATGACATTTCATAGAACTGAACTTTATTTCTCAAACAGGGTCCAACTATCCTGTTTATTTTCTGAAGTCATTTCAGATAAATATTCATTGAATGGCTCTGCACTGGGCACTGAGAAAAGCCCTTGAAATGCAGAAATAAGTAAAATAGTGTCTTATCTCCAAGCAATACACTGCCTAGTATTAAATAGCAGATCATACGTAAAGAATTTTTATTACATTGTGATGGATGTCGCAGTAGGAGGATATTCAAGGTATATAGAGGATATGGAATGAAGATGGAAGTATAGAACAGAGGTTGTCTGTGAATGTTTCTCAGGGGACTAAGTTGGGTTTTGAAGAACAAATACACAGTTACTAACTGAGTGGATTATAGGTGGAGAGTTTTCATGGGATGGTTTCAGCAAAACAAAAAAAGTGCTTAGGGAAGTATCGTAAGGAAGAAAAATCCACTGTTATTCCAGAACATTATTTTAAGCATGTTTTTTTCTTGCTTATCAAGTGAAACATTGCAGTAACTAGAGTGTTTATCAAATAGTACTTGCACTGGTCTAAGTTTCCAACCATCTGTGATCGTTGCTAAGTATTAATGGTGGCACTAATGAAAGATACAGCAAGGAGACATCAGGTAATAAGAGGGAGACAGAAGGATAAGATGCTTGGATTATTTGCTGACTTTTTATATATCACTGTATTATATTTCGAGGCTTCCCTGGTGGCTCAGATGGTAAAGCATCTGCCTGCAATGCAGAAGACCCAGATTTGATCCCTGGGCTGGGAAGATCCTCTGGAGAAGGGAATGGCAACCCACTCCAGTATTCTTGCCTGGAGAATCCCATGGACCGAGGAGCCTGGCGGGCTATAGTCCATGGGGTCATGAAGAGTTGGACACAACTGATTGACTAACACACACATGTTATGGTTCACTGAAAATTTAACTTTATGTTGTTGAAAGTATAAATTCTATGCAAGATTTAATTTTCAACACATACATATTGAGCTGGTGTCCCCACTTTGAAAATGATTATTCCCACTTTACAATCCAGAAAACTAAGGTAGAGAGGTGAAGTAATTTTTTTACACTTACTAGTATAAAAGGAGAAGCCAGAATACATTTTGTTTCCAGAGCCAGTACTTAAAGAAATTGTAAAAAGGGTTTCCCTGTAGTCTAGTGGTTAAGAGTTCGCCTGCCAGTGCAGGGTGCACGGGTTCAATCCCTGCTCAGGGAAGATCCCACGTGTTGTAGGGCAGCCAAGCCTGTGCTCTATAGCCCATGAGCCCTAGAGCCTGTGCTGCATGACAAGAGAAGCCCTACAGTGAGTAGTCAGAGCATCACAGTGAAGAGTAGCCCCCACTCGCCAGAGCTAGAGAAGGCCCTCGCGATGCTGCAAGGACCCAGCACAGCCAAAAATAAATAAATGTGTGTGTGTGTGTGTGTGTGTGTGTGTTTTAATTGTCAGAATGTAAGTTGATCTGGAGTTCTGAGGGAGTGAGAGAGGCAAAAAACGAGGCTGGAAGCTTGGCTTTGAATTTAGAGTGACAAAGTAAGGACCACAGAGGTATTCTTGTGTATCTTTAAGGTGGGTAATGTGTATCATGTGTAAATGATAGGTAATAAAAATGATCCAGCCAAGACAGAGAATCAGAAGGCACGGATGACAGAAATAATCGTCAATACTTCTAAGAAAGTAAGACAAGGCATCATCCCTCTTAAGACAGAAGGAAAGAGCATCACGGTATAGATACAGATGAACTGAAGTTAGTTTCAGAGGTGGTTAATATGTCACATGTATCAGCCTTTAGTGATGCTTTACTTGTGCACTTCATCTTTAATTGGTCTCTGTGATACACCTGAAAGAACAACCACATATGTTTAGATGTGCTCATCTGGGAGTCTAACTACTCCCAGAAGAGAATGGGTTTGTATTTGGGAGTTTTAAGGGGGAAAGCTGTGACTGCCATAGTACAAGGGAAAAAATGAGGTAATGCTCTCCTCATTTGTTTATATGGAGAATTAAACCACTTAGCACAGTATCAAGCTGAGTCCAGAAGAAAATGTAACAAGAAATACAAACTAAGCCATAGGAAGAGGAATTGGACAAAGAGAGACATGCCACCTACAATTCATCTACTTTAAAGGAAGTGAAAACCTATCTACAACAATAGTGATAGCATTACAGCTAAAGAATCTAAACATTTTCTAAGAGCTTTTACCTTTTATATACATTAACTTTTTAGATATAGAATTCTAAAGCCGAGGGATAATATTATTGTCCATTTAATAGACACAAGAGCTAAGACTCATCCACAGCAATTAGCTGAGATCTGAAACATAGCTTCTAATAGTAAGATCCAAACTTGAACTGCAGGTTTCTAATTCACCAATTACTGTTCTTTTCTCCCCACGATGCTGTCTCCCATTTCAACACATTATTAAAACTATTTTTGCAAGGCCCTTATTGCATGTGAATATTGCTATCATACCTGATCCTCACCTCTCCAAACATTTTTCCTTTTATAATAATTTATTCATCCATTCTTCATGTGTTATGTTTTCAAATACTTTACTATCTTAGTTGCTCTCCTCTGCGTTGTCAGCATTTAATTGATATTTCTTTTCTAGTGTCTATTTAGATTGTGAAGTACTTGGTCTGCAAAATATCTGTTAGATGAAGCCATCAACTTTATTTTGCCACCCAATTAATATTTATGATGTTGTAGGATAAATACTTTCTGAGTGAATATGCTATTTCCATATTAACTTACATTCTAATTACCTTATTGAAAGATTGTATCAGGGCATCTTTTTAAAATTTTAATCCTAGCTTTAATTTTTCTCATTTAGGAATATTTTCATTAAAACCTTTTAAAATCTAAAAAGTTTAGGTCAAGTGACAGTTCATCATTTTTCTCAGATGGACTCAGACTGGCTATTCCAGAGGGAGTTTGGTCAACAAATACAGCAATGACATTTAATGTTTTTTCCAAATTCTAGTTATTTCTTTTGGTGGATTGAATCAATTTGTAGAACTTGAAACTGATTATGTATGTGAAGTTGAAAATAAATGTTTAATGACTCAGACTTGTACTCCTGGATATAGATTTCATTAAGTTCTCATAGGGACAGATGGTAGGATGATGACAGAATTAGGCAACTGCCAGTTAAGGGGGAAATACATACATGAACTTTAAAAAGCAACTAGAACTAAAGATTTATGAATGTAAAAATTCACATGGGTGTCTTGTGACAAATCAGCTTAGTATTATTTTCCTCATCAATAGAAGAACCTGATCCATATATGCAGGAATCATTACATCATACCTACTGTGCACCTCAAACTGGAAGACACCATCGACTCCTAACCTTCTTTTATTCTCTTTTCCTTCTGCTCTTCTGTAGACCGAAGTAACTTCATTTCAGTTCCCCACCACACCCCCACATCCCCGCCATCTTTAGTTCTTCTTAGTGCTAGTTTGCACTCAGGCTGGGGCTGTCTGAGCTCATCTTGCCTGTCCAGACTACAAAAGTCTTTAATTAAATGGTATTGAAGTCGTTGATACAGCTTCCTTTTCAAGCAGAGCCAGTGTCCAAACACATCTAAACAGTCTCCCATTTAGCAGCTGTCATACATGCTGGCTCAATAATGTCCGACTCTTTGCGACCCCGTGGACTGTAGCCCTCCAGGCTCCTCTGTCCATGGGATTTCCCAGGAATACTGAAATGGGTTGCTCTTTCCTTCTCCAGGGGATCTTCCCTACCCAGGGACTGAATCTACATCTTCTGCACTGCAGGCGGATTCTTTACCACTGAGCCATCTGGGAAACCCTTTTTAGCAACTGTCATCAGCTTTTAAAATATTAAATGGTAGAAAGATCCTTCTAACCACAGAAGGTAGATGAGTGGCATATTCAGGCTGTAAAATCAGCATATGTACTGCTTAACTTTCTTCTTTGGATCCTTCAGAACTGTCCCTCAAGTTTTCATAAAACCAGTTTGCAGGGGCCAGGCAAGTAACACATCCCAATGTGGTCAGTTGATTGCTAAGTCATATGTCAGGGGGATAGCAGCTACTTGGGTGCAGCCAGTTGTCATGTCAGAGGACTCATCTAACATTGCCAGATTTCCCAGTTTTTCAACGATATCATGTGTGACACTCTGGTTCTTGTATGTTAGCAACTAATGTGAATTTCCAAAACGCACCCAGGGGTGGAAGCAAATCCTCCTGTAGGCCTGCCCACCAGGTTGCCACTTCTATTTTAAAGAGTGTGACATGGATCTTAGACCTTCACATTGCCCACAGTGCTACCAATGCCATTTTTACCCTTGCTCTGAAGACACCTGAAGGTCTGGGGCTGTGTAGGAGAAAGAAGAACAAAAGGAGGTGAGAACTTCCTTAAGTTATATTACGTCAGATCTTACACTTTTTGAAGAGGAAAAGTGTTAAGCAAAGAAAATCCCATTTTCCTCTGAGAAACACTTTTCTGGAATAAGTTGAGGTCAAAATAATAACAGCTTAATTTGTCTTCAAGAACTGACCTTATTTCTTTGTTGAAATTGACTGTAGCACATCTTTGAGATTATCTTTGAGATAAAAATAGTTCAGCCCTTTTCTTGTTTCTTTTGCTTCCTAAAATTATGAGAGTTGTGGATATCGGCATCTTCCACAGATGCAGCAAACTTTAACATGTAGAAACTCATGATTTTATAAATGAATGGATTTGAAACTTTTCCTTCCAAGGTAAAAGTGATATTCCCTGAATTAAACTTAGTTCCCAATCTTATAACTCTAAAGTCAGTATCAGTGACCAGTTTCTAATGTCAGTCAAAGAGAAATGTTCTGACACAGTTTTGTGGGAAAATAGAAGGAAAAAGGGGGTTAATTGGCATTTGTAAGCAATACCTAATGCAGTTTCTGGAAAGATAAGACTACTACAAATGACCCAATAAAAATTTCTAGTTTCTTACATCATCATCCCATAAAATTATTTAAAATGTTTAATGTAAATCTTTTCAAGTATGTATATGTGTGATAACCCAGGTAGATCCCCCATGCCCAATCCCCCCACAGGATTTTTTTTAAAGCAAATCACAGGCTTTTAAGTGCTATGCATAGTTATATGTGTGTGCTTATCTTAGTTGTACAGAATTATAATCAGAGGTTATTTCTATAACTGGATGCCCTCTTTGAGAACATGTCTTTAATGTGACCTTGGGGGGTCTCATTTACAGGGAAGTAGGGGCTTTGTAATATTTGTGATCAATTAAAGTAATGAAAATGCCTTTGCAAGATTTATTGGGGAGACTGTCTTTTGGTGCTTTTATGTTTTTGCCTAGTAGTTGTGCTGAAGCTGAAACTCCAGTACTTTGGCCACCTGATGCGAAGAGTTGACTCATTGGAAAAGACTCTGATGCTGGGAGGGATTGGGGGCAGGAGGAGAAGGGGACGACAGAGGATGAGATGGCTGGATGGTATCACTGACTTGATGGACACGAGTCTGAGTAAACTCCGAGAGTTGGTGATGGACAGGGAGGCCTGGTGTGCTGCGATTCATGGGGTTGCAAAGAGTCGGACACAACTGAGCAACTGAGCTGAACTGAACTGTGTTTATTAGTGGCAGTTGATTTATATGTACATACAAGTGCATCTATCTGAAGACTGAGTAAATAATTAAATTTTTTTTTTTTACCTTAAATTACATTTGCTTTCTAGTTTTAATTCACATTGAATTCTGTCTTTCCCAGGCTAGGAATGTTTTTTGAGTTCTTACTTTGCCTGGAGACTCTGCTAAATTATTTAAAGGTTTGAAGTTATTTAATCCTGACATTCTTTTTGTGACATAATACTACTGTCTAAGTTTTGTTAACACGTAAATTGAGCTCAGTAAATTTGATGTTTTTCAGCCAGAAAATGACAGAACCCCTATATGACTAGTTTTACATCAGATAATGTCTTTTCATTATACCCCAGTACCAAAGGGCCTGCTGAGACTTGTACTATCAGTGTAAGTGCAGTATTTGCGGTTTATAAGCTCACATCTTTAGACCCATACTCCCAGTACTCTATTACGCTAACATAATCTGTGCAGTACTGTGTGTGCTTAGTCGCTCAGTCGTGTCTGACTCTTGAGACCCCATGGACTGTAGCCCACCAGGCTCCTCTGTCCATGGGATTCTCCAGGCAAGAGTACTGGAGTGGGTTGCCATTACCTTCACCAGTCCAGCTCTTTAGAACCCCATAGACTATAGCCCTCCAGGCTGCTCTGTCCATGGAATTCTCCAGGCAAGAATAATGGAGTGGGTTGCCGTTCCCTTCGCCAACATAATTTACTATTATATTAATACTGATTATATTTATTTATAACAAAAAAACCTGCTTGATGAACTTGTCACCAAAGCTAAGTTATAGGCATTTTGTTTACCACTTATTTGGTTGCAAAGGTCAAACCTGCTATTCTTATTGGTAGTGTAATTTGAGTCTCTTATCCATCAACTATCTGGAGTGATGAAGATAATCATTACAGGTTTTACACACTCATCCTTAATGGGCATATCAACTTCAGCAATCATTTTCAAGCCTGTACAATATGTCACTACCTAAGAGAACTTTCTGTGATGAAGAAAATGCTGTATATCTGTGCTATCGAGTATAGTATCTGCTAGCTCTTATGGCTTAAGAACTTAAAATCTGGCTAGTGTGACAGAAGGGATGAATTGTAAGGTTTTATTTAATTTTAATTTAATTTGGCTAGTGGCTACCATAATGGACAGCATAACTCTAAGGGGTTATAGTTTGTATTAGATATGATTCTTATGTGTTATAAAATTCTTAGGTATTTTAAGGCAAAAGTAGAGTACTTAAATGAATTTCATCTTGAGAAACCTTATTGGAGCAAGGAACATAATTTATTAAATTCAACACCTAATATCTTGGAAGCCAATGAGAAATTGCCCTTATTCAGATACCAGAGACCTTTGAAATTAAACTTACTTCCATTTTTTTAATGTAAAAACTTACTAACCAGGAAGTTAGAAATATTATTTAACTGATGATAATGCTTCTGGATGGGTATAAAATTATAAGTTCACAAGTTGTTAGCCTTTTGGTCTATTTGCTTTTGAAGCAGTAGACACGAAAATAAAAATTATCATTGCAGTAGGGACTTCTTGTGGCTATATTTATAAAATCATTTTGAAACAGCAAATCTTAATCAGGAAGACTTTTTATTTTTTTGGCCACACTGTGCGGCCGTGGGATCTTAGTTCCCCAACCAAGGATTGAATCTGTGCCCCTGCAGTGCAAACTTGGAGTCTTAACCCCTTGACCTTCAGAGGATTCTCAGGAAGAGAATTTTAAAAATCTCAAATAGTTTTAAACTTTAATATTTGGAATGAATCATCTAAATATATATTACTTAAAATTTTTTCTATTTTTAACAAATTTTTTTCACAGCCACTGTCAGATTAATATAGATAAATTAGCCAGTTGATTCGTTTTTAAGTTGTTTTCCAGAGTTGGTACTCTAGAAAATTATGTTATCATTGCAAATAATAGATCCAGCTAATGATAACTATGTTGCAAAAAAGTTTTATTCATTAGGAGAATTTCCAGATGTTTTATGGCTTCTGAAATTGGATGAAAACTATTTTTTCTTCATTCAGTTTATTTTTAAGATCTTTATTTTTTTTTCAGATTTTGAAAGTAGAAGTGTAAAATAATATGTTTTTCTAAAAATTAATCAAGCATAAACATAATTTCTTGGTAAAGCAAAGGATCCTGGTTTCTTCTCTCAAGGTCTCTCTTCAGCAGAATAATAATAGAACATTTAAAATAGGAATTTCCGGTAATATTCATTCTTCTATGGGCATGCTTCTTTCTTTTTCTTTTGATTTGAGCTTTGAATTTTGCTCTGGACAGATTGAGGCACTAACACAGTTAGTTAGAATAAGCTGAAAATGTATTAAAATGAGATGAAGAGATAAATTTTATTAGCATATTGATGGCATTGCAGCCCAAAATATCTCATGTATATGAGAATAGTCCTAGGTTTTAACTGAGAGAAGAATGAGGCAGCAGGAGTTAACAAAGCAGAATGATTATTCCTTATATGACTACCAGTTCCATCATTATGGTACTATGATCCTCTGAAATGTGAGACTCTGAGAATATGTTTGTCATGTAAGATATAGTCGTAATAACTTTCATTTGGTTACGTTGTTGTTGTTACTCAAAGGGAAATTATAAAGTGTGACATCGTTGGTGAAAAGAAGATTCAATAAATCTAGATTAGAAATCTCAACCATAATGTCTGTTAGACAAGCTGTTAAGAAATGTGGGTTCTAGTTTTAGTACTAATGTTCATTAGGTTGGTCTAACCTTGAACAGGTGGCTTAGCCTCTCTTGATCAGTGGTTTTTTAAGAAATCATTTTTAAAATTAATTTATTTATTAATTTTTTTTGACTACTCTGGATCTTCTTTGCTTTGCTTTGCTTGTTGTCCTTCTCCTCCTGCCTTCAGTCTTTCCCAGCATCAGGGTCTTTTCTGAGGAGTCGATTCTCTGCATCAGGTGGCCAAAGTATTGGAGTTTCAGCTTCAGCATCAGTCCTTCCAATGACTGTTCAGGACTGATATCCTCTAGGATGGACTGGTTGGATCTCCTGGCAGTCCAAGGGACTCTCAAGAGTCTTCTCCAACATCACAGTTCAAAAGCATCAATTCTTCGGTGCTCAGCTTTCTTTATTGTCCAACTCTCACATCCATACATGACTACTGGAGAAACCATAACTTTGACTAGATGGACCTTTGTTGGCAAAGCTCTTTGTGCCTTAACTTTCTAGTCAATGAAAGGAAAATAATTTTTTTTTTTTTTGGTACATCATAAGTCTGTTGGTGAATAAGAAAATTTTCTCTACCCTTCTAGGTTCTTCTGACTGGTCTAAGAATTAAATTGACATGAGACAGAGTAACAAAAGAAAATCAAACAAAAGTTTAATTACATATATACATAGGAAAGACCCTGGAAGACTGAATAACTTGCCGAAATGGTTGAAATCCTCACCTTAACTACCACCTTCAGCTAAAGACAAAAGAGGATGTTGCGGGTAGTGGTTTAGGACTTCAAAGGGCAGGAAGGCAATTCACGTGGGGATGAAAAAGCAAATGTTTGATAAACAAATGTTTGCTGGGCTGCTCAGAGACAATGGGACGTAGAGTGGATCTGAACTCCAGGCCCTGTTGGAGTTTCTCCCTTCACATCTTGCACTTGCTCTTTGCAAATATCTCTGCTGATTATTCTGTTCCAGAAATGAGCATTTTATGTGAAGTCCTTAGTTAGCTAAGGGGTGGGGGGTGGGGGTAAAGTGAAAGTCTTCTTGAGTCTTATGTTTCTTAAAAATTATTAGCCTAAATTAAGAGGCAAATTTGGTCCCCAGCATTGTGCTTATGAAGATTAAAAGAGTTAGTACCTGTGAAATGCTTTAAAAAGTGACTTGTGCATAAGCTCTGAATACGTGACTTATCAGTGTTATTATCATAGAAAATTTCTAATGCCAAAACCCCTGACTTTGGAGTGAGAGGAATCTTTGTTTCAGTATCAGCTCTACCAGTTATTGTGGCCTTATTTAATCTCTTTTAATCTCATTCTACTCATTACCAAAAATGGGCAATAATCACATCTACTCATTAAATATTTGTGTGAATGAAATAAAATAATTGTAAAGCACTTGGCACAGTCCCTGGCACAGAGTAGATGTTCTGATTGTTATATTCTGATTATCTGTTGCTGCATAATAAATTGTCACAAAGTTCAGTGGCTTAGAACAGCAGTTAGTGCTTTTTGGTTTTTTTTTAAGAGCTTCTAATTATTTTTGGTTGTGCTGGGTCTTTGCTGCTGCGAGGATTTTTCTTTAGTTGCAGAGAGTGAGGGCTACTCTGTGTATGGCTCAGTGGCCTCTCATTTTGTTGGTCTCTCTTGTTACAAAGCACAGGCTCTAGGTACATGAAACTTCAGTAGTTGCAGCTCTCAGGCTCAGAAGTTGCAGCTTGTAGGCTCTCAAATTCGGGCTTAGTAGTTGTGGTACATGGGTTTAGTTGCTTTGTGGCACATTGAATCCTCCTGGACCACAGATTGAACCTGTGTCTCCTGCACTGGCAGGTGCATTGTGCCACTGGTGGTGGTGGTTTAGTCACTAAGTCGTGTCCGACTCTTGTGACCTCATGGACTGTAGCCCACCAGGCTCCTTTGTCCATGGGATTCTCCAGGCAAGAATACTGGAGTGGGTTGCCATTTCCTTCTCCAGGGGATCTTCCTGACCCAGGAATTGAACCCAGGTCTCCTGCATTGCAGACAGATGCTTTACCGACTGAGCTATGAAGGAAGCCCAGGGAAGTCCAACAGTTAGTGTTTTATTGTCTCTAATGATTGTCTCTGGACCCAGATAGGTAGTTTTCACTCAGGGTCTTTCAGTCCGTTGCAATCAGACAGTGGCAGGGCTGCAGTCTTCTCAAAAGCTTTCTTAGTCATATGTCAAGGTGTTGATTCAGGCTCGTGGCTGGGAGCTCTCTTCCTCACAGCGTGGTATCTGAATTCCAAGAACTAGTGTCCCAGGAGGACTGGGTATACAACCTGTATCTGCTTTTGTGACACCTTCAGAAGTCTCCTAGTGTTCCTTTGCCTGCAGTCATAACCAACCTAATTTCAAGAGGAGAGTCAAATCACCTTGCAAGAAGAACAGGTGTGAAATAGGAGGTACTGATGCAGTCATTTTTAGATGATACAGTTCACCACTGCAAGCTATTATCCCTGTGCATGTGTGTGAACATTTTACATAAAATGTTGGTGCCCTCCCACCCCCAGTACACACAATTTATGAAGTTTTCCATCTACGTTCTTTTTCTGTAAGCTGTTTTGTCCATACCCAAAGTACCTTATTTCTGGCAAGTTGTATTGACGTTCTTCTAGCTGCCAGCTGAGACTTGTAAATCACTAGTTCTTCATCAGCGTGCCAACTGCATATTGTTTTAGGCTAATACCATGATTCTCTCACTTAGGAACCCTGTATTTATACGGGATAGGCGTATGAGGGTGAGAGGGAGGTCTTTGGGGACCATCTTAGAATTCTGCCTGCCATTAGCCCCTTGAAGAAATTTTTACTTTAGTTTTGTACTTTTCCATTTCAGAATTTTAGTTTGGTTATTTAAAAAATATTTTATATTTTTATTAATATTTCCTAATTGAATAATAGTCATATTTTCCATTAATTCTTTGAACATATTTATAATAAGTTCATTGACTTTGCTGAATTTGGGTCCACTCAGTTTTTATTAAGTGATTTTTTTTGTTGTTGTTGTTCTATTAATTTGGTTGCCTAGTAATTTTAGTTGAAAACTGCACATTTTTCTTTTTCTTTTTCTGCACTTCGCTGCTTGTGGGAATCTCAGTTCCCTGACCAGGAATTGTACCCATACAACAGCAGTGAAAGCCCCAAATCCTAACCACTAGGCCCCCAGGGAACTCCCTAAAACTGTAGATGTTAGATAATATACTGTAGCAGATCCAGATTCTCTTTTATATTCTTTGTTCCCCACAATGAGCAGACAATGATATTTCTGCTCAGTGATTTTATTTTTATGTTTTTGGCCTAGATCCCTAGGTCTTGTTTCTTTGTGTGTATAGTATAGCCATCAGCCAGTGATTTGTGTAGAGATTATGTTTGAATGCTCTGAACCTTATGGCTCCCACCTTCTGCCTGTCAATTTGTGTGTGGGTTGAGGTACTCATTCAAAATTGCAGTCAGTGCTCAAGCCTTCCTTGGTTCTCACTTTTCACTAGGCTCTCACGTCTCTCCTGTGTGTGTGTCTGTAGTTTCCTCGTTGGCCAGGAACTGTGGGCAGAAACTTATCAGTCCTTTCTTAACTCTCTCATTTCTAGAATTTCCAGTGAAATGTTTGGTTTGTCTGTTGCTTTTCCCAGTTGGGACTACAGCCTGGGATGAGTAGAGCTGCAGATTTTCTCTGTCCATTTTCATCTAAGTCTACTACTGGTTTTACCACTTGTGTTTTTTTATTAATAGGATAATATATTTTCAAGGCAGAATGCCAGCATGTTCTTACGGAAGTGTTAACAAGGCTGGCATCTCATGCTAATTCCGGTATATTTGTTACACAGTGAACACTTTTAAAATGTTATTCTAGTATGTTATTTTATATCCCCTTCTGTTGCTTTTCAAACTTTAATCAAAATGTAAGTCTACCACTTTGAAAGGCCAAAGCCATGGGTTGTTTTGTCCTCCACTTGTAATGGAGTTCAACCCTTCCTGGTTTCACTGCCAGCCTGTCAATGGTAAAACTACTGTCCTGAGAGTAGTCAACTTCACAGAGACAGAAGGTAAAATGAGAGGGACAGGAGGAATGAAGAGTTTTTGTTTAATGGGTATATATGGAGTATCTTGTTTTGCAAGATGAACATTTCTAGAGATTGGATGCCCAACAGTAAGAATATAATTAACACCGTACACTCAAACTGTCACACTTAGGTTGGGGAATTTTATGCTATAAGTTTACTCAGTTAAAAATTAAAAACAGAGAAACTACCTTTCTTGCCAGCGATTTGGGAGAATGGGGGGCAGTGCACATGTGGCCAGGCTCAGGCAAAACGGCCAGTCTTTCGCTATTCTTACTTGAAGCTTCAGTCTGATTTTAAGAATAAATGTTCTCAATTTGTTTTCTGCATCAGGCTACAGCCCTGAAATGGTTGTTTTTAAAATTCTGTCTAGTTTAATTATTGTTTTTTTGTGGAGAGGAATCACTGACCTTTTCACGCCACCATAACTGGATATTACTTCCTTGACTGCTCCTTCTTAGTGTCTCCTGTGGGCTGTCACTCATGGTTTCCTCCTCCTAAATGATAGGGTCCTACAGCATAGTTCTCGGGCCTTTGCTCTCTCTCTCTGTTTTTAATGGCTTCCCTAGGATATTTTGGAGAAGGCAATGGCACCCCACTCCAGTACTCTTGCCTGGAAAATCTCATGGATGGAGGAGCCTGGTAGGCTGCAGTCCATGGGGTCACCAAGAGTCGGACATGACTGAGTGACTTCACTTTCACTTTTCACTCTCCTGCATTGGAGAAGGAAATGGTAACCCACTCCAGTATTCTTGCCTGGAGAATCCCAGGGATGGGGGAGCCTGGTGGACTGCCGTCTATGGGGTTGCACAGAGTTGGTTGGACACGACTGAAGCGACTTAGCAGCAGCAGTAGCAGCAGGATATTTTATCAAGCCTCAACATCTTAAATATTAATATGTATGCTGGTGGCTCCCAAGTTTGTAACTCCTGACCAAACTTCTTCCCTATTCTCCAGACTTGTATATCTGCCTGTCTACATAACAGCCTACTTGGATGTTTAATAGACATCTCAAACTTAACCAAACTCCTGATATGTGCTGCCAGAAACTGGCTTTTTTCTCAGTCTACCCTATCTCAGTTATTCATGTCTTTATTATTCTACCTTGTCAGGCTGATAACTTTGGGTCTATTCTTTTGTTTGGACTGTGCCAGGTCTTAGTTGTGGCATGTGGAATGTTTTACTTGTGGCTTGTAGACTCTTTGGTTGCAGCATATGGAACCTAGTTCCCTGACGAGGGATTGAACCTGAGCTGCCTGCATTGGGAGCCAGAGTCTTAACCACTGGGTCACTGGGGAAGTCCCTTGGTTGATTCTTGACTCCTTTCTTTCATGCTGTAAGGCCACCGCATCAAAATACCCTACAAATTTTGCCTTCAAAATAGGTACAGAATGTGTTCCTCTTCTTAGCACCCTCACGTCTACCATCACTTTCAAGCCACCATCATCTCTATTAGTTGCTCAGTCGTGTCTGACTCTTTGCCATCCTATGGACTCTAGCCCACCAGGCTCTTCTGTTCATGGAATTCTCCAGGCAAGAATACTAGAGTAGGTAGATATGCCCTTCTCCAGGGGATCTTCCTGACCCAGGGATTGAACCTGGGTCTCCTGCTTTGCAGGCAGATCCTTTCCCGTCTGAACCACAAGCATCTCTACCTGAGATTATGAAGTAAGTTTCCAACTGTTCTCTTCTAATGGTCTTTTGCACCTATAATATGTTCTCAGTAGAGCATCAGAATGATCCTGTGTAACATCAGTGAGATCTTCTCACTTCTCTGCTCAGATTCTCCTAATGAAGGGTTTCTCATTGCACTCAGAGTAAGACCAAAGTCTTACCAAAATTCACTACATCCTCCAGAATCTTCCTCCTCCTTACCTTTCTAACATCATAATCTCCTCCTCTCCCTCCCTCAGCTCACTTTGCTCCCACAGACCTTCACACAGGAATCTGTCTCAGATCCATTTTACTTGTTTTCCCTTTTCCTGGAGTGGCCTCCCCTAACCACACTTCTCCTCATGCCCTAGCTTCCTTCCTTGCTTTAGGTCTTTATTCAAAATTGAGTTTCTGCATTAGGCCATGCTTGGTCACCTTGTCCAAATTTCTATGACTTCTTCCCCGTTATTTCTTTTTTAAAAAATTTTATTGATTCAGCTGTGCCAGGTCTTAGCTATGGCTTGCAGGATCTTTGATCGTCACTGTGGCAGGCAGGATATTTTAGTTGTGGCATGTGAACTCTTAGTGTCAGCATGTGGGGTCTAGTTCCCTGACCAGGGATCAAACACCAGCCCCCTTTTTGGGAGTCTTAGCCACTGGACCACCAGAGAAGTTCTGCCCCATTCTTTTTTTTTCTTTTTTTTTTTGAGTCATTTTATTATTTTGGCTTTACTGAGTCATGGTTGCTGCGCAGACTTTTCTCTAGTTGCAGCGAACATGGGCTACGGTGATGCACAGGCTTCCCATTGCGGTGGCTTCCCTTGTTGTAGAGCACAGGCTCTAGGTTGCCTGGGCTTCAGTAGTTGTGGCGCACGGGGTTAGTAGTTGGGACTCCTGTAGAGTAAAGGCGCAATAGTTGTATCACATGGGCTTAGTTGTTCTGCAGCATGTGGGATCTTCCTAGACCAAGGATTGAGCCTTTGTTTCCTACAGGTGGATTCCTTACCACTGAGCCACCAGGGAAGCCTCTGCCCTATTATTTCTGATTCTACTGTCTTGCTTTATATTTTAACCTGAGCACTTATTACTATTTTATGTACCATACATTTAATTAATTTCATTTACTGTTTCCCTTTTTAGTTGCATGAGGGCAGACTTTTTTTTCTTTTTTAGTATATATTACTACTCATAGAACATAAAACAGTGCCCTGCACTTAAGCTTGCACTGTATAGTATGTTTAGAGTAAAAGGTGAAGATGAAGAAAAGCATGAATTTTTCAGAGTAAAAGGTCTCCCTGAGTAATAAGTAAAATGAAGGAAACGCATTCTTGGGATATTTCAAAACATCAGTTGTAAAGAAGATCCCAGAAGCTTTTAGAGAAAAGAAAGTCTGCAAATTAGCACATACGGTGCTAGAAGGCCATGGAGCATGGATACAAGAGAACGGGACTGTTTTACCAACATTTTGAGGAAAAAGGAATATTAACCTAGAATTCTGTACCCAAACTATCTTAAATATGAGGTCAAAATATTAGTCGTTTTCAGACAAACGTTGCAAACGTTGAAGATAAATGAAGAGATAAATGATGTTTCTCTTTAAAATAGTTGAGGATTTTGTTTATCAAAACAAGGATGATAACCAAGAGAGGATACAATAATCAGTGAAACCCCCAAATCCAATTATTCCAAGCTCCAGATGACATTCATTTAGCAGTCAAGAAAAACAACTACATTAAAGTAGGAATTTATTTGTGTCCAAGAAGAATGGAATAAAAGTTGATAAATTAGAATTAATAAGAGGCAGGGTAACATTGGAACTGTAGTAAAATAGTTTGTTATCTCAATCAAGACAAGAAAGATGGTGGAAAGTTCAGATAGAAACAAAATAACTAGATAAGAAAGTAACCGTCCAGATATTGGGTAAGCTCAAAGTAATATGATTTTGAAAAATTAATTGAGTAGAAGAAAAGAGATTTCTTGTGACTTTGCATTAGCATGGAAGAGAAGGTCATGTCCTGAGCATACTGACTTTTTCTTCTCTAAGCAGTGTTCATATAAACCCTGATATTGGTTATGTTGTGTATTGTTTGTCATTTTTTATTATTTGCTTATTTCATTTTTATTGGAGGATAGTAATTTTACAATGTTGCATTTGTTTCTGCTGTACACCAAAGTGAATCAGCTATACGTATACATATGTCCCCTCTGTTTTGGATATTCTTGCCATTTAGGTCACCAGAGAGCATTGAGTAGAATTCCCTGTTTTTCATATTTTTTCTCTTTTTTTACTTTTTAAGTTATGAAAGTTTGATAACACATTTACATGAGACTTGGAAAATACATCATGAGAAGTGCTGGACTAGATGAAGCACAATCTGGAATCAAGATTGCCAGGAGAAATATCAATACCCTCAGATATGCAGATGACACCACCCTTATGGCAGAAAGCAAAGAACTGAAGAGCCTCTTGATGAAAGTGAAAGAGGAGAGGATAAAGTTGGCTTTAAACTCAACACTCAGAAAACGAAGATCATGGCATCTGGTCCCATCACTTCATGGCAAATAGATGGGGAAACAGTGACAGACTTTATTTTTTGGGCCACCAAAATCACTGCAGATGGTGACTGCAGCCATGAAATTAAAAAACGCTTGCTCCTTAGAAGAAAAGTTATGGCCAACCTAGACTCCATATTAAAAAGCAGAGACATTACTTTGCTAACAAAGGTCCATCTAGTCAAAGCTGTAGTTTTTCCAGTAGTCATGTATGGATATGAGAGTTGGACTGTGAAGAAAGCTGAGTGCCGAAAAATTGATGCTTTGAACTGTGGTGTTGGAGAAGACTCTCAAGAGTTTCAAGAGAGTCTCAACACTCTCAAGCCTCTCAAGGGACTCTCTTGAGAGTCCGTTGGACAACAAGGAGATCTAACCAGTACATCCTAAAGGAAATCAGTCCTGAGTATTCATTGGAAGGACTGATGCTGAAACTGAAACTCCAGTACTTTGGTCACCTGATGCAAAGAACTGACTCATTTGAAAAGACCCTGATACTGGGAAAGATTGAAGGCAGGAGGAAAAGGGGACAAAAGAGGATGAGATGGTTGGATGGCATCACCGACTCAATGGACATGAGTTTGAGTAAATTCCAGGAGTTGGTGATGGACAGGGAAGCCTGGTGTGCTGCAGTCCATGGGGGTCGCAAAGAGTTGGACATGACTGAGTGACTGAACCGAACTGAACTGGAAAATACAGAACAAAGTTACATATCAGTTCAGTTCAGTCGCTCAGTCGTGTCCGACTCTTTGCGACCCCATGATTCACAGAACGCCAGGCCTCGCTGTCCATCACCAACTCCCAGAGGTCACTCAAACTCATGTCCATCGAGTCGGTGATGCCATCTAGCCATCTCATCCTCTGTCGTCCCCTTCTCCTCCTGCCCCCAATCCCTCCCAGCATCAGGGTCTTTTCCAATGAGAAAACTCTTTGCACGAGGTGGCCAAAGCATTGGAGTTTCAGCTTTAGCATCAGTCCTTTCAATGAACACCCAGAACTGATCTCCTTTAGGATGGACTGGTTGGATCTCCTTGCAGTCCAAGGGACTTTCAAGAGTCTTCTCCAACACCACAGTACAAAAGCATCTATTCTTCAGTGCTCAGCTTTCTCCACAGTCCAACTCTCACATCCATACGTGACCACTGGAAAAACCATAGCCTTGACTAGACGGACCTTAGTCGGCAAAGTAATCTCTCTGCTTTTGAATATGCTATCTAGGTTGGTCACAACTTTCCTTCCAAGGAGTAAGCGTCTTTTAATTATATGGCTGCAGTCACCATCTGCAGTGATTTTGGAGCCCCCTAAAATAAGTCTGACACTGTTTCCACTGTTTCCCCATCTATTTCCCATGAAGTGATGGGACCAGATGCCATGATCTTAGTTTTCTGAATGTTGAGCTTTAAGCCAACTTTTTCACTCTCCTCTTTCACTTTCATCAAGAGGCTTTTTAGTTCCTCTTCACTTTCTGCCATAAGGGTGGTGTCATCTGCATATCTGAGGTTATTGAAATTTCTCCCCACAATCTTGATTCCAGCTTGTGCTTTTTCCAGCCCAGCGTTTTCATGATGTACTCTGCATAGAAGTTAAATAAGCAGGGTGACAATATACAGCCTTGACATACTCCTTTTCCTATTTGGAACCAGTCTGCTGTTCCATGTCCAGTTCTAACTGTTGCTTCCTGACCTGCATATAGGTTTCTCAAGAGGCAGGTCAATGGTCTGGTATTCCCATCTTCTTCAGAATTTTCCACAGTTTATTGTGATCCACACAGTCAAAGGCTTTGACACAGTCAATAAAGCAGAAATAGATGTTTTTCTGGAACTCTCTTGCTTTTTCCATGATCCAGCGGATGTTGGCAATTTGCTCTCTGGTTCCTCTGCCTTTTCTAAAACCAGGTTGAACATCAGGAAGTTCACAGTTCACGTATTGCTGAAGCCTGTCTTGAAGAATTTTGAGCATTACTTTACTAGTGTGTGAGATGAGTGCAATTGTGCGGTAGTTTGAGCATTCTTTTGCATTTCCTTTCTTTGGGATTGGAATGAAAACTGACCTTTTCCAGTCCTGCGGCCCCTGCTGAGTTTTCCAAATTTGCTGGCATATTGAGTGCAACACTTTCACAGCATCATCTCTCAGGATATATTACAATGTTTTTCATTTTTTAAGGAAAGAATTGGCTTTATATCCTAAGTGTGAAAGTTATAATTATAGAATGCAATCTAAGTTTTATTTTATCAGCTTAAGAAATGTAAAAAAAAAATTAGATGTTACAGAAGGTGGATATGACAGGAATGATAGTTACCACTAAAACCTTCATTCTGTATAACAGTTCTCAAACTTGGTTGCATATTAAAATCACCATGGAAGCTTTCAAAATACTGATACCCACACTACATCAAACTGTATCATACCAATTAAACCCACATTACTAGGCATCAGCTTGTTTGTTGTCTTAAGTTTGCCAGGTGATTCCAGAGTGTAATCAAATTTGAGAACCAGTGGTCTACAGTTCATGGAACTATAGCTAGAAGCTGGGAGTTTATTTTTCTAAAGTTACAAATGTGGTAAATAGTAGAATCCTTCTTATAACTATTACCGTTGGACAGAGAAGGAAATGGTGAGGTAGGAGGCTGCTGGAAGTGAGCCTGCTGTTCCTTAGTGGGAAGCCAAATGTTCTTTGGTGATGAATCAGAATTCTGCATCTTAGGACTTCCCTGACTGTCCAGTGGTTAAGACTCTGTGCTTCCAATGTAGGCCGTCTGGGTTCAGTCCCTGGTGGAGGAACTAAGATCCTACATGCCTTGCATGGTGGTCAGAAAAAAAGAAAAAAAAGATTCTTCATTTTGTTTCCAAGTTAGTCTGGTAGTCATTTTGTTTTACTTGCAAAGAGGAAATGTCCCTTCAGTCATGTTCCTAATTTTATTAAAATCTGTACTGTCTTTTTATAAATAGCTTGAATTAATTAGAGCTAGATCAGTGAGGTCATTATGAATAATTATATTATTTACCTGGATGTTAAAATCAACTTCCTATGGCAAACTATATTTTTTAAAAATAGATAGTTTTCTATAAAAGATATTTTAACAAATGCCATTTCTACTGACAAACATTTTAGATACAACTTTATGTGTTGATAGTGTTAATAGTCCTTATAAACAAATCTTTCATTATGTCAATGAAGTCAATTTGTCTTTCTCAGCAAACAAATTGAGCCGAAACTCAGCTGAATTTGAGGTACAAAATAATTTTGTTTCTTTTTTAAATTTAATAGTAGTAGGAATGTAAATACATTCCAACCTATTCTTCTCTAATTGCTTCAGGCTTTATCAACCTTGGCAATGCATTGGAATTCCTTGGGGAAATTTCAAAAGTCAGTATCGTGTTTTTTAAAGTTCTTCATTAATAATTATTAACTGTAGCCTGGTACTCAGACCTCAGACATTCTTTTCCAGTCAAGCTAAAGAGTGAGTTTATGATTTTGTTTCCACAGAGGTTAATAGAGAGTATCTGGAGTTTATGAATAATTAGATTGCATGATAAGTATATTATTCTAATAGATAATATCTGGAGTTTATGAATACTGAGATTGCACAATAAGTATATTACTTTAAGATTATCAAGGTTGCCTTTTGGGAGTGGGATTGGGACTAGGGGGCGAGGAGGGATGAAGGTGTAGACAGTTGGTACAATGTACTTTTTAAAAGTAAAAACTATGGTAATGAACATTTTGGTTTAAAAGTTTAATAGTTATGAAAGTATTATCTCTTATTTTGAAATAATACATGATGAAATTTTACATTCATAAAATCGACATATTAGGATGTCTTCATATTAAAAATAATTCTAAAGTTTTAAAGACAATCCTTTTAAGAAGTTTCTTACTGATTTTTTAAAGTGAACGTTTTACTAAAGTAGAGTATATCATACAAACTAAAACTGCCCTTATCTTAACTTTTCAGAAAGGGAACCTCCAGCTGAATGCTGAATGTAGCCAGCATTCAGGTCAAGAATTCCCTCTTGCCTGGCACTAGAAAGCCCAGTCACTGTCCCCTCCTTCTCCAACCACAGTCTTGCCCTTGAACACCATTTTATAGATTTTTGTTTCATTTTGTTTCTGAACATTATATAAATAGAATGGTACATTATATATTCCTTTCTGAACATTATGTTTGTGATGTTTATCCTGTCACATTGTGTGGTTGTAGTTTGCTCATCCTCATTGCCATGTAGAATTCGATTTTAAGGATATGCTATAATTTATTTATCCACTCCCTGGTTGATAGGTATTTATATTGTTTTCAGTTTTAGTCTATTGTGAAGAATACTATTATTATGAACATTCTTGTACATAGTTCTTCTTGTTTGGCTGAAATTTAAGTTTAGGAGTTATTGCCAAGGCAATTACAGTCAGACATTAAATGATTTTTAGAATAAGCATGAAATTAGCTTTGTATTTACAAAAGTCTTGTGTGTGGTCTTAAGAATATTCATGATGGATAGTGAGGCTTGCACCAATTTCTGTTCCACCTTTTGAAAAAATACATAGTTTGGCTTATGCAGTATGCTTGATATTAAATAGCAAAAGAAGATTGGTGATAGTAAAGCTCTGGATATGTATAAACTAATGTCTCTTCAGGTTCCAGTAGCCTGTGGGATAATAATCAAAGGGTAAAGAATAACAGCCTTTGAACCTGATACCTGAGCTATAAAACAAATTCCATCCCTTGAAATATTCACTTCTGGCCCTGTTTTTAATAAGATGTACCAGGAATTCCCTGGTGGTCCAGTGGTTGACTCCTTGCTTTCATTCACTGCTGAGGGTGTGGGTTTGATCCCTGCTTGGGGAACTGAGATCCTGTAAGCCATTTTGTGTGGCCAAAATAAATAAATTTTTAAAAATGTACAGTTGCATCATTAGCTGATAGATATGTTCCTGTGTGTGCATGCTAACCTCTCCACTTGCCCACAAGTCTGTATTTTAGGGCATGCCCTCTAATTCTGGCTTTGTTTAGATATAATCCTACATCTATTCTAATTTACCTCTAAAGCCTTTGCACCGTTCACTCTTTGTATGAAAATTTGAAGCGTTAGTCGCTCAGTTATACCTGACTCTTTGTGACCCCATGGACGGTAGCCTTCCAGGTTCCTCTGTCCAAAGAATTATTCAGGCAAGAATACTGAAATAGGTTGCCATTCCCTTTTCTAGGGGATCTTCCTGACCCAGACATCAAATGCAGGTCTCCCGCATTGCAGGCAGATTCTTTACCATCTGAGCCACCAGGGAAGCCCTTTGTCTTCGTTTACTAATAACCTATTTCATTTTGCGGGGGGAGGGGAGGGTGAGGGACAGCTATTGGACTTTGTTCCCCTTGCCAGAGTATCTCCATAGATTAATAAACAGGGAGTCACATCCATTTGTCAACGTTTGGAGGTTTAATAACCTTTCCTTATGGTCAACCATTACTGAGGTTGCCTTGCCTCAATTTTCCACCCAAAAACTGTTGTTACTTGCCAGACTTATCTAGAGTTCTTTTTGTTGTGGTAGTGGTTTCCTTTGGGGGATGGGTAGGTGAGAAGCTTACAGGGTCTTAGTCCCCTGGCCAGGGATCAAAACCATGCCCCCTGCAGTGGAACCTTGAAGTCCTAACCACTGAACCACCAGGGAATTTCCTGTCTAGAAATTTTAACTGGAGTCTGAGAATTTTAAACTTCCACCACATGGTATGCTTTCTGAAAGGGAGCTGGTGTGTCCCATCTTTTGATCAACTGCTCTGATATCTATCTTGGGGATTCATTCCTCTTTGTTGAATGTGTCATTCTTTTATATTTCTTTTTAATAAGAAATATTCCATTGTATGAGTATACCAAAATTTGTTTAGCCATTTACCTGGTAATGGGCATTTTGGATTGTTTATAGTTTTTCATATTTATAAATTAAGCTGTTGTAAACATTCATATGCAAGTATTTGTATGAGATATTGATTTTTTAAATATTTATTTATGTGGCTGTGCCACGTCTTAGTTTCGACACACAGGATCTTTAGTTGCGTCTAAGCACTAGGGATCAAACCCAAGCCCTCTGCACTGAGAGCTTAGAGTCTTAGCCACTGGACCACCAGGGAAGTCCCCTGCATGGGATATGTTTTTGTTTATTGTGTAAAAACTTAGGAGTAGGATAAGAGACTAATGTGCTTTTTTTAAAGTGGGTGTGTATTTTCCATTCCCACCGGCAAATATATGAGCGTTCCAGTCACTCCGCATCCTTGCCAATATTTGGAATTATACATCTTTTCCATGTTAACCATTTCAGTAGGTGTGTAATGATTTCTTATTGTGGTTTTAGTTTGCAGTTTTCAGATGACTAATGATGTTGAGCACATTTTTGTTTGCTAGTGGCCATCTGTGTATTTTTGTTGGTGTCTATTCCAATCGTTTGCCCATTAAAAAACTGGATTATCTTCTTGTTGAATTGTAGGAGACATTTATATATCCTGAATACAAGTCTTTTGTTAGCTATTACATATTCTCCTAGCTTGTGGCTTATCTTAGGTTTGCCTTTTTGAAGAACAGTTATTTATTTTAAGTCCAATTTATCAATTTTTCAACAGTTTTGTGCTTTTCTTGGTCTTATTTGAGAAAACATCCATCCCAGATCACAAAGGTATTTTTTCCTATGTTTTCTTCCACGAATTTAATAGTTTTAGCTCTTAGATATAGTTCTATAACATATTTCAACTTAATTTTTATATATAGTATGAAGTGTATTTAGGCTGAGAGTTTTGTTTTGCTTTTGCATATGCGTGTCCAACTATTCTGGCATTGAAAAGACTTTCCCTTGACACCTTTGTCAAAAGTCAATTGACTGTGTATGCGTGCGTTTATTTCTTAACTTCGTTGTGTTCTGTTGATTCATGAGGGTGGTTTAGTTGCAAAGTCATGTTCGACTCTTGTGACCCCATGGACTGTGGCCTGCCAGACTTCTCTATCCATGGGATTTTCCAGACAAGGATACTGGATTGGGTTGCCATTTCCTTCTCCAGGGGGTCTTACTGACACAGGGATTGAACCCGTCTGCCTCACTGCAGGCATTCTTTACCGACTGAGCTGCTAGGAAAGCCCCTGTTGATTCATACGTATATTCATACATATTATTATGCGCATACCACATTGTTTTGATCATTGTATATAATAAGTCATGAAATTGGTATATTCATATTACAGGAAAAATGGTATTGAGCTGAGAATTTTCTATCTGTAGCTTCTTCCCACTGATACTGTATATGCCCTTTAGAATAAGACCACTTCTTATTTTATATGACACTCCCTCATTTTTTTGGATGGACTTCCCATGTGGCTCAGTGGTATAGAATCTGACTGCCAGTTCAGGAGAGGAGAGTTCTATCCCTGGGTTGGGAAGGTCCCTTGGTGGGGGAAATGGCAACTCATTCCAGTGTTCTTGCCTGGAAAGTCCCATGGACAGAGGAGGGTGGCAGGCTACAGTCCTTGGGGTCGCAAAAAGTCAGACACAACTAAGCCCGCTTGCACACATTTATTTGAATAAATATTCACACATTTTAACTTGAACTGTAAACTCTAGACCTTTTCATTTTGAGACATCTGCATTGTTTTATATTCAGAGCTAATCACAGATTGGAGTTCAGTAGATATTTGTTGAACTGAATTGAATTGAACGCTGGATAATTGTTTACTAGAAGGAAATGGCAACCCACTCCAGTGTTCTTGCCTGGATAATCCCAGGGACAGCAGAGCCTGGTGGGCTGCTGTCTATGCGGTCGCACAGAGTTGGACACGACTGAAGCAACTTAGCAGCAGCAGCAGCAGTGTCCGTAAAGCAGATTGGTTGAATTCAACATAGTGAAAAAGCGTAGTTCTGGTGATATTCATGTCATTAAGGAACCCTGATTCTCTTGATCAAGAAATGAATCTTTCTGGACAACTGCATTGTCACTTGTTTGTTTTTACCCACTGGAAAGATCTTGATTGAATTTTAAGTTTCCTTCTGTGTCCATTATTTAAAAAGTCATCAGCTCTATAAGAAACAGCCATCTGCTGGTATCGGTCAGCCTTCCTCTCCACAGTTGGCAATTCTCCAGCGCTATCAGTTCTTTCAGTCTTTAGTTATTCAGTCTTTAGTTATTCATATATCTCAAAATATATGTTTATGTTGCAACTTTTATTTTCCAGTGTTGGACATTGGGTTATTTTCATACTTTTTGCCAGGTACTGGCCGGTCAATTGAAAGTGGAAGCTCATTTCCTTTTAGTTGAGGAATTTTAAAAGAATTATTAATGTTTAGCATTATTTATATCCTTCCAGTTATCTCCACATTAGTTTTTCTTTATTCCTTTCTCCTCCCCCCAGATTATTGAGATATTGGATAGCCTGAGGCAGTATTCTAATTTTTTATATCTTTTTTCCCTACTTTTCAATCCATTGTCTTTTTCCCCTCTGTGAGAATTTTTCTCAACTCTGTCTTCTAGTTCCTTCATTGAGCTTTTGATCTATTGTTATGTTTTTAATTACCAACATCCCTTTTTTGTTCTTTGAGTATTTCCTCTTACTAGCATTCTCTCCCTGCCCTCACACTAACTAGTGTTCTGTTCTTGATTCATGGCTGACACGTCTTCTCTGAGGATGTTAATGATGACTTTTCTTTTTAAATAGTCACCGTTTCCTTAAATTTGCCTCCGTTTTCTGTTTTGAATTCTTTCATACTATTAGCTGTTGAATGTCTAGTGATCTATTTAGTGATATACTCTTTTCACCCTCTCCAGAAGATAAACTCAGAGTTTTTATAGTGTTCGAGGACATTGTATCAAGTAGGGGATCTGGGAGTCTTAATTGTTTCATAAACTTTTAACCAATCATCCTGCTTGCTGCCCTATCTTAACCCTACGTGCAGAATTACCTAGTTCTGCCATTCTGAGTTCTTTAGGGGCTCTTCAGTGGTACTGAAGAAGCTAAAGTTTCTTTTCAGCTTTATAGTCTGCTGAAGTAGGGTTCCACTTGTCAGATCTACTGAGACACTTCTGTGTTCATCTGCTTTCCACCTTCTGAAATTTGCTTGCTGTCTCTTCTTCTGTCCTGTGTATTTATGTCTCCAAAAGAAAATCTGTTTCTTGTCATTGTAAAATGAGTTTACTCTTGATAAATAAATCAGGAAGATTTCTAGTTGAAAGATGACGTCTGAACATGCTTATATAGCTCTATTCCTTCTTAAAACTTCTCTTTAATCAGAGATTGTAATTTCTTCAGCCAAGTACCCAATGCTAATCTGACCTTTTTTTTTTTTTTTAATGCTTAAAATCATTGTGTTCTTTAGTAACCGTGATTACAGGTGGGCTATTGTGGACTTGCCTAGCCTGTACCCTGTTGTACTCTTGCATTGTGCTGTTTGCTCAGTATGATACTCTGTTGCTTTACAGCCCTAAATCAAAGGTATACTGAAGTTATCATTCAATCATTTTTCCTACCTGCCCTCCCACAAAAACAAACAACAATAACAAACACATTTCTACTTAGTCATTGTTTTCACATTTAGCAGAAGTGGCTATTTCTTCATGTCTTGCACATAAATACTTCAGGTCTTTTTTGAGAGCTGCACTGTTGAACAACATGGCCATTTGCCCTGCATATTTTACATGCTTATTCGTAATTTAATCTCTTGATTTCTGATTCTTGTTTTCTGCTGTTAAGGGTATCAAGTTCTGTGCTATGTATTTTATTGCATCCTTTTGCCTATATTCTTCTTTTTAAAAAGAAAGTAATCTCTTAAGTTTGTTATGTCTTTTACTGATCATTTCTTCTTGGATTTTTTTTCTTTTATGTAAAATGGCTAACTTTCATGGACCTAACTAACCAATGAAAAGTATTTCCTCTAAAGTGGTGAAAAACTTTGGCTTGTTAAAATTGCACTGATTGATTGTTTCATTTCCAGAGGAAATCTCTTCTATTTGAGAAGGGCCTATGCCTAGGTTTGAAAATGATTCTGGAAAAGATAAGGGTTTAAAAAATAGTTACTTACTTTAATGGTAATACATGTACATGGAACAACACTAAAAAGGCACGAAAGAATATACAGTGAAGTCTCCCTCTCCCCTTTACCTGCTCTCTGAGCCCCCAAGCTCCCATTTGTTCTTCTCAGATGTAGTCACTGGAACCATTTTCCCCCTACATCCTCTAGAGAGCTATAAATTGTTATGCGTATGTGCATATGCATAGATCAGAATTTTTTTTTCTTCTGCCACTTCTGTTCAACATAGTACTGGAAGTCCTAGCCAAAGCAATTAGACATTTCTCCAGAGAAGACATACAGATGGCCAAGAGGCACATGAAAAGATGTTCAGCATCTCTAATATTAGAGAAATACAAATCAAAACAACTATATGGCATCACCTCACATCAGTCAGAATGGCTGTCATCAAAAAATCCACAAACAGTAAATGCTTGAGAGGGTGTGGTGAGAAGGGAATCCTCCCTGCACCCTTGTAGAAATGTAAATTGGTATAGCCACTGTGAACAGTATGGAGGTTCTTTGAAAAACTAAAAATGAAACTACCATATGACCCTGCAGGGAGCTTCCCGGGTGGTGCTGGTGGTAAAGAATCACCTGGCAAGTGCAGGTGATGCGAGACATCTATGCTCGATCCCTGTATCGGGAAGAGCCCCTGGCGTAGGAAGCAGCAACCCGCTCCAGCATTCTTGTCTGGAAAATTCCATGGACAGAAAGAGGGGAGCCTGGTGGGCTATAGTCCATGGGGCCACAGAGAGTCAGACAAAATGAGCACTGAGCACATGGTCCTGCAATCCCATGCTGGGCATATTTCCAGAGAAAAGCACGGTTTGCAAGGATACGCGTACCCCAGTGTTCACTGCAGCACTATTTACAACAGCCAAGATGGGAAGCAACCTAAATATTCATCAGCAAAGGAATGGATGAAGAAGATGTGTTCCATATATACAGTGGGATATTACTCAGCCATTAAAAACAGTGAAATCATGCCATTTGCAGCAACATGGATGGACCTAGAGACTGTCATGCTGAGTGAAGGAAGTCAGACAGAGAAGGAGAAATACTGTATGATATCCCTTACAGGTAGAATCTAAGAAAAAAGATACAAGCGAACTTATTTACAAAACAGAAACAGGCTCACAGACTTAGAAAAGAAACTTATGATTACCAGAGGGGAAGGGTGGAAGGGAGGGATAGTGAGGGAATTTGGGATCGACATGTATACACTGTTATATTTAATACGGATAACTGGAGCTTTCCTGGTGGCTCAGTGGTAAAGAATCCACCTGCCAGTGAAGGAGACACTGGTTTGATCCCTGATATGGGATCTCACATGCCATGAAGCTGCAAAAAGACCTGGTTCAGCCAAACAAATAAATAAATAATTTTTTAAAAATGTATAACCAACAAGGACATACTATATAGCACAAGAAATTCTGCTCAATATTATATAACAACCTAAATAGGAAAAGAGTTTGAAAAAGAATAGGTAAATATACATGGTATAGCTGAATCATTTGGCTGTATACCTGAAACTAACACAGTATTTGTTAGTCAACTATATTCCAACATGAAGTAAAATTTAAAAAAAGAGAAACAGAAGGCACGCAAATCCAAAAAGAAGTAAAATCCTCTGACATGTAGGTGACATAAAATGTAGATGACATGATCTTAGGTATGAAAAACCATAGGGACTATGTCATAAAAGTGTTAAAACTAAGAAAGTAATGTAGGATACAAACTCAGTGTACAAAATTAAGCTGTGTTTCCATACTCTGTTAACAAACTTTCGAAAAGATAAAATTAAGAAAATGCTATGTACAATAGCATCAAAAACATATAATTATTTTATATAAGGAGGTGAAAAATCTATACACTGAAAACTAAAAAATGTTGATGAAAGAAATTAAAAGTATAAATAAATGTAAATATAGTCTGTTCATAGGTTGGAAAAATTATTAAAATGTTTGTACTACCCAAGGCAATCTACTGATTAAGTGAAATCTCTATCAATATTACAGTGGCATTTTTCTCAAGAAAACAAATCCTAAAATTCATGTGGAACCACAAAACAACTTGAATAGTCAAAATAATCTTGAAAAAGAACAAAGCTGGAGGAATCACACTTACTGATTTTAAATACAGTTGACTCTTGAACAATGCAGAGGTTGGGGGACACAGTTGAAAGTGTATAACTTATCATTTGCCCTCTATGTCAACTGATCCTCCACATCCACAGATTCAACCAACCTGGAATTGTGTCCGACTGTAGTATTTACTACTGAAAAAACAAACAAAAAACAAAAACCATGTATAAGTGGACCTACACAGTTTGAGCCCATGTTGTTCAAGGGTCAAATAGTATTACAAATGTATAATAATCCAGAAATTATGGTGCTGGCATAAAAACATAAATATAGACCAGTAGAACAGAATAGAGAGCCCAGAAATAAAACGATACACGTGCATTCAAGTAATCTTCAGTGGAGATGCCCATAATATATAGTGGGGAAAAGACAGTCTCTTCAATAAATGATGTTGGGAAAACTGGATTTCCACATGCAAAAGAACAAAATTGTATCCTTATCTTATACCATATACAAAAATCAACTGGAAATGTATTAAATACTTAAGCATAAGATCTGAAACTATAACACTCTTGAAAGAAAACGTAGTGGGTAACCTCCTGGATATTGGTCAAGGTAATGAGTTATTTCAATTTCACAACAAAAGTAAAAAATAAGTAGGTGGAATTACATCAGACTAAAAAGTTCTGCACAGTGAAGGAAATCATCAACAAAATGAAAAGGCAACCTATGAAATGGAAGAAAATATTTGCAAACCATATATCCATTAAAGGGTTAATATCCAAAATATATAAGGAACACATAAAAGTTAATAGCAAAAAAAAAAAAAAAACCACCAAAGCAAAAAAAAAAAAAAAGATCTAAAAATGGCAAAGCTCTTGAATAGACATTTTTCCAAAGAAGACATACAAGTAGCCAACAGGTGTATGGAAAGGTGCTTAACTTCACTAATCTGCAAGGAAATACAAATAAAAATCACAATGAGATATCACCTCATACCTGTTAGAAATATTATTATCAAAGTGTCAAAAGATAATAAATACTGGTAAGGATATGGAGAAAAAGTGAATCTTTGTATGCCATTAGTGGCAATGTAAATTGATATACCCATTATGGGAAATTGTATGGAGGTTCCTCAAAAAATTAAAAATAGAACTACCAAAAAAAGAAAACATAAAATTACCATATGATCCAGCTGTCTCATTTCTGTGTATATATATCCAAAGAAAATGAAATCACTGTCTGGTAGAGATATTTGCACTTCCATCTTTATTGTAGCAGTATTCACAGTATATCTATTGATGGATGAGTAAATAAAGAAAATATTATTTCTGTATATAATGGAGTATTATTCAGCTTTAAAAATGAAGGTAGTTTTTTAAATTTATGACAACATAGATATGAAGGGCATTATCCTAAATAAGATAAAGTGAAAGTGAAAGTGAAGTCGTGTCTGACTCTTGGCGACCACATGGACTGTAGCCTACCAGGTTCCACCATCCATGGGGTTTTCCAGGCAACAATACTGGAGTGGGTTGCCATTTCCTTCTCCAGGAGATCTTCCCGACCCAGGGACCGAATCCAGGTCTCCCACATGGTAGGCCTTGTAGGCTAGACACAAAAGGACGAATACTGCATGGTTAACTTATATATGGAATCTAAAAAAGTAAAAGTCTGATTCATAATAAAATTGAATAAAATGGTGGTTACCAAGAGCTAGGGAGTGGGAGGAAGGGGAGATATTGGTCACAGGGTACAAACTGTAGTTATAGGATGACTAGGTTCTGGATACCTAATTTACAGCATGGTGACTATAGTTAATAAATACATGCAGTTTGCTATGAGAGTAGACCTCAAATGTTCTCACCATATACACACAAAAAATGGTAACTGTGGGAGGTGATGATTATGTTAATTAACCTGATTGTGATGTTTTACATATAATAAGGCTTCCTTTATAGCTCAGTTGGTAAAGAATCTGCCTGTGATGCAGGAGACCCCAGTTCGGTTCCTGGGTTGGGAATATCCCTTGGAGAAGGGATAGGATACCCACTCCAGTATCCTTGGGCTTCCCTTGTGGCTCAGCTGATAAAGACCCTGCCTGCAATGCAGGAGACCTGGGTTTGATCCCTGGGTTGGGAAGATCCCCTGGAGAAGGGAAAGGGTACCCACTCCAGTATTCTGGCCGGAGAATTCCATGGACAGTATAGTCTATGAAGTGACAAAGAGCCAGACACAACTAAGCGACTTTCACTTTCACACTTCATACATATATTAAAATATCATACTGTATATCTTAAACATATGCATTTTTTTACTTGCAAGTCATACTTCAAAAACCTGGAAGAAAGAAAAGTAATATGGTATTTTTAAACAGCAACCTCAGATAGCATTAGATCTTTAAGGGTTCATTTAACAGATGACATATTAAGTATGCCATCAACTGAAATTCACAGATTTTAAAAATATGTACCCTGTTGTGAGAAATAAGACCACAGATTCAAAGTTTATGGAGTAGGAAGGAATTAAATGAAGACACATGAATTTTAGTTGTTTGAGTATCTCACCTCAATTTCTAGATTGCCTTTTATAGTCTTTCAATCTATGCTCTTAAAAGCACAGAAAATTAGAAGGTTTTTTTAAGATATTTTAAGTCATAAGATTATGATGTCAAGATATTATAAATCATTGCTTAATATTCTTTGTTCACTTATAATTGAATTGTTTGAGTGTTATTTGTAAAGAATGCTGACAATATACTTTTGAAAGAGAAAGATCTCAGTATTTAGTCAGAGGGAGTAAACTGTAAGATTCTATCAGGTTGAGAACTTTTTTCTAATCGGCTATCTCTATAACATTGTAGCTCTTTCTATCTATGGGATCTGATTTATTTTTCAACTATTATTTTGTATTCTTCAGTTGTGAATTTATATACTCAAGCATAGTGCTCTGTAATTAACATATAAAATTACATCTATTGGCATACACTCTGTGTGTTCACTCTTCTGATAAATCCACATTTTTTTTTCTTCATCCAGTCTTAATAGAAAGATTTAAGTATCAAGCCAAAATCATAATCCATTGACTCTGTACCAGAAATTACCTTCAGGTCACCATGGCTGCATTCTAAGATAGAGATTTGCAAACTTTGTCTTTAAAGGGCCAGATAATAAATATTTTAGAGTTTGTGTGTCATACAGTCTCTAGTACTCATTTCTGTTTTTGTTGCACAAGAGCAGCCATTTAATATTGTTTATATGAATGAACAGGACTGTGTTCTGATAAAACTTTATTTTAAAAAATTGATAGGCTGGGTTTGATGAATACTAATATGCAAACTCTTCTTTTAAGGGAGTGAGAATTCTCTTTAGGTACTGAGTTTTCCAGTAGAGTATAATCCAAAGAACAGTACTATAAAAATATTCTGGATTATCTGAATAACTGCTTTAAAATCAGACATGTGTATATTTGGTGCTCCCAGTTGCATTTAGGATTGTATGAGGCATTTCTCCTCTTCCCCCATACACCTACACCAAATGCACCTTATTGTGCAATGCTCAGTGAAGAAAGGATTTTACTGTTTTTAAGAAAGATAAAATAGAGCAAAAGGGACTAATTGAGCTATCACCTGGCACATAGGGGTACATGCATGTAGGACATTATATTTGTGATGAAACTGATTGCTTTTTTTTAGCTTCCAAACCTTAACATATTGATAATTATAATAGTCCTTATGATGAACACTCTCTCCTCTGAATTACAGGCATAGTTATTTATCTGTTTGATATAGATTTCTGTAACACCTTGGAGAAAACTTGATCTTTATGTGATAGAGGTGTCTACATTGTTTCCAAATCACTTCTTAAACTTAGCCTTGGAATTTCTGGCAGACCACGATGTTCTCCAAGCTAGGCTTCAGTGGTATGTGAACCGAGAACTTCCAGATGTTCAAGATGGATTTACAAAAGGCAGAGGAACCACAGATCAAATTGCCAATATCCATTGGATCCTAGAAAAAACAAGAGAATTCCAGAAAAACATCTGCTTCGTTGACTACACTAAAGCCTTTGACTGTGTGGGTCACAACAAACTGTGGGAAATTCTTAAAAAGATGAGAATACCAGATTACCTTACCTGCCTCCTGAGAAATCCGTATTCTGGTCAAGAAGCAACAGTTAGAACCTGACATGGAACAATGGACTAGTTCCAAATTGGGAAAGGAGTACGTCAAGGCTGTATATTGTCACCCTGCTTACTTAACTTATATGCAGAGTACATCATGAGAAACCCTGGGTATGATAAGAAAGCCTTCCTCAGTGATCAGTGCAGAGAAATAGAGGAAAACATTAGAATGGGAAAGACTACAGATGTCTTCAAGAAAATTAGAAATACCAAGGTAACATTCCATGCAAAGATGGGTACAATAAAGAAAAGAAATGGTATGGAACTAACAGAAGCAGAAGATATTAAGAAGAGGTGGCAGGAATACACAGAAGAACTATATAAAAAAGATCTTCACGACCCAGATAATCATGACGGTATGATCATTCACCTAGAGCCAGATATCCTGGAATGCGAAGTCAAGTGGGCCTTAAGAACAAAGCGAGTAGAGGTGATGGAATTCCAGTTGAGCTATTTCAGATCCTAACAGATGATGCTGTTGACATGCTGCACTCAATATGCCAGCAATTTGGAATACTCAGCAGTGGCCACAGGACTGGAAAAGGCTAGTTTTCATTGCAATCCCAAAGAAAGTCAATGCCAGAGAATGTTCAAACTACGACACAATTGCTGTCATCTCACACGCTGGTAAAGTAATGCTCAAAATTCTCCAAGCCAGGCTTCAACAGTATGTGAACCGAGAACTTCCAGATGTTCAAGCTGGTTTTAGAAAAGGCAGAGGAACCAGAGATCAAATTGCCAACATCCACTGGATAATCAAAAAAACAAGAGAGTTCCAGAAAAACATTTATTTCTGCTTTATTGACTATGCCCAAGCCTTTGACTGTGTGGATCACAACAAACTGTGGAAAATTCTGAAAGAGATGGGAATACCAGACCACCTGACCTGCCTGTTGAGAAATCTGTATTAGAACTGGACATGGAACAACAGACTGGTTCCAAATAGAAAAAGGAGTACGTCAGGCTGTATATTGTCACCCTGCTAATTTAACTTATATGCAGAATACATCATGAGCAACGCTGGGCTGGAGGAAACACAAGCTGGAATCAAGATTGCCAGGAGAAATATCAATAACCTCAGATATGCAGATGACACCACCCTTATGGCTGAAAGTGAAGAAGAACTAAAGAGCCTCTTGATGAAAGTGAAAGAGGAGAGTGAAAAAGTTGGCTTAAAACTCAGCATTCAAAAATTGAAGATCGTGACATCTGGTCCCATCACTTCATGACAAATCGATGGGGAAACAGTAGAAACAGTGACCGACTTTATTGTTTTGGACTCCAAAATCACTGCAGATGGTGACTGCAGCCATGAAATTAAAAAACACTTGCTGCTTGGAAGAAAAGCTATGACCAACCTAGACAGCATAGTAAAAAAGCAGAGACATTACATTGCCAACAAAGGTTCAATTTAGTTCAGTCGCTCAGTCGTGTCCGACTCTGCGACCCCATGAACCACACCACGTCAGGCCTCTCTGTCCATCACCAGCTCCCGGAGTCCACCCAAACCCATGTCCATCGAGTCAGTGATGCCATCCAACCATTTCATCCTCTGTCGTCCCCTTCTCCTGCCCTCAATATTTCCCAGCATCAGGAGCTTTTCAAATGAGTCAGTTCTTTGCATCAGGTGGCCAAAGTATTGGAGTTTCAGCTTCAAAATCAGTCCCACTAATGAACACTCAGGACTGATCTCCTTTAGGATGGACTGGTTGGATCTCCTTGCAGTTCAAGGGACTCTCAAAAGTCTTCTTCAACACCACAGTTCAAAAGCATCAACTCTTTGGCGCTCCACTTTCTTTATAGTCTGACTCTCACATCCATACATGACCACTGCAAAAACCATAATCCTTGACTAGACAAACCTTCGTTGACAAAGTAATGCCTCTGCTTTTTAATATGGTGTCTAGGTTGGGCATAACTTTCCTTCCAAGGAGTAAGCATCTTTTAATTTCATGGCTGCAATCACCATCTGCAGTGATTTTGGAGCCCAGAAAAATAAAGTCAGCCTCTGTTTCCACTGTTTCTCCATCTATTTGCCATGAAGTGATATATCTAGTCAAAACTATGGTTTTTCAGATAATCATGAATGGATGTGAGAGTGGGACTATAACGAAAGCTGAGTGCCAAAGAATTGATGCTTTTGAACTGTGATGTTAGAGAATGTAGTGTTGGAGAATTGTAATGTCTTGAGAGTCCCTTGGACTGCCAAGAGATCCAACCAGTCCATCCTAAAGGAAATCAATCCTGAATATTCTTTGGAAGGACTGATGCTGAAGCTGAAATTCTAATACTTTGACCACCTGATGCAAAGAACTGACTTATTTGAAAAGACCCTTGCTTTCCTGATGGGAAAGATAGAAGGCAGGAGGAGAAGGGACAACAGAAGATGAGATGGTTGGATGGCATCACTGACTCAATGAACATGAGTTTGAGTAAATTCCGGGAGTTGGTGATGGACAGGGAAGCCTGGAGTGCTATAGTTTACCAGGTTGCAAAAAGTCGGACACGACTGAGCAACTGAACTGAACTGAACATCATGAGAAATGCAGGGCTGGATGAAGCACAAGCTGGAATCAAGATCACAGGGTGAAATATCAATAACCTTGGATATGCAGATGGTGACCATCCTTATGGCAGAAAGTGAAGAGGAACTGAAGAGCCTCTTGATGAAAATGAAAGAGGAGAGTGAAAAAGTTGGCTTAACACTAAACATTCAAAAAACAAAGATCATGGCATCCAGTCCCATCACGTCATGGCAAATAGATGGGGAAACAATGGAAACAGTGACTCCAAAATCACTGCAGATGGTGACTGCTGCCATGAAATTAAAATATGCTTTCTCCTTGGAAGAAATACCATGACAAACCTAGATAGCAGATTAAAAAATAGAGATATCATTTTGCCGACAAAGGTCCATCTGATCAAAGCTATGGTTTTTCTAGCAGTCATGTATGGATATGAGAGTTGGACCATAAAGAAGGCTGAGTGCCAAAGAATTGATGTTTTTGAACTGTGGTGTTGGAGAGTCCCTTGGACTGCAAAGTGATCAAAACAGTCAATCCTAAATGAAGTCAATTTTGACTATTCTTTGGAAGCACTGATTCTGCAGATGAAGCTCCAGTTCTTTGGCCACATGATGCAAAGTGCCAACTCATTAGAAAAGACCCTGATGCTGGGAAAGATTGAAGGCAGAAGGGGATTGAAGAGGACGAGCCTGTTGGATGGCATCACCAATTCAATGCACATGAGTTTTTGTGAACTCCCAAGAAATAGTGAAGGACAGGAAAGCCTGGTGTGTTGTAGTCCATGGGGTCGAACAGAGTGGGACATGACTGAGTGACTGAACAACAACAACGATGACGTTACTTTCCCCAAATCCCTCTTCCCTTTACCCTCACTGACTCAACCCTGGGGGGTGCAGTCTGAATGACCAGCCCAAACCCTTCTTTTCTAAGCTCCATTTCAACTAGGAGTGGTTCTGTGACACAGTGTGGCTGATGAAACATTAGTAGAAGTTTCTGGATAGTGATTCTGGGAAAACTTGTTAAAATAGGGTCAACTCAGTTGGGATGTACCCTTTTGTCCTTTTCTTTTCTTCCTGCATTAAACAAGAATGCCAAACTTGGAACCGTAGCAGCTATCTTATGAACTACTAGAAAGAAAGAGTGAGAAGATGGTAGAGGTGTGGCTTTGACATCTTGGCTGCTGCTCTGGCAGGCGCTACTAACTCCAGGCTTCCTCTACTTTGCAGGAGAGGCAAAGTAACGGGGAAAACAGTCCTGTCTATTTTGGTCATTACTATGCGGCATTTTATTTGTGTGGCTGTTCTCAATTCCCTCTCATTACAGAAGTAAATACAGGATATGGATACAGCTTAAATATTAAGCAGACGGAAGTCTATTTCTTTTTACCATAAAATCCCAAGGCATCAATTTTATTTCTGCAAAATGATACCATCTATCAAGTTAATATTGTTAAGTTGAATTGTTTTTATTTTGTGGTTTATTCCTCATTTCCTAAATGTGTTCTCATTTTTAAAATACTTTCTAAAATCTGTAAGTATAAGGAGTTTGTTCCTAGTTTTGGATTTGTACTTATTTGACATAAGTTTTTTAAATTAATAATAAGGTTTTGGGAGAATATTTTCCTTTGAAATAAGTTTGATGATTACTCAAATATGAGGCCCCGCTTGAGGCATTCATTCTGAGCCCAGTCAATATTTTAATGCTTCGTCATATTCTTTTGAATGTAACTTTCATTGCACACTTAGATAGAAGTGACTACTCTTGGCTTTGGCCTTAGTCTTGACCTTGAAAGGACTTCTACTATAACATTAGTAACACTTAGTACACTTATAGCTTATATGTTTGCATCTTGCTCAGATAAAAGGCCTAGCACTGTGCCTGGTGCTCAAAGGTATATCTGGTGAATGACCAAATGAATATTAATGAATATCATGTGCTTGGTGCTTATTGAAATTTAAAATAATTTTTAATATGTACTTCCACTAATTTAATATGTGCTTCCCTGATGGCTCAGAGGTTAAAGCGTCTGCCTGCAATGCGGGAGACCTGGGTTCGATCCCTGGGTTGGGAAGATCCCCTGGAGAAGGAAATGGCAACCCACTCCAGTATTCTTGCCTGGAGAATCCCATGGACGGAGGAACCTGGTGGGCTACAGTCCACGGGGTCGCAAAGAGTTGGACACGACTGAGCGACCTCACTCACTCACTCACTCACTCCACTAATTCAGCCTCACAGCTGCACAAGCTTGAGACAGTAATAAAAGTACTCAGGCTTTATTAATATATAATTCAATAAATCCAAAATATAGGCTAAAAAGAATTTGTAAGCAAAAGATTATTTAATTTTCATATTTTGAGAGAATTCTCAGTTTGTAATAAAACTATTGAACTTATTTCTCCATCTACCTAGCAATATTTAAGCATCTTTACTGTCTGAGCCACAAGGGGGCTTCCCCATCAATGGTGCACATGTCTTTATTAAGTAATTTTATTACTGTAAATCGTTTTTGCTACTTATAAATGTGGCTTCTCTGGTGGCTTAGCTGGTAAAGAATCTGCCTGCAATGAGGGAGACTTGGGTTGGGAAGATCCCCTGGAGAAGGGAATGGCTACCTACTCCAGTAAGTATTCTTGCCTGGAGAATCTCATGGACAGCAGAGCCTGGCAGGCTGCAGTTCATGGAGTCACAAACAGTTGGCTACAGCTGAGTGACTAAGCACACAAAGTCACTTTAGACTAGATCAGGCAGACCTGAATTACTCCTTATTTGCTTTTTATATGAACTATATTTTTGTTTTTAACTCCAAAATATTCTAATGAATGTTATTGTCTAATCCCTTTAAATTCTCCCACTACTTATTACAGGAATATTCACCTTTTTTTGACCTGCAGTTTTATAAATAATAATAAATAATTGTTTGAAAACTAACGTGATATAATGACCCAGGGGAAATTATTATACACCCTGAAAACAATAATAATTCTCTCAAAACAGCTAAGATACACCATTTTTTTTAAACCACCTAGGAAGATGCAGACACTATTTCCTGTTTTGCTCTTTATTCATAAAAGTTACAGGGTAATTTTGTGCTAATGAAGTCAGACTAATGAAGCATAATATTTTCAAGATATTATCATGCATTAGGAGTTAGTTTATTTTTAAAACACTCATGAACAGGAAAAGCAATTCTTTTTGAAACTTCATTGGGTTGTTGGTATACACACAGATTTGTTTATACTTCCCCACATCTCTTATGTACCTTGAAATTATTACCAGACTTTTATGTCCTTCCTGCGTGTGATTGGTGTTTCATAATTGGTAAAAAGAACTAACACAAAATAAAACACTAAATGTTATCTTAGTCTGTTTTTCAAAGTCATAACATGTACAGCAGATGTGGGTTGCTTCATGTAAAATCTTTCTCCTCTTCCTTCCCTGTCAACAGAGTCTAGAATTCTTTGGATGTACCTTCCATGTGTCTCTGAACATGGTGGGTAAGGATATGTTCTCTGGAGCTACTTAGGATGAACCAGCAGAAAGACGACATGAGTAGGGTATTGAATTAATCAGCTGGAATCATTCCTTCCTGGATTTCTCATTATATATTATGTGATATATTAATTCTCTTTAGTGGTAAGCCATTTTGAATTGTTTCTTTCCTTGCACTGCATCTTCATGGAAACAGTGTTTTTAAAACCAGTTTTTAAAGTCATCACATTTCCTTCTATTTATAATGGCTAAATTGGAAGCCACCGCCCTCTGTTGTTTAGTTGCTAAGTTGTGTCCTACTCTTTTGAGACTCCATAGACTTAGCTCACCAGGCTCCACTGTCCGTGGAATTTTCAAGGCAAGAATACTAGTGTGGTTTGCCGTTTCCTTCTCCAGGGGATCTTCCTGACCCAGGAATGGGACCCATGTCTCCTGCATTAGCTGGCTTATTCTTTGCCACTGAGCCACCAGGGAAGCCCATTGTCCTTTGTATCTTTCCTTTGTTCATTGCCAGTACTTGCTTTTTGACCGTGAACATGGTTATTTGGAATTTATTGAACAGAACTTATTATCACCATCATAACAGCACTAAAGTTTTTATGTATCTTTTTATTTACAATGTATTATCTCACTTTATCCCAGCATAGCTTACTTGACTTGTTGTTCAGTCACTAAGTCACGTTGGACTTTTTGCGACCCCATGGACTGCAGCACGCGTGACTTCCCTGTCTGTCACTATCTCCCAGAGTTTTCTCAAACTCATGTCCATTGAGTTGGTGATGCTATCCAATCATCTCATCCTCTCTCACCTGCTTCAGGGTCTTTTCCAGTGAGTCAGCTCTTCACATCAGGTAGCCAAGGTATTAGAGCTTCAACTTCAGAATCAGTCCTTTCAGTGAATTTTCAGAGTTGATTTCCTTTAGGATTAACTGGTTTGATCTCAAACTTGGCTTACTCATTTCATAAAACAGATGAGACTTAAGAAACTGGCGATAGAGGTCTGAGATATGTTTAACTATATGCTTGCAAATAACAGCAATGCTTTAAGCTTTTACAGATATGCGGCAAACTGATTTGATTCGCAGACAAAATAAATACTGTTGTTTTGCTGTTTTTATTTTTAACAGAAATTTCTAACCCAAGGGTAAGAGTCACAGACTCAAATCCATTGTTTAAATAATCCCTCTAGAGGTTTGATTGTTTTCGTTATAATCAAGTGCTTAATTAGCTTCAGTTTCAAATATAAACATGCATCCTATACCATAATAACTTCAGGATATTCAGGGAAAAGTTCCAAAAAGAGGTTTTAAATATGCATCTATCTGGAGTATATTGTAAAAGCCATAGGTGCAGATTTAGGACTTGTGTATGTGTGGTACTTAAAACTATGAGGATGAACAATAGCTTTAGGAATTTAGGAGGAGCACAAGGAGAATATGACTGAAGATTGAACACAGAAGAGGTTGAGTAGCAGAGGAGGCACCAGGAAATGGGGCAGAGATGAAAGCTAGCAGGAGGATCAGGAGTGGCTGGGAGGCCCAGGAGATCTTTTCCAGAAAGTGTTGTTCTACCGCAGACAGTATGAAAAATCAAGCTAGTTGGGAGCTGAAGCAGAGGGTTTCCTGACCACATGTATTTACCATTTGTCAAAGCAAGAAATTTTTTTTTCTAATTTTCAGCCTCAATTTTTTTCCTCCCCCCCCCCTTTCTCTTTTCTCTTTTATTTTGCATGTTAGTATCATGTTACAGTATTATATTGTGGACTTTAGGAATTTTACATAAGATTAGGAAAGGTGTAAATCTTAAGTTATTACTTGTGACACACATACATATCTATACACACACACACACACACACATACTGTATTCACATGCACACACATATATTAACTTGTATTCACAGAGCCTATTTCCAGAAGGCTACACGAGAAATTGGTTATAGCTAATGTCTGGAACACCCTTGAGGAATAGGGATTGGAGAAAGATTTTCTACTTTTGTACCTCTTAAATCATGTGGATATAATGTATCTCCAATTCCAAAAGTAAATAATATTGAAACTAAACAAATACCCTCCTACACTGTTGGTGGGAATGCAAACTAGTACAGCCACTTTGGAGAACAGTGTGGAGATTCCTTAAAAAATTGCAAATAGAACTACCTTATGACCCAGCAATCCCACTGCTGGGCATACACACCGAGGAAACCAGAATTGAAAGAGACACATGTACCCCAATGTTCATCGCAGCACTGTTTATAATAGCCAGGACATGGAAACAACCTAGATGTCCATCAGCAAATGAATGGATAAGAAAGCTGTGGTACATATACACAATGGAGTATTACTCAGCCGTTAAAAAGAATACATTTGAATCAGTTCTGATGAGATGGATGAAACTGGAGCCGATTATACAGAGTGAAGTAAGCCAGAAAGAAAAACACCAATACAGTATACTAACACATATATATGGAATTTAGAAAGATAGCAATGACGACCCTGTATGCAAGACAGCAAAAAAGACACAGATGTGTATAACGGACTTTTGGACTCCGAGGGAGAGGGAGAGGGTGGGATGATTTGGGAGAATGGCATTGTAACATGTATACTATCATGTAAAAATTGAATCACCAGTCTATGTCCGATGCAGGATACAGCATGCTTGGGGCTGGTGCACAGTGATGACCCAGAGAGATGTTATGGGGAGGGAGGTGGGAGGGGAGTTCATGTTTGGGAACGCATGTATACCCATGGTGGATTCATGTCAATGTATGGCAAAACCAATACAGTATTGTAAAGTAAAATAAAGTAAAAATAAAAAATAAAATAAAATAAAATCCTTCAGCATTAAAAAAAATAAATAAATTCTCAATTAGAAAAAAAAAAACTAAACAAATAAAACACAGGCCATTTTATCATGTTGAACTTTGATAGTTATGGGGAAAGGGATTTTTAAGATACGGCTCTAGTTAGGAAAAATGTTGTGACTTGGTTCTCTGAACTCCTGGCCCTGTGGCTTAGTCTATAGGGAATAGTGGGTGGGTTTATTAAAGTAACATTAAGTTGTTGTTCAGTTGCTAAGTCATGTCCAACTCTTTGCCACCCCATGGACTGCAGCACACCAGGCTTCCCTGTCTTTCACTATCTCCCATAGTTTGCTCAAACTCATGTTCATTGAATCAGTGATGCCATCCAACCATCTCATCTGTTGCCCCCTTCTTCTCCTTCCTTCAATGTTTCCCAACATCAGAGTCTTTTCTAATGAGTTGGCTCTTCCCATCAGGTGATCAGAGTACTGGAGCTTGAGCATCAGTCCTTCCAATGAATATTCAGGGTTAACTTCCTTTAGGATTGACTGGTTTGAACTCCTTGCTGTCCAAGGGACTCTTAAGAGTCTTCTGCAGCACCACAATCCAAAAGCATCAGTTCTTTGGTCTCAGCCATCTTTATGGTACAACTCTCACATCTGTACATGACTACTGGAAAAACCATAGCTTTGACTGTTTAGACCTTTGTTGACTAACATGTAGCCTATCAGGCTTCTCAGTCCATGGGATTTTTAAGGCAAGAGTACTGGAGTGGGTTGCCATTTCCTTCTCCTGGGAATCTTCCCTACCCGGGGATCGAACCCAGGTCTCCCACATTGTAGGCAGTCGCTTTACCCTCTGAGCCACCAGGGAAGCCCAACATTAAGTTAGCATTGGTCAAATATAACATACTAAAGGGTGGTATGGTAGTATATTAACCATATTAAATTGTTGATTCCTGCTACTGGACAGTTTCATATGAATATCCAAAAGTCAGTATTCTTCCTGGGATAATAGACCACATCTGAGGTCACAGCATGCATGGTAATTGATTAAGCAAATTCTGTTTTCATGTACTGAGTCCTGAATTCTGTACTTCTGATTCAAAACAGAGTTTGTTGTTTAGTCACTGAGTTGTGTCTGACTCTTTGCAACCCTATGAATTGCAGCTCACCAGGCTTCCCTGTCCTTCACTGTCTCCTTGAGTTGGCTCAAACTCATGTCCATTGAGTTAGTGATACCATCCAACCATATCATCCTCTGTCATCCCCTTCTCCTCCTGCCTTCAGTCTTTCCCAGCATCAATCAGGTGGCCAAAGTATTGGAACTTCAGCTTTAGCATCAGTCCTTCCAAGGAATAGTCAGGATTGATTTCCCTCAGGATTGCCTGGTTTGATCTCCTTGCTGTCCAAGTGACTCTCAAGAGTCTTCTCCAGCACTACAGTTCTAAAGCATCAGTTCTTCGGTGCTCAGCCTTCTTTACGGTTGAACTCATATCCACCCATGACTACTGGAAAAACCATAGCTTTGACTATATGGACCTTTGTCAGCAACGTAATGTCTCTGCTTTTCAATAAACTATCTAGGTTTTTCATACAGAATTAGAGCATTAAATTCTCAATGTCATCAAATATTCTCTTGGAGAGTTTTTGTGTTTTCTTTTTGACATGATTTATTCAAAAGAGATATGGGTGTTCATTATTGAAGAGGTTTTTTTTTTTTTTAATATAAAGAAATTGGAGAAAAGCTTCCAGTTAAACACATATTATTTGGTTCTATTAGTCTTAGAAGAGAAATTTAACTGGTGTGTAAAGTGATTGTTAGGAAAGTATAATGCTGTTCAGTTTTCTCTTTTCTACCTGTCTTTGAATTGGGGTTTAAAATAGTTAACACTGAACATGTGCATCCATAGTTACAGCTGCTGCAAATACCAGAATATATATGTCTTGATATGGTAAGTGGTGATTAATGTAAGGAGCCTCAAAGTTTTGGAAACAACTCAGTGAAGTGGAGAGTTGCTTTTTTGATGTCTGCAGCCATGCTGGATAAGCTATGATTCAAGCAATTAACAAAGAATTTGGAACAAAGAATATTATTTATTTTTTATGAAAATGGAAAACTGAACTGCTTGTTAACTTCAGATAAAATTGTATAGCTATTGGCATACCAAACCAGGTTTGACAAATAAAATGCATATTCTTTAATGAAGGGTTTTTTTTTTTTAGCTGTAGGTTAAAGTCCCTATAATATGGATTATATTTGCTATTTCCCAGTGGGAGAAAAAAACTGTTTATATTTCCATGGATATAATGTAATTATATGTAATAATGTGATTATGGGCAGTCCATTTACAAATGAAGTTTAGACTTTAGTTTCATTCAGATATGATATAAAATTTCTATGAAGTGAGAAATTGGATTAGCTATATTTTCATCTTTTATATTATGGTCTCCATCAGTCATTCTTATTGTTTTCCTTCTCAATGTTGACTCCATGTCCACTGTTCGGGTTTCCAACATGTTATATGGCTACTTCCCTATTTTTAGTTTTTCTTTTGTTTTTTTTGCTTTTGCTACCAAAATTCCTTTCTGATTACTCTGTATCTGTTGGCTCCCTTTTTTTTTATTTAACTATCCACAATCCTCTTAACAAATGAGAACTGCAAGTGAGCTTACACATGAGCTGCTTATAACTTAGTATGGTGGCCTTTTAGTCATCCTTTGCAGCATTTGACACTGTTAACCCATTTACCCTGTTTTGAAATGTGTATCCCCTGGACTTCTTAGTCCCTGAACCTTGTTCTCTAACTCCATCAATATTTTTAGTTCCTTCCCTTTGCTTTCAGAATAAGAGTGCTTCCCAAGGTTGTAGCCATGAAAAAAGTTCATTCCTTTTTTTACAGTTTTTGCAGGAGAACCCCATTCATTTCTACTTCTTCTGTTACCATCTTCATGCATAGCTACTTGACCATTTTTATTTGTTGTCTTAACTTCATTGCCAAGTTAAGACATCTGTTGATCCACAGATGTTACACTCATAGAGTCAGTGATTGGGTTATGTATAGTATTTTGCCTTTTTAAAATATCTCCTCTGTTCCCTACTTTTCTTTTGAGCAACTACCATATTTGTGTGTTCCCCGTACAGAATAATTCCTTAAGACAGTAATCTGTACTCAGTCTCTGCCCTTCTTCTGCTTCCATTGTCTCCTGAACCCTTTTAGGTGAGGCTTTTGTTCCCTACTGTTCTATCAAAGTTGCCCTTGTCAGGGCTGTGAATGATCTCTTGCCAAATCAAATGATCAATTCCTAGACCACATTCCACTAGGCTTGTCAGCAGCATTTGTCATAGTTGTTCATTAGCTCCTTCCAAAACACTTTCTTAACTTGGCCTCAAGGTCACTACATTCTTCTTGTAGTTTTTTATATTACTGGATCCTCCTCAGTTTCCTTTGCTGGATCTTTCTCCCTTTTGTGACTTCTTATTGTTGGAGTGCTCCAGGGCTCTCTGTCAGTAGCTTTCTTCTTCCTAGGTGATCTCATTTAGTCTCCTGACTTTAAATATCACCAGTTTGGTTTTCTGGAGCTTCCTGGTGGCTCAGTGGTAAAGAATCTGCCTACCAGTGCAGGAGATGTGGGTTTTATCTCTGGGTTGGGAAGATCCACTGAAGAAGGAAATGGCAACTCACTTCAGTATTCTTGCCTGGAAAATCCCATAGACAGAGGAGCCTGGTGGGGTTACATAGTCCATGGGATTGCAAAAGAGTTGTTCACGACTTAGCAACTAAACAAGAACAAATTTAGTATTTTGCTTTAGAATAATTTTAGTACTCCCTCTCCTTTGTCACCTCCCTTCAGTTTTGCACTTTGAGATTACAGAATGGGTCCTTCCACTTGTAGAGTCTTCATTTAGAATATACATCATCCACTAAATTCACATATATATAGTTTCATTGCCAATCACATTTCCTTTTCATCTTCTATCTTGAATCTATATTAAGGTGTTTTTATTGTTTGGTTATTTTTCTCAAATATTTTTCTTCAAATGGTTTGCTTTAAGTGATATAATCTTGGAGATCTTGATTAGCTGCATGTCTTTTTGCCATCCCTTTTAATTAATGGGTATCTCAACTGGATATACGATTCATGAGTTCTGCTTTCCTTTCAAGTAGTCTAGATTAGTTTCCATTGTTTTTTAGTTTCTGATGTTGATGATAAAAGTGCAATGCAGTTGTTTTTTCCCCTTTATTGATAATTTTTCTTTCAGTCTGAATACTTACAAGGTTTTCTTTTTGTTCATAAGATTAATGAATTTTATACGGATGTGAGTAGATATTTGTCTTTTCAGCTCACCCCGAAATGTGGTTCTCTGTTTCAGTTATCCATCAGAGGTATCTTCTTTAGCCCCCAAAAATTTTCTTTTATTTACTTAATTTTTGCTTCTCCTTCATATATTGTGTCCTTTCTCCTTTTGAACACCAGTTTTTCACATTAGTTTTCAGGTTCTGTTCTTCAAGTGTTTTTTCTTTGCACTTCATCTCGTAGTCTACTGATTTAGCTGTCAGTAATAATCATCTTTTTAAAAAATTTATCTACTCATTTTAATTTGGAAACCATGGAAGGAAGTGTGTGTGTGTGTTGCATTAGAATTTATTTAGGTGCTATAACAATTTTTGTGCAGGTGTTTAGTCTTTCTAGCACTGCTACTTCACTAGATATATATTCTGATTATTTACTTGTATTCTGCTCTTTCAGATGATGGGGCCTCTCACATGATCAGTTATTTTTCTATGATTGTTATTGTTGTTGTTCAGTCGCCAAGTTGTGTCTGACTCTTTGAGACCCCATAGACTGCAGCCCACCAGGCTTCCCTGTCCCTCATCATCTCCCAGAGTTTGCCCAAGTTCATGTCCATTGAATCGGTGATGCCATCCAACTGTCTCTAATCCTCTGTCACCCTCTTCTCTTTCTGTCTTCAGTCTTCACCAGGGTCTTCCCCAGTGAGTCAGCTGTCTGCATCAGGTGGCCAAAGTTTTGGAGCTTCAGCTTCACTGATGGCTGTTTCTATGATAGCTCATTGGAAATCAAGTCTGATTGCTGAACTGTTGTAAATAGTAGGACTGCCAGAGGTTGGGACAGATATAGTGCCTAAATTTGAAGGACAGTCAGCCCCACTAGAAATACCTGAAGGAAGCTCAGTGCTCTTTGATGTACTTAAACTGTCCTGGTTTCCAAAGTTGGGAAGACCCGCCTGTCTCATGTTAGGAGAATCCAGCATAACCAGAGGGCTGGAAGACAGTCTTACAACTGGGGTCTTCAGATACTTAAAAGTCAAGCCAAGGCAGTGATCCACAGCCACCAGTTGTGTCAGTTGTTGCCCAGGGCTCTGATGCTATTTTTTAGTCAATTAACCACCCATGGGGTGATTTAGCTGCCTAACAATTTGCTCTGATGTTACTTCACTACAGTCATAAACCTCATCTAGCAGCCTGCAGGTCACAGTAGCTGTTTAACTTTAGAAAGTTAAGGAACTTGGAGTTGGGCATAGAAAACAAGCCACAGTCAAGGTGTTATATTACAGACTATCCTTGATCCTTTCTCATTCCAATGCCTTTACATTCTAATGACTCTCAGATTTATTATATCAGTCCCTGCTATTCCCCTGACTCACATATCCCTTGCCCCACCCAACAGTACAACTGGGGTATCTAATGGATACCAGAAAGACTATAGATCGAAACCTAAGTTGTTTTTTTTTTAGCCCTCTTGCAACTTGCAGGATCTTAGCTTCCCAACCATAGATTGAACTGTGCCCCCCTGCAGTGGAAGCATGGCATCCTAACCATTGGACCAGCAGGGAAGTCCCCCAAACAGAACTTTTGATTGTGATCTCCAAACCTGCTGGTCTCCCCACCCTTCCTTTCTCAGTGAATGCATTACCACCATTTTTTCACAGTTAATTGCTTAAGCTGGTATCTTAAGATTCATTTTTGACTTCTTTCCCTTGTTTCATATCCATAATATCCCTATCCCAATTGTTCAGCATATCATATTGCCTGTGCTTTCAAAATGTGTCTAAACTGACCACTTTTCACCAACTCTGTCTCTATCATGCATCCATATGTTGTTGTTCCTCTCCTGTTCTACTTCAGGTGCCTCCCATCTGCTCTCGTTGTTTCTGCTCTTGTCTTCTATAGTTTATTCTCTAGAAGCCAGAGTAATCTTCTTAAAAAGTTAAATAAATGTTGCTTACTTCCAAAGGACTCTAAGGAAATCTAGACTTCATGCCATTGCTTATGGCTGTCCATGGTCAGGACCTAAGGTGCTTCCAACCTTATTTTCTACCGTTTGCCATGACTCAGTACATTTTAATCACATTAGACTCCCTCTGCTTGCTTAACTATGTCATAACCATCTTATCTCAGAGCTCTTGCATTTGCTCATTGCTTGGTTAGAGTACTCTTCCTCCAGATTTTCTCATGATTCCCTTCCTCATTAAATTTGTGACAACTTATTCAGATCTGTTTGAATTGCTTTATTATAAAGATTGTTCCTGACCACTCTTTAAAACAGATACTCCCTTAATTCCCTATTGCACTTACCTTGTTTCAGTTTCTTTAATGGCACATATCACCACTAGGATCATTTATTTGTTCACTGTCAGAAGTTCTTCCAGTCACCCTTTATGAAGAAAAACCTTTAAATGCTATATCTCTAGGACTTGGGCTTCCCAGGTGGCGCAGTGGTAAAGAATCTGCCTGCCAGTGCAAGAGCCGCAGGTTTGATCCTGGGTCTTGAAGATCCCCTGGAGGAGGAAATAGCAACCCACTCCAGTATTGTTGCTTGGGAAATCCCATGGAAGAGGAGGCCGGCGGGCTACAGTCCATGGGGTTGCAGAGTCTAACACGACTGAGCACACAAACTTATGACAGTGCTAGGTACATAATGTTGTTCAGTCATTAAGTTGTGTATGACTCTTTGCAACCCCATGAACTGCAGCAGCCAGGCTTCCCTGTCCTCCCCTACCTCCCAGAGTTTGCTCAAACTCATGTCCATTGAGTCAGTGATACCATCCAATCATCTCATTCTCTGTCACTCCCTTCTTTTCCCTGTTGAGTTACTTAACAGGCACTCAATAAATAATATATACTTCAAATGATATCTTTACCAAATTTAAATTGGATTTTGAAATGAAAAAGTAGGTATACATGTAAATCTTCCTGGAAATAAGTCATATTTTTCAAAGTATTGCTTTTTAGTTTTCTACTTTTCCAGCCTGTTTGCAAAAAATATAATAAACTTGTTACTCTTGCATATGTTTTAAATTTCAGTTAGAGTATTTGTATTTTATTTTCCCATAAAAACTTAATATGTAACCTACCATCTTTTTTTCATTTTAAGAACAAAATTCCATTTTACCTGTAGGTTATTTCTTAATAATATATTTATTTCCAAATTATTAATTTGTGTTTTATGTTAAAGAAAGCATGTAATATAGTATAATGTCAAGGCCATTGGGATTAAAGGAAGGAGAAAAATGCAAATAGGGAATTTTTTCCTTTCTGATTTTTGTATTCCATTTTTTTTTTTTTTTTAAATTTCCTGTATATCACCTTGGTTAAGAGATTGGTTTTTCCCCTTATGATGTACTCACTGTCTCTAAAGGACCCCTTGTGATCTTGACCATATCTGCTATCCTGTTTTGTTCTTTGCCTTATTCTTCTAATTATGACCTTAGTTTATGCCTTGTCCTCAATTTCCAGTGGATAGAATTTACTTCTGTAGGTTAATAAAAAGAATAGGGAGGAGAAAATTTAGTGAAATAATAGTAGAATACAAAATTCAGCTTGAAAGTGGCCCAGTATGTATAATATAGCATATATTAATATAATTTTATGTATAACATCCTAATGCACGTTAATACAGCGTTCTTCTAATCTCTAGGGGAGACCATGAAACCTTACTTACTGATAAGGACGGGAGTCATTGGTACAATCACTTGCCGTTTTGCTCATGTTTTCGAAGGATCATTGTAGCCATCGCCATGGGTGGGCATTGGGAAACAGCATATCTGAAACTAACAGTCCCATATAACCATATGCAGTTGGCAGCTGGAGAGTCTTGTAAGTCAGGAAAGGCCCTTATTCTTATGAACACTTATAAACACCTCTCTCTGGCTTAGTGCTGTAATGTGTAAACTGTTTTGTGGCAAGCTACTGAACACAACAACGCTTAATCAAAACTTTTTAAATGGTTGACTTTGGTAATTAAGACATTAATTTGGTTTTATTTTTGTTTTTTCCAGGTGTATGGTGGCTGATGAAGTAAGTGTGTTCATGATTTTTATGTCCTTTATAAAATTCCCCAGCCAGTTTTTATTGTCTGCTATTTACCCTGTACTCTCTCTCATATGAGTCTGCATCTGTATATGGAGAGGAGAGGGGGAGGGCGAGGAGGAGGGTGGCAGGGCAGCAGCAGAGAGAATAAGAATGAGAAAGAGAATGTGTGTGTGTGTTTGTGTGTGCATGCATGCAAGACATGCATTTGGAACATGTTAGTATTAACATTAGTGATCCAGAAATATAGTGATCTATATTTGTGGCCTCAGAAGAATGAATTTTTTTTTTTTGTTTGGGATGCAACCCCAAACAAAGCTGAACTCTTCTTTACTTGTCAAAATGCTGCTTGCTTAGAACCTGGACTTTTAAGATTTTGCTCTAAAGGTTACTTTTAATTGTTTTGTATGAGTGTGAAATGTACTATTCAAATGGTGTTTTATTGTCACTAATCAATTTGATACCTTTAAGTGGCATGTACTTGTATATACTCATATTCAGATTTTTCCACTGAAAGGGAAGCTCTTGCTACATAAGCTGCAGTACTCTGCATACATTCTGAGTAAATTTAAGTCAATAAAGTTCTGATTTTTTATATCATTTTTAAACATGTTTTCATGATATCTTTAATGATAATAGCAAAACATATACATTTAAGAATATATCAGAGATAAAGAAAATGGATATTGAATTTTTTAAAAAGATATATGAGACCATAAAAAATTCTCCCAATTAGCTATTTTTTAATGTAATTTACATGTAGACTCACCAATGGTGTATCTTTAGGAAAAAAGTAAATAAGAGTATAACATGCAAATGAATGCCAAGCAGAAGGTTGACATAGAGCTTCTTGGTTCATGCTGATTTATAATTACTGAAGTTTTTAGTTTGAACTCTTTACAGGCAATTGTTTTTAGACTAAATGTTACAGTTAGAAACATAGTCATTGCCTGTGAAAAACTTGAACAGTGTAATTAAAGAGACAGGACATGGACATTTGGAAAAAAAGTAGAAATTTTTATTTTGGAACAAGATGAATTCTGAAAGAATCTACATAAATTTATAGATTTGAGAGTCCAAAATTACTAAAACAGGCTTATGTTTTTAGTCCCTGAATATGTTTTCACCAAAAAGGAGTATAAATTCATACTTCAAAACCTTAAAACTAGGCATAACCATTTATATAATGTATAAATGTGTGCTACATGTATTGATGTATATATAAATTATTTTGTAAACAGACCAGTTTTATTTTCACAGTCAATATAACATGTAGTATTATTTGTTAATCTCCTCAAGTGATTCATGGGGAACATTTTACTGGCTATGACATTGCTACCTTGTTCCTCAATTTGGTGTTACAGCGGTTTGAATATGCCTTAAATGTGCAGAATCATTCATGGATTGAAATAAACATTTGATTAGCACCTTAACTCTGCTTAGCACTTATATTTCCGTTTTCTCAGTTAACATTAGACTAAGGATGGTGCATGATGAGTTCACGATGAATGCTTTAGCCAACAAGAGTTTTTCATTATACTCTTCACTTTTCATCTCCTATTATTTGCAATTACACTTGCCACATGTCGAAGGATTTGTGGTAATCTTTTGAAACTATTATTTTTTAATTTAATAAATTAAAAAAAACCATTTAATATTTTCTCAGTACTTAAAATAAGATTCCCTTTTTGTGTCCCTCATATATCCTCATATTTCTCCAGCATTTTAAAGACTCTTATTTTTTACACTTATTTGACTTTCCAAAGTTCATTATGTTGAATCCCCTATCAATAAGGTTAATTAAGGAAAAATCCTCAATTTAACATATAAGTACAAAAAATAGTCACAGAAATAGCATAGTATTATAAATTCTAAGATCACAGCTCAAAATACAATAACATCCTCTGTTTTTTGATTGAGTTGAAATGCCATTTCTGTGGAATCTTATTGAGCTAATATGGATGAAAGTGAGTAAATTAAAAGTCTTGAAATAGAAAGAACTTGTATATATGTAAATTATATGAACTCTGGTTTGACCTTCATTTTATTTTCTAATACTGTTCTCCTTCTCTTGCTCTTATCACAAAACAGTAGTGAAGTCAGAGAAGGAAATGCAGTTTATAATTTGGAGGTCAACCACATTTTGATTTTAAAATTAAAAAATATATTTTGATATGATGAATATTCAACTTATCAATAGAGCTTTAGGAGAACAATTTTACGTCTATATTATTAGCCTCTTTTATTTCTTTTTTAATGCTTAAATACCTACTTGGAATATTGTATAATTTAACTGTCTGCTGTGATCTTTCCTTCCTAGCTTTGGAAGCAAATGACTTCCTTCACTGTATCCTCTTGTAGTATCTTTCCAATAATGTCCTTTCTAATGTATCAAATCTTTGTGGAATTATATAATATCTCTATTGCATATAAAATTGGAATGGTGACTTATTTCTGTTTGTCTAATTGTGTGATCTTTGAGTATTTATTATAAAACTATGTTTCAGATAGCCAACAAAGCTGCAACTTTTAATAAAATTAACTTTTCAGACTTAGCTTAAGCTCTTTTAATTCCTGTTTCCCCTTCTTGGTTTAATGTAGTTAAGTGTTATCTCAAGAGCTATACAGTAAACATAAAGAAACTCTTTTGAAATAGTACTCCGTTAATAATGGAATTTTGGGCCACAGTCTGTAGTCAGGCTCTTGCACTATTACCTTTGCTGTTTCTTAATAGTTTTTTAACCACGGTGTTTTTGTTCTGTTGAAAATGTTTATTCACAGAAAGATTTTAAATGTGAAAAATTATTTCACATTAACATATACCAGGTAATTCAAGTGGATACACATGAGGAAAATATTAAATCTACACACACAATACCTTATTTTCAGGGATTTAAAGGCAATTATTCTTTGTAAAAGCTTAGTGTTTACAAAATTTTTGTGATGTTCGTTTTTACTTAAGAAAATGAGATTAACATCCTGGGTTTAGATGAATAGCTTAATAATTGTGCAGCTATGGACAAATTGTTGTCAGGACATGGATCTGTCTTCTCTGTGTATTGAATCTATTATCAGAGTCAGAAAATTCCTACTTTCCTCGTTTGTAATATTTTTGTTAGTACTCTGCTGTAGTCCTCTCCCCCTACACTTTTCCCTAAGTTTCCTTCCTGTTACTTGAGAAAACATTTGGAGGCAGAGGGATGGTATAACCAAATAAAGAATTGCTTTCCTTCCTTTTTCAGAAGAAAAGGAAACCGTTTGTCAAGGCTAAGCCACTTGGCTTGGCTTACTTTGTGACTATTTTGGGATTAATAGATAAATATTTGGAACAGAGACCAGAGAGTTATCATTATGGATGCTCTTTTTTTTTTTTTTTTTTGGTCAAGGTGCTTCTCTGGAAGAGAAGTTTGGAGGGGAAAGGCTGTGGAAACTGTTGAATGCTTGCAGAAGTTTTTCTGGAGGCTGAAGTTTGAAAAGCCTTGTGATTTTCTCTGCAGGCAGAAATCTGTAGGTGTCTCAAAACACCAAAGAACCCCCTTTATAAGATTATTTCTGAGCAGAATACCTTAAAATTGATACTGTGATATAGACTCTGCCAACATTTTAGGTTTGAGGACTAAGACATTAAACCAGACATGAAGAATTTTAGTTTTCCTTTTATATAAGCCAAACTTGGTTTGACAAAGAGAGCTGAGATGATAATTTTTATTCCATTTGCTTCTACAAATCCTTCTTTCCCTTTACCAGACCCTGGTGGAATTGAATCCCCTCTGAGCTTTTACTGTTTCTCATAAGCAAAAACATAACCCCTTTGGGGTGGTGGTCCATTTTTGTTGAGTGAATAGACTGATTAAAAACTTAATACTTAATTAACGCATATGTGCCAGGTTCTGTTCTATTGATTTACATGTATTCATTTGTTTCATCTCTGGACAACTCAATAGAATGTTATGATTATTACTACCACCATCATTTTTTAGATGAGAAAGCTGAAGCACAGGTCTGTTAGTAAATGGAGCTGGGATATGCTAGGAGCTGGTATCGAATCTGAAATAATCCAGCTCCCAAGTCCATTATTGCTGTTCTATACAAAGTCTGCAGGCACCAGACTTTCTATGTTTTGAAAGGATTCTTAAATACAGAAGACTCTGTAAGACACAGTGCTCAAATGGATGAAGCTGAATGATAAGTGATAGCATTTGTGCTGTTGAGACCGTTCTCTAAAGAGGTATCATTTGACTGCTTGTTCTTCATTTCTAAGGCCAGCTTTACTATTTTTTGAATGTCCTTTCTTAAAAATAACTTTTAAATTTTAGAATAGTCTTTTTTTTATTTTTTTTTGGTTGCGCTGGGTCTTCGTTGCTGCTTGCAGCCTTTCTCTAGTTGTGGAGAGCAGGGGCTACTCTTTGTTGCAGTGCATGGACTTCTCATTGTGGGGATTTCTCTTGTTGTGGAGCAAAGGCTCTAGGCATTGGGCTTCAGTAATTGCAGCGGGTTGACTCTGGGTTTGTGGGGTGCAGGCTCCAGGGCACAGGGGCTTTAGTAGTTGTGGCTCATGGGTTCTAGAGCACAGGCTCAGTAGTTGTGGTGAACGGCCTTTAGTTGCTCTACGGCATGTGGAATCTTCCTGGACCAGGATAGAACCCATGACCCCTCCAATGGCAGGTAGATTGTTATCCACTATCCCACCAGGGAAGTTCAGTAACACTTTTAGTTTTATAGTTATTGTGAAGATAGTACAGAAAATTCTCTTACGCCCCAAAGCCAGTCCCCCATTATTAGTTACTTTACTATACTAATAGTAATGTGTCTCAATTAATGAACCAATATTCATATATTAATACTGTTAACTAAAAGCCATACTTTATTTAGACATCCTCCGGTTTTTACTGATGTCCTTTTTCTTTTGCAGGAGTCCATCCATGTTTTATAACATATAACTCCATTATACGTTTTAGACAGGCGGTTGTTGTTCAGTTGCTCAGTCATGTTCAACTCTGTGACCCCATGGATTGTAGCACACCAGGCTTCCCTGTCCTTCACCATCTCCCAGAGCTTGCTCAAGCTCATGTCGATTGAGTTGGTGATGCCATCCAACCAGCTTGTCCTCTGTTGTCCCCTTTAACTCTTGCCATCAATCTTCCCCAGCATCAGGGTCTTTTCTAATGAGTTGGCTCTTCACATAGGTGACCAAAGTATTGGAGCTTCAGCATCAGTCCTCCCAGTGAATACTCAGGGTTGATTTCCTTTAGGATTGACTGGTTTGATCTCTTTCCAGTCGAAGGGACCTCAAGAGTCTTTTCCAGCACCGCAGTTCTAAACATCAATTCTTCGGTGCACAGCCTTCTTTATGGTCCAACTCTCACATCCATATGACTAACCAATAGCTTCTCCTAGTTGTGAGTTTCTCAGACTTCCCTTGTTTTTGAAGACGTTTATAGTCTTGAGAATTAATTGTTTAGCATTTGGTAAAATGTCTCTTAATTGGGATGTGTTGTCTGATGTTTTTCTCGTGATCAGACTGGGGTAATGTGTTTTGACAAAAAGACCACAGAGGTAAAGTGCCATTGTCACCATGTAATAGCAAGGGTACATAATATCAATTCAACTTCACTATTGATGTTAACCTTGATTACCTGGCTTGATGTAATGTTTGTCAGGCTTTTACCCTGTAAAATTACTGGTTTTGTTGTTGCTGTTCCTTCCCATACTATGTTTTTTGAAAGAAAATGACTGTATGTAGCCCATACTTAAGGAATGGGGATTTATGTTCTACTTCTTAAAGGCAGAGTAAATATATAAATTGGGCTACCCTGGTGGCTCAGTGGTAAGGAATCTGCCTGCCAATACAGGATATGCAGGTTCAATCCCTGGAGAAAATCCAGGAAGATCCCCTGGAGAAGGAAATGGCAAACTACTCTAGTAACTCCAGTAATCTTGCCTGGAATATCCCATGGACAGAGGAAACTTTTGCAAGGTTGCAAAAGAGTAGGACATAACTGAGCTACTAAACAACAACAAATACATAAATTATTTGGAATTCATTCCTTCACTCACTTACTTTACTGTGTATTTATATCTGTAGGACTCATGGACATTCATCTTATGTTTTGGGTTATTATCAGTACTTTTTAATTTTGTTATGCAAATGGTCCCAGCTTTGGCCGTTGGGAGGTCTTTTAATTCACTCCTGTGTCCAAGACTTGCCCGCTTCTCTATAGGTTGTTCTGTTTGGGGTTTTCTGTTTTCTTTGGGTTTTTTTTTTTTTTTTTCAGCATTTTCTTACTTTCTGGCACTATAAGATGCTCCAGGCTTCTCTAGTATATGTCCTACCACGGTCCTTGAATCAGCCATTTCTCCATGAAATTCTGGTTCTTCTTATTGGAGAAAGATACTGGCATCAGATCTAGGTGGTAGGTGTACTCATTTTTACTGAGGTGTCATTCCTTCTAGATCCTCTCAGCTGACAGAAGTGAAAGTGAAGTTGCTCAGTCGTGTCCGACTCTTTGCGACCCTGTGGGCTGTAACCCACCAAGCTCCTCCCTGCATGGGATTTTCCAGGCAAGAATACCGGAGTGGGTTGCCACGTCCTCCAGGGGATCTTCCAGACCCAGGGATCGAACCTGGGTTGCCTGCATTGCAGGCAGATGCTTTAACCTCTAAGCCATGTGTGTGTATGTACATATTTATAGATATTTATCTATGCAACCAGCTGTATCTGTATTTAAGCTAAACATGAGTTCTTCTTGATTTCTGTAGCTCTAATCATTTACCACATGGATCATTCTATCTTTTCCCCTTGCTTAACTGTAACTTCCCACTCCATCAGTGAGAATCCTAGCTCCCACCATCTGATATCTCTTTAATTAATTATACATTTCTAGTATATAGGCATGGTGGTTTCAATATTATTAATCTGTGCCCTCACAGGAAAGAAAATTATTAACTAGAGTTCAGTGCTTATGTACAGTTCCTTTTACCTTTATTTTTACAGATTCCATTCATTTTCAGAATTATTTCTCTTTGTGATCCAGTGAAGTTGTTTCATACACTTATAATACATTCCAATTATTATATCACACATTACATTGCATCATGAGATCTTCTTACCTCCTAAGTTATTTTCAAATTATTTATATATGTCAAAGTTTACTTTTTGTAATGTATTATAATGTTCTATGGATTTTCACAAATACTTAATGTCTTTTAGGCACCATTACAGTATAATACAGAATAATTTTACTGCTCTAAATAACCCCCTGTGCTTCTTACTTAATTCCCTTCAGGCCAAAACCCCCAACAACCAAAGATGTGTTTAATGATGCTATCATTTTGCCTTTTCCAGAATGTCATACGATTGGCAGTATACAGTTTGTAGATTTTTCAGACTGACTTTTTTCACTTAGCCTTATGCATTTAAGTTTCAACCCATGTCTTTTTGTGGCTTGATAGCTTTTCTTTTCATCACTGAATAAAATTCCATGATATGGATGTGCCACGGTTTGTTTTTCCACTCACCAAGATGAAGGGATGTATCTGTTGCATCCAGTTTTGGCAGTTACATAGGTACTTGTGTGGGTATAATCTGTTGAGTAACTGTCTAGGAGTGCAATTGCTAGATTATATGGTGTGTTAGTTTCCTAAGGGTGCCATGAGAAAGTACCACCAACTTGGTGGCTTAAAACAACAGAAATTTATCCTCTTTCAGTTCTAGAGGCTGGAAGTCTGAAATCAAGGTGTCAGGAAGTTTGTTTTCTTGAAATCTCTTCGAAGCCTGTCTGCTGGCTTCAGGTGTATGTCGGCAGTCTTGGCATTTCTGGGCGTGTAGATGTGTCCTTTCAATCCCTGCCTCCCTTTTCAGGAGCTGTTCTCCCCCTCCGTCTGTCTCTAATCCACTTGTAAGAACATTAGTCAGATTGGATTAATGGCTTACCCTACTGTGATATGACATCTTCTTCACTAATTACATCTGCACAACCCTTATCCAAAAAAGGTCATGTCCTGAAATACTGATTGGGTAGGACTTCAATCTATCTTTTGGTGAGTAGACACAATGCAACCCGTAATATCTGGTGAGAATATGTTCACTTTTGTCAAAAACTGTCAAACTGTGTTTAGATGTGGCTGTACCATTTGGCATTCCCGCTAGTTGTGAGTGAGAATTCCCCTTGCCCTGCATTTTCACCAGCAGTTGGTAATGTCAGCTTAAAAAAAGATTAAAAAAAATTTTTTTAGCCATTTTACTAGCTATAGTGGAATTTCATTATTCTTTAAATTTCTAGTACTCTAATAACAAAAGATTTTAAGCATCCTTTCATGTGTTTATTTGCCATCTATGGATCTTTGGCATGGTCTTTGTTCAGTTCTTTTGCCCATGTTTTAATTAGATTATTTTTGTTGCTATTGAGTTCTAAGAGTTCTTTGTATATTTTAGGTACAAGTCTTTTATCAGATATGTGATTTGCAAGTATTTTCTCCAATGCTTTGACTTATCTTTCATTCTTTTAAAAGTTTCTTTCACAGAGCAGAAGTTTTTACCTTTAATAAAATCCAACCTATCAACTTTTTCTTTCATTGATTGCTCTTTTGGTCTTATTTTTCATTGCCAAACCCAAGCCACCTAGATTTTCTATGTTACCTTCTAGAAGATTTATAGTGTTACAGTACACTTTGGTCTATGATTGATTTGGGGTATAAAGTTCAGTTCAGTTCAGTTCAGTCACTCAGTCGTGTCTGACTCTTTGCGACTTCATGAATTGCAGCACACCAGACCTCCCTGTCCATCACCAGCTCCCAGAGTTTACCCAAACTCATGTCCATTGAGTCGGTGATGCCATCCAGCCATCTCATCCTCTGTCGTCCCCTTCTCCACCTGCCCCCAATCCCTCCCAGCATCAGGGTCTTTTCCAATGAGTCAGCTCTTCACATGAGGTGGCCAAAGTACTGGAGTTTCAGCTTCAACATCAGTCCTTCCAGTGAACACCCAGGACTGATCACCTTTATGATGGACTGGTTGGATCTTCTTGCAGTCCAAGGAACTCTCAAGAGTCTTCTCCAATACCACATTTCAAAAGCATCAATTCTTCGGCACTCAGCTTTCTTCACAGTCCAACTCTCACATCCATACATGACCACTGGAGAAATCATAGCCTTGACTAGACGGACCTTTGTTGGCAAAGTAATATCTCTGCTTTTGAATATGCTATCTAGGTTGGTCATAACTTTCCTTCCAAGGAATAACCGTCTTTTTTTTTTTTTAATTTTTATTTTTACTTTATTTTACTTTACAAAACTGTATTGGTTTTGCCATACATTGACATGAATCCACCACGGGTGTACATGCGTTCCCAAACATGAACCCCCCCTCCCACCTCCCTCCCCATAACATCTCTCTGGGTCATCACCATGCACCAGCCCCAAGCATGCTGTATCCTGCGTTGGACATAGACTGGCGATTCGATTCTTACATGATAGTATACATGTTACAATGCCATTCTCCCAAATCATCCCACCCTCTCCCTCTCCCTCTGAGTCCAAAAGTCCATTATACACATCTGTGTCTTTTTTGCTGTCTTGCATACAGGGTCATCATTGCCATCTTTCTAAATTCCATATATATGCGTTAGTATACTGTATTGGTGTTTTTCTTTCTGGCTTACTTCACTCTGTATAATCGGCTCCAGTTTCATCCATCTCATCAGAACTGATTCAAATGTATTCTTTTTAACGGCTGAGTAATACTCCATTGTGTATATGTACCACAGCTTTCTTATCCATTCATCTGCTGATGGACATCTAGGTTGTTTCCATGTCCTGGCTATTCATGGCTGCAATCACCATCTGCAGTGATTTTATAAAGTTAGTGCCTTGAGTATTTTTTTTTTTTTTTTGCATATGGATGTCCAGTTGTTCCAGCACCATTTGTTGAAAAAATTACTTTTGCTTCTTTATCAGATATCAGTTGAATTTATTTGTATGGGTCTATTTCTGGCTCTGTCTTTTGTTCCCAAGACCTGTGTCTATTCTTTTGCCAATACCACACTGTCTTGATTACTATAGCTTTATAATAGTCCTTGAAATTTTAGAATCAGTATCTCAGTCTCCATAGACAGCTTGCTGGGATTTTGATTGCTGTTGCATTGAATTTATAGATAAAGATGGGTGGAATATACAAATCTATAGATTTATAGACCAAGTTGGGAAGAAACCTTAACAAGGTGAGGCTTTAGTCCATGTGAAACTGTTTACCTCAGATTGGGACTTGAACCCATGTGCTGGGACTCAAACCTGGGCCAAAACCCTGCATGGCTGGGACTTGAACCCAGCTAAAACCCAGTTATGCACTTGAACCCAGCCAAAACCCTGCTTGGAACTTGAACCCACATGGCTGGGACTCGAACCCAACCAAAACCCTGCTTGGGACTTGAACCCATGTGGCTGGAACTTTAACCCACCCAAAACCCCCAGTACCTGGTTTTAGGGCCTAATGAAGCTCAGGTTCTTAATGTCTCTTCCCAGAAAGAATTCAGTGAGAGACAAAGTGACATGTAAGAAATGGATTTATTCAGATTCAGAGAGAAGCACATTCTACAGACAGTGTGGACCGTCACAGAGGGCAAGTGTAGCCAGGAAATGTGGCATGGTTAGTTTTTATAGGCTGGGTAATTTCATATGCTAATGAGTGGGAGGATTATTCCAACTAATTTTGGGAAGGGTGGAGATTTGGTGGCTCAGAGGTTAAAGCATCTGCCTCCAATGTGGGAGACCTGGGTTCGATCCCTGGGTTGGGAAGATCCCCTGGAGAAGGAAATGGTAACCCACTCCAGTATTCTTGCCTGGAGAATCCCATGGATGGAGAAGCCTGGTAGGCTACATACAGTCCATGGGGTTGCAAAGAGCCAGACACGACTGAGCAACTTCACTTCACTTCACTTGGAGATTTCCAGGAATTGGGCCACTGCCCACTCCTTGGTATTTTGACAGTGTCTTGGAACTGACAGTGCCTGTGAGCCCCTGGCATGCTAGCATAAGTCCTTTTGAAGGAAGTCATCATTACCACCATTACCCCTAGAATAGTTTAGTCTCAGGCCAAACTACAGAGAGAGAACACAGCCCCAACCATGAACAGAAACTTGGATCAAAGCTTTACTGAGGATAACCCTGCCCATCAGAGCAGGACCCAGATTCCCCCACAGTCAGTGCCTCCCATCAGGAAGCTTCCACAAGCTTCTTATGCTTATCCATCAGAGGGAAGACAGAATGAAAACCATAATTACAGAAAACTAACCAAACTGATCACATGAATCACAAACTTGTCTAACTCAATGCAGCTATGAACCATGCTATGTAGGGTCACTCAAGATGGAGGGATCATGGTAGATAGTTCTGACAAATGGTCCACTTGAGAAGGGAATGGCAAACCACTTCAGTACTCTTGCCTTGAGAACCCCATGAACAGTTTGAGAAGACCAAAAGATATGACACTGAAAGATAAATTCCCCAGGTCGGTAGGTTCCCAATATGCCACTGGAGAAGAATGGAGAAATAGAGAAAAAGAAAGGAGGAATAGCTCCAAAAAGAATGAAGAGGCTGAGCCAAAGCAAAAGTGAGACCCAGATGTGGATGTGACTGGTAATGGAAGTCAAGTTTGAAGCTGTAAAGAACAGTATTGCATAGGAACCTGGAATGTTAGGTCCATGATCAAAGTAAATTGGAATTGGTTAAACAGGAGATGGCAAGAGTGAACATTGACGTTTTAAGAATCAGTGAACTAAAGTGGACTAGAATGGGCAAATTTAATTCAGATGACCATTATATCTACTACAGTGGGGAAGAGTCCTTTAGAAAAAATGGAGTAGCCCTCATGGGTAAAAAAAAAAGAGTCGGAGATGCAGTACGTGGGTGCAGTCTCAAAAATAACAGTAATCTCTGTTTCGTTTCCAAGGCAAACCATTCAGTGTCATAGCAATCCAAGTCCAGGTCCCAACCACTAATGCCAAAGAAGCTGAAGTTGAACCGTTCTATGAAGACCTACAAGACCTTCTAGAACTAACACCCCAAAAGATGTCCTTTTCATCATAGGGGACTGGAATGCCAAAGTAGGAAGTCAAGAGATATCTGTAGTAACAGGCAAGTTTGACCTTGGAGTATAAAATGAAGCAGGACAAAGGCTAACAGAATTTTGTCAAGAGAATGCACTGCTCATAGCAAACACTCTCTTCCAACAATATAAAAGATGACCCTACGCATGGACATCACCAGATGGTCAATAGCGAAATCAACCTGATTATATTCTTTGCAGCCAAAGACGGTAAAACTGTATACAGTTGCCAAAAATAAGACCAGCAGCTGACTGTGGCTCAGATCATGAACTCTTATTGCCAAATTCAGCCTTAAATTGAAGAAATTACAGAAAACCACTAGACCATTCAGGTATGACCTAAATCAAATCCCTTACAATTATACAGTGGACGTGAGAAATAGATTTAAGGGACTAGATCTGATATACAGAATGCCTGAAGAACTATGGACAGAGGTTTGCAACATTGTAGAGGAGGCATTGACCAAAACCATCATGAAGAAAAAGAAATGCAAAAAGGCAAAATGCAAAAAGGTTGTCTGAGGAGGCCTTACAAATAGCTGAGAAAAGAAGAGAAACAAAAAAGCAAAGGAGAAAAGGAGAGATATACCCATCTGAATGCAGAGTTCCAAAAAAAGGCAAGGAAAGATAAGAAAGCCTTCCTTAAGTGATCAATGTAAAGGAATAGAGGAAAACAATAAAATGGGAAAGACTAGAGGTTGCTTCAAAAAATTAGAGATACCAAAAAACATTTCATGCAAAGATGGGCACAAATAAGGCAAAACGGTATGGACCTAACAGAAGCAGAAGATATTAAGAAGAGGTGGCAACAATACACAGAACTATACAAAAAAGATCTTCATGATGCAGATAACCATGATGGTGTGATCGATCACTCACCTAGAGCCAGACATCCTGGAATGCGATGTCAAGTGGGTCTTAGGAAGCATCACTATGAAAAAGCTAGTGGAGGTGATGGAATTCCAATTGCGCTGTTTTAAATCTTAAAAGATGATGCTGTGAAAGTGCTGCACTCAATATGACAGCAAATTTGGAAAACTCAGCAGTGACCACAGGACTGGAAAAGGTCAATTTTCATTCCAATCCCAAAGAAAGGCAATGCCAAAGAATGTTTAAACTACCGCACATTGCACTCATCTCACACGCTAGAAAAGTAATGCTCAAAATTCTCCAAGCCAGGCTTCGACAGTATGTGAACCAAGAACTTCCAGATGTTCAAGCTGGATTTAGAAAAGGCAGAGGAACCAGAGATCAAATTGTTGATCTGTTGTTTATTCAAAAAAGCAAGAGAATTCCAGAAAAGCATCTGCTGCTGCTTTATTGACTATGCTAAAGACTTTGACTGTGTGGATCACAGTTAACTGTGGAAAATTCTTCAAGAGATGGGAACACCAGACCACCTTACCTGTCTCCTGAGAAACCTATTTGCAGGTCAAGAAACAACAGTTAGAACCGGATATGTAACAACTTACTGGTTCCACACTGGGAAAGGAGTACGTCAAGGCTGTGTATCAGTCGTGTCTGACTCTTTGCAACCCCATGAACTATACAGTCCATGGAATTCTCTAGGCCAGAATACTAGAGTGCGTAGCCTTTCCCTTCTCCAGGGGATCTTCCCAACCCAGGGATCAAACCCAGGTCTCCCGCATTGCAGGCGGACTCTACCAGCTGAGCCACAAGGGAAACCCTTGTGGAATCCTGGAATGGATGAAGCACAGCTGGAATCAAGATTGCCAGGAGAAATGTCAGCAGCCTCAGATATGCAGATGATGACGCCCTTATGGTAGAAAGCAAGAGGAACTAAAGAGCTACTTGATGAAAGTGAAAGAGGAGAGTGAAAAAGCTGGCTTAAAAGTCAACATTCAAAAAGTGAAGATGACGGCATCTGGTCCCATCACTTCATGGCAAATAGATGGGGAAACAATGGAAACAGTGACAGACTTTATTTTCTTGGGCTCCAAAATCACTGCAGATGGTGACTGCAACCATGAAATTAAAAGAAGCTTGCTCCTTGGAAGAAAAGCTATGACAAACCTAGACTGCATACTAAAAAGCAGAGACATTACTTTGCCGACAAAGGTCCATCTAGGCAAAGCTATGGTTTCTCCAGTAGTCATGTATGGATATGAAAGTTGTACCATAAAAAAAGCTGAGCGCTGAAGAATTGATGCTTTTGAACTGTGTTGTTGGAGAAGACTCGAGAGTCCCTTGGACTGCAAGGAGATCAAACTGCTCAATTCTAAAGCAAGTCAGTCCTGAATATTCATTGGAAGGACTGATGCTGAAGCTGAAACTCCAGTACTTTTGCCATCTGATGTGAAGAACTGACTCTTTAGAAAAGACCCTGATGCTGGGAAAGAATGAAGGCAGGAGGAGAAGAGGCAACAGGGGATGAGATGGTTGGATGGCATAACCAACTCAATGGAGGTGAGTTTGAGCAAGCTCTTGTTGCAAAGAGTGGGACACTGACTGGAACTGTGTTGGGGAAATTAAATAAATAGTCTTTTTATGCTTCAGAGACAAAGCAGAGCAGTCTCTGACCTTGCTTCTAACCTGCCTGGATGCTGCCCTTCCTGGGAGTGACCATGAGTGACTGCCTGCTGTTAGTGCAAGACTTGCAGCACCATAGATAAGATCAGGAAGGAATCTTGAGATTTTTGAGCCACTTGAGGGGCCTGACCAGCCAAACCCTAGCAACATTCCAAGTTTTATAAGGGAAAACAAACAACATAAAACCAGGCTGCAATTTGGTCACAGATTGATGATAATATCAGTTTGCGTCTGTCCTGGAATTATAAGCAAGAACCCCGAACTGCAATTTTTGAAGTCTCACCCACAGATTGGACGTGCTGCCTGGAACCCTTTCCCAGTTGGGACTCCAGATGTGCTATGACTTAGAACTTCCCACCTCCATTTAAATCCAGATGTTAGTCAGAACCCAATTTAGTGATGTGTCCTCTGCTCCTCCTATTTTTCTTTTAATGTTAGCGTATTAAAAGTAAGCTAGATAATTCTCTAATAAATATCTGTATTATTTATTTGTATATAACGAGTGGCTTATTTTGTTAACAAATCCTTTGAACAAAGTGTCATGGCACCTCTGGGTGTGTCATTTGGCTTGCTGACTGAGGATCAAGTGAAGTGAAGTCGCTCAGTCGTGTCCAACTCTTTGTGACCACATGGACTGTAGCCTACCACGCTCCTCCATCCAGGGGAATCTCCAGGCAAGAGTACTGCAGTGGGTTGCCATTTCCTTCTCCAGAGGATCTTCCCGAGCCAGGGATCGAACCCGGGTCTCCTGCATTGCAGGCAGACGCTTTACCGTCTGAGCCGCCAGGGAAGCCACAGTGGACTTGTCTGCCATCTTGGACCCATCTGATTCTAATTGGTTTCTGTTATGTCCTTCGGCTATGTGATTCTTTCAAAAGTTGTGTCGTGCCCCTTTTCGTTCTGTTACAGAGGAACACAGACTCTCTCTCCATTTATTTAGGAATTCTTTGATTTTTTGTTGTTCATTAGTAAGTTTTTTGTTTTTTAGTGAGGTCTAGTTGACATATTGGAGAAGGCAGTGGCACCCACTCCAGTACTCTTGCCTGGAAAATCCCATGGGCGGAGGAGCCTGGTGGGCTGCAGTCCATGGTGTCGCTAGAGTCAGACATGACTGAGCGACTTCACTTTCATTTTCACTTTCATGCACTGGAGAAGGAAATGGCAACCAACTCCAGTGTTCTTGCCTGGAGAATCCCAGGGATGGGGAAGCCTGGTGGGCTGCCGTCTGTGGGGTCGCACAGAGTCGGACATGACTGAAGCGACTTAGCAGCAGCAGCAGCAGTTGACATACACTGTTATAGTTAATCTCAGGTATGCAACGTAATGTTTCGATATTTGCGTATATTGCAAAATGATCACCACAATAAGTCTAGTTAGCATCAGTTCCTATCCAGTTGTTAATTTTTCTCCTTGTGATGAGAACTTTTAAGATCTGCCCTTTTAGCAGCTTTCAGATATACAATACAGTATTATTAATTACAATCATATAAAGGTATACATTGTATCCCCATGACTTATTTATTTTATAACTTGAAGTTTGTACCTTTGGACTCTCTTTACCCATTTTGTCCATCCCAACCCCATGCCTCTGGCAACCACCAGTCTGTCCTCTGTATCTATGAACTCTGTTTGTTTGATTCCACACATAAATGAAATTATACAGTACTTGTCTTTCTTTCTTTGACTTATTTCACTTAGCATAATGCCTGCAAGGTCCATCCATGTTGTGACAAATGGCTGAATAAAATTCTATTTATGTATGTGTTGGACACAAGTTATTTGCATGTCTTTGCTATTGTAAATAATGCTGCCTTGAAAATGGGAATACATGTATTGTTTTGAATTAGTGTTTTCATTTTCTTTGAATGAATACCCAGAAGTAGAGTTGCCAGATCATGTGATAATTCTACCTCTAATTTTTTGAGAAACATCCTGGTACAGTGGCTGTACCAATTTTTATTCCCACCAACAGTGTAGGAGTGTTCCTTTTTCTCTATATCTTCAGCAACACTTGTTATTTCTTACTTTGATAATACCTATTCTAATATGTTGGAGTAGGAAATGGCAACCTACTCTGGTATTCTTGCCTGGAAAATTCCATGGACAGAAAATACTGGCAAGCTACAGTCAGTTGCAAAAAGTCAGACATGATTGAGTGACTGAACATAAACTCTCACTCTAATAGGTAAGAGGTGTTGTCTCATTGTGGTTTTGATTTGCATTTCTCTGATGATAAGTGAAGAGGAACTAAAGAGCCTCTTGATGAAAGTGAAAGTGGAGAGTGAAAAAGTTGGCTTAAAGCTCAACATTCAGAAAACGAAGATCATGGCATCCAGTCTCATCACTTCATGGGAAATAGATGAGGAAACAGTGGAAACAGTGTCAGACTTTATTTTGGTGGGCTCCAAAATCACCGCAGATGGTGATTCCAACCGTGAAATTAAAAGACGCTTATTCCTTGGAAGAAAAGTTATGACCAATCTAGATAGCATATTCAAGAGCAGAGACATTACTTTGCCGACTAAGGTCCATCTAGTCAAGGCTATGGTTTTTCCTGTGGTCATGTATGGATGTGAGAGTTGGACTGTGAAGAAGGCTGAGTGCCGCAGAATTGATGGTTTTGAACTGTGGTGTGGGAGAAGACTCTTGAGAGTCCCTTGGACTGCAAGGAGATCCAACCAGTCCATTCTGAAGGAGATCAGCCCTGGGATTTCTTTGGAAGGAATGATGCTAAAGCTGAAACTCCAGTACTTTGGTCACCTCTTGTGAAGAGGTGACTCATTGGAAAAGACCCTGATGCTGGGAGGGATTGGGGGCAGGAGGAGAAGGGGACGATAGAGGAGGAGATGGCTGGATGGCATCACTGACTCGATGGACGTGAGTCTGAGTGAACTCCGGGAGTTGGTGATGGAGGCCTGGCATGCTGTGATTCACGGGGTTGCAAAGAGTCGGACACGACTGAGCCACTGAACTGATGATTAGTTACATTGAGCATCTTTTCACATATCTGTGGGTCACCTGTATGTCTTCTTTGGATAAATATCTACTTGGTGTTTTGTTCCATTTTTAATTGGCTTTTTGTTTTTGTTTGTGGGTTCCTCCACCCCCCATGGAGCTGTAGTAGTCATTTGCATATTTTGGATATTACTACTACTACTACTACTAAGTCACTTCAGTTGTGTCCAACTGTGTGTGACCCCACAGACGGCAGCCCACCAGGCTCCCCCGTCCCTAGGATTCTCCAGGCAAGAACACTGGAGTGGGTTGCCATTTCCTTCTCCAGTTTTCCTTTAAAATTCGAGGAAGTTACAGTTCAGTCAAAAGGTGCACTTATAATTAGTATGGTAATTAGTGAAACTGTGTTTGTAAGCCCACTAGAGGCATCAGTTCAGTTGCTCAGTTGTGTCCGACTCTTTGCGACCCCATGAATCACAGCACGCCAGGCTTCCCTGTCCATCACCAACTCCCAGAGTTCACTCAAACTCACGTCCATCGAGTCTGTGATGCCATCCAGCCATCTCATCCTGGGTCATCCCCTTCTCCTCCTGCCCCCAATCCCTCCCAGCATCAGAGTCTTCCAATGAGTCAACTCTTTGCATGAGGTGTCCAAAGTACTGGATATTAACCTCTTATTAAATATGTGATTTGTAAGCCCTTTCTTCCATTCTATAGGTTGTTTTCTTATTTTGTTGATGGTTTTGTTTGCTGTGCAGAAGTTTTTTTTAGTTTGAGGTAATCCCACTTGTTTATTTTTGCTTTTTTACCTATGCTTTTGATGTCAAATTCCAAATCATAGGCAAGACTGATCCTCCTGCATTTTCTTTGAGGAGTTCTAAGGTTTCCAATCTTACATTTAAATCTTTAATTCATTTTAACTTAACTTTGATGTGTAATGTATGATAATGGTCAAAACTAATTTTTTGTGAGTAACTGTCCATTTTTTCCATAACTGTTGATTGAAAGGACTATCCTTCCCCTCCTTGTATTCTTGGTTTCATTATTATAAATTAGTTGATCATATAGGCATGAGTTTATTTTTGGCTCTGTTCTGTCCCATTGGTCAATATGTCTGTTTTAATGCAAATACGGCAGTGCTTTGATTGCTATCACTTTTTGTTGTTTGTCACTAAATCTTGTCCCATTCTTTGTAGCCCCATGAACTGCAACATGCCAAGCCTCCCTGTCCTTCACTGTCTTCTGGACACTGCTCAAATTCATGTCCATTGAGTTGGTGATGCCATCCAACCATCTCATCCTCTGTAGTCCCCTTCTCCTTTTGTCATCAGTCTTTGCCAGCATCAGAGTATTTTCCAATGAGTTGGCTTGACTCATCATGTGACCAAAGTATTTGGCGCTTTAGCTTCAGCATCAGTCCTTGCGATGAATATTCAGGGTTGATTTCCTTTAGTATTGACTGGTTTGAACTGCTTGTAGTCCAAGTGATTCTCAAGAGTCTCCTCCAGTACCACAGTTCTTAAGGATCAATTCTTTGTAGCTCAGCCTTTTTTATGGACCAACTCTCATATCCACACACGACTACTGGAAAATCTATAGCTTTGATGATAGGGACCTTTGTCAGCAAAGTGATGTCTCTGCTTTTTAATATTCTGTCTAGTTTCGTCATAGCTTTTCTTCCAAGGAATAAGCGTCTTTTAGTTTTGTGTCTATGGTCACCATCCATGGTGATTTTGGAGCCTACGAAAGTAAAGTCTGTCACTGATTCCACTTTTGCCCCATCTATTTGCCAGGAAATAATGGGACCAGATGCCATCAAAATCAGGGAGCATGATGCCATAGCTTTGTTCTTTCTCATGATTTGCATTGGTTTTCAGGGTCTTTTGTGGTTTTATACAAATTTTACAATTTTTTTGAATTTTTCTATTTTTTGAAAATTTTCTATTTTTTTTTTCTATTTTGTGAAAAATGCCATTGTAATTTTGATAAGGATTGTACTGAATCTTAAATTGCTTTGGATAATATGGACATTTTAACAATGTTAAATTTTCCACTCCTTGATCATGAAATATCTTTCCTCTTTTTGGTGTCTTCTATTTTTCCATCAGTGTCCTAGTAATTTTCAGAATAAAGGTCTTTCACCTCCATGGTTAAATTTATTCCAATGTATTTTATTCATTTTGATGTTGTTAGTGGTTTTCCCCCCCTTATCTCTCTCTCTGGTAATTTGTTGTTAGTGTAATAGAAATGCAACAAATTTTTGTGTATTGATTTTGTATTCTATAACTTAACTGGGTGTGTTTATTAACACTTATAGTTTTTCATGGAGTCTTTTGGGTTTTCTATATATATAATATCATATCTACAATCTATATACCTTTTATATCCTTTTCTTATCTTTGTACTACCTATTTCTTCTAGCACAGTGTTGAATAGGAGGTAAGGCAGGACATCCTTGTCTTGTTCTCAGCCTGAAGAAGAAAATGTCCAGTTTTCTTGCCATTACATATGATGTTTGCTGTAGGTATTTTGTAGATAACTCTTTATAACTCTAAAAGAATTAAGTGGAGGATATTCCCTTGGCTTCCGAGTTTTCTGAGAGCTTTTGTCATGATTGGGATTTGATTTTTACCAACTGCATGTTTTGCCTCAGTTGATAAAAAGTCTGTTTCTTTAGTGAATTATATTTATTCATATGTAAGTGTTGAACCAGTCTTGTATATGAAGGATAAATTCTACTTGGTCATGGTGTATAATTCTTTTTTAAACATTCTTCAAGTTGATTTGCTAATATTTTGTTGAGGATTTTTACATCTGTGTACCTACAGTGTATTGATCTGTTGTTTTGTGTGTGTGTGTGTGTGTGTGTGTGTGTGTATGTTTAATTTAATATCATTGTTTTTGGTTTCAGATAAAGCTGACCTTGTAGAATAAGTTAGGAAGTGTTCCCTTTGTTTTACAAAGGTCAAAGCTGAGTCAAATGAAAATAGCTACTCTTTGCTGCTAGAGTTATATTCCTCAAATTCTCGATTTCCTCCTGTTGCCTATAGAATAAAGCACTGGCATAAATTATGGTGATACTTCCAACTCCCTACCTTTTATAAAATCTATCACTTGTTACCAGGGTTGTATTAAGACAGTTAACCTCTCTGAGCCTCAGTTTCTTTGGATACAGTTGGAGATAATACTTGTCTCATGAAATTAGTTATGGAAGGAACAGATGGAATCTATCTCAGATAGTCCTTTCCCCTTTTCAATGCCCAAACACTATGACTTTTTACACTTTGTTATCTCTATATATGCTGTTCTTTTTCTGATTAATTCCTTTCCTTTTGTGTCCTCTTCTTTCCCCAAGTTCACCTAACAAAAACCTAATTCAGAATCTCTTCAGATATCACTTTCTCGTTTCAGCATATGTATCACCAGTCTTTGAGCCTCTTGGTTCCTATGGCTCTCACTTCTACTCTATTTATTTTTAAATTTTATTTTATTTTTATTATTTATTTATTTATTTGACTGTGCTGGGTCTTAGTTGTGGCATATAGGATCTTTTAGTTGGGACATGCAAATTCTTATTTGTGGCATGTGGAATGTAGTTCCCCAACCAGGGATCAAACCCCAGCCTCCTGCATTGGGAGCTCAGAGTCTTAGCCCCTAGACCATCAAGAAAGTCCCCTCACTTCTACTTTAGTTTGAATCATGTTACACTGTATTATCTGGTTCTCTCCCAAATTTTGGAACTCCTAGGATTCAAACCATGTGTACCTAGCAGTGTCTAGGGAATAGTAGATTTCCAGTTAATGCCTTCTGAATGAGTGAAGAAGAGAGAAAACAGAACTTTTGTATCATTAATTGTTGTTGACTTGAGACCTTCTGGGCTCATCTCAGATAAACATCTCTTTATCTGAACAAGAGGGGCATCTTGTCTCTAGTCACCAGTACATTAAATTAGGTCCACAGTTCACTACTACCCACCTCTAGTTATTCTTTGCATAGAGTTAATGGAGAAAATATTCCTTTAAGTGTTTTAAAATTCTATTAAAACGACTAGCACAGGAACTTCCCTGGAGGTTTAGTGGTTAAGACCCTGTGCTTCCAATGCGGGGATCACATGTTTGATCCCTAGTTGAGGAACTACGATCCCACATGCCATGTGGTGTGGCCAAAAAAAAAAAAAAAAAAACCTAAAAAAATGTCCAGCAAGGGGTTGTCTTGTTTTTCTGCAGTTCATCTGAAATTGTTTTTTTCTTGAACACTTGAAATGTATGAATGCAACTGATTGCATTTTCAATTTTTAAGAAGTTTACCCTGACTTCTTTGAGAGGGGATGTAATTTTGTTGAGGGCTCCTGCTGTTTTGCACAGCTGGGTTATTACAGTGTTCTCTTGGTAGTCTTGGATAGGATTCAAAATGAAATGCAGAGGTGACAGCAGTGGTAGGTTAAACCGAACCCAGATAGAGTTAGACACAGGCAGCTTCCTGAAATATCAAGCACTGAAAGGCACAAAGCACTAATGCCATTATCTTACCCTGAGGCACTGTTATGATACGTTAATATTCCCAAGTCCATTGTGAGGAGGATGCTACAAACATTCCTACCTTTCCAATTTTTATTAAATGAAATGTTTTTAATGGGACAGAAATTATTTAAAATCTGGAGAGGAGTTTAAAGTTAATTATCATCCCATAATCTGCCTTTTTTTTTTTTTTTAAGTAATAGACTTAAGTGTCCACAGCTCTTGAACAGCTGAAAGGGGCCACATCTGCATAGAGAATTAGACAATTCTGAATATACATAAATGCTACAGCCCTATAGTAGATAGCAGTTACGGACTGTTATCAATCCAAGTCTTATTTCTTTACATTAAAACATTTTAAACCATTTGTTCCTCTACCCATTGATTAACCTACCTTTTACTCCTATCTATTATTGAGGGTCTTCTGTTTGACAGGTTATTATGAATGTAAATTAAAACACGTCCACTCTCAGAGAAGCTTTCAATCAGGAAATGAGTGTCTGTTGTGTCTCTATGTGATACATATAAAATGTAGGATACTGGGAATGTTAGAAATTAAGTTTACAGTGTAACTTCTGGGTACTTTTGTGGAAGGAAACATTAATTCCAGTTTGAGGAAGTCAGAATGCTTTGTGAAGGAGGTAGATTTAAAAGGTGGATCTTATAGAAGAGTTAAGTATAAAACCAGCATTAAAACAGGAAAAAGAAAATCATCAGGTTTATTGACCTTCCATGGATTGTGAGTTGTATTTCACAGAACTGAGGTTGAAACTTGGGGATATGATGCTACAAAGTTTCTGCCTTACTTCAGCTACAATTACCTTACTTTTTCTACTTGATCAATGTTGATTTTCTATGTTATGTTTTATTTGAAAATGGCTTACATTGCTTTTTTAAAAGTTTAAAAACTGCTTTTCTCTCTTCTTAGCGTCTTCTTGTTCTGTATTGGTGATATGAAATGTGTATCTTTCTTAACCTTTATCTAAGTTTACTCATAGGTGATCCACAAGTTTTCAATAGAATGATTCACTCTGGCATTTTCTGCAAGTTTTAATCACATTCTCTTTCTCTCAAGCTATAAAGTTAGTTCAGAAAGTTAAACTAGACACCAGGGAACAAGGTTGTGAGGAAAGGAAGGCTTGGAGTACTGCCGCCATTTCTTCCACCTTCAGCGTCTGTGCCTTTCACAGAGCTTCTGACAGCGCTGCATTGGGAGGTTCACAACGCTTGTGACCTGTAGAAACTACCATGAGGAGGGCCAAGATAAACGTTTACTATTTTTAGTGGAAAACAAGAGGTAGTTACTAGTTATGATTCCTTTGTACTTTGAATCTGGATTTGCTGCACCTTTCTTTGTAGTGAGACACCAACTGCTTAAAAAATAATCCATGAAACACATATGAAGAAGTGCAGTCGTTTTGAAAACAGATCTGTCTTAAACTCAGCATACTAGATATGTTTGTAAATAAAGTAAAAGAAAATGTTAGTCACTCAGTTCATGTATGACTGTTTGCAACCCCATGGACTGTAATTCACCAGGCTCCTCTGTCCATGAACTCTCTAGAAAAGAATACTAGAGTGGGTAACCATTCCTTTCTTCAGGGGATCTTTCCCATCTGGGGATTGAACTCAGGTCTCCTGCATTGCAGGCAGATTCTTTACTGTCTGAACCACCAGGAAAAATTAAATAAACTTAGGGCATTAACAACAATAAAAAAACCATATATATATTAATTTAACATATATAATAAAGCATATTAAATATATAAAATATAATATAAATTTTATTTTATTTTATTTTATTTATTTATTTTTTAATTTAAATTCCTATTTCTACTTTCTTAATTATTTTGGGTTTACTTTGTGTGTTTTCAGGTTGTGCCTAACTCTTTGTGACCCCATGGATTTTAACCTGCCAGGCACCTGTATCCACGGAATTCTCCATGTAAGAATACTCGAGTGGGTTGCCATTTCCTCCTCTAGCCCATTCTTTCCTGGAGAATTTCATGGACAGAGGAGCCTGGCGGGCTACAGTCCATGGGGTCACAAAGAGTCAGACACGACTGAGTGACTAACACAATTTTCAGAAATTTGTAAATCAAATCATAGTTTTATACCTGTTGTCCTTGAACTAGTGCTGCAAAATATTTTGAAAAATGATCTGCATTGATAATATAAATTAAGAAGATAAATTAGCATTAATGTTTTCTTTTCTCATATTTTTATTTATTTATTTTTTAATTTTTTAATTTTTATTTTTACTTTATTTTACTTTACAATACTGTATTGGTTTTGCCATACATTGACATGAATCCACCACGGGTGTACATGCGTTCCCAAGCATGAACCCCCCTCCCACCTCCCTCCCCATAACATCTCCCCATAACATCTCTCTGGGTCATTCCCGTGCACCAGCCCCAAGCATGCTGTATCCTACGTCGGACATAGACTGGCGATTCGATTCTTACATGATAGTATACATGTTACAATGCCATTTTCCCAAATCATCCCACCCTCTCCCTCTGAGTCCAAAAGTCTGTTATACACCTCTGTGTCTTTTTTGCTGTCTTGCATACAGGGTCGTCATTTTATTTTAATATATAATATTTTAGTATTATATATTGATGCATACTATATACTATAAAATATATAAATATATTATAAATATGTCACTAATTATATTATTAATATATGATGTTACAAGTATATATAATATATTAATAACACATTACTATAAATTATATCATATATGCATATTTTTGGCCATGGCATGTGGCTTGTGGGATCTTAGTTCTCCAACCAGAGATTGAACTTGGGCCACAGCAGTGAAAGCACTGAGTCTTAAACCACCAGACCACCAGGGAATTTGCTACAATATATTTTTAATAATGATGTTATTTTCCTGCTTTTTAAAATTTTATGTATTTAAGCTTAAATGACATATTTTCAGAGTAAAAGTTTTTAGGACAGTGAGGCATTCAATTTTATTTTTGTCATAACATTTGAAAGAAAGGTTTTTTTTTTTTCAAAAATTTTCTGTATATTCCTGCTTCTTTAACTTTGTGCACTAAGCATGAGGCTGTTACTCTCTCAGTCGTGTCCAACTCTTTGGGTCCCCATGGATTGTGACGTGCCAGTCTCCTCTGTCCATGGAATTCTCCAGGCAGGAATACTGGAGTGGGTAGCCATTCCCTTCTCCAGAGGATCTTCCTAACCTGGGGATCGAACCTTGTGGGCAGAATCTACTGTCTGAGCCACTAATCATAGTTTAACCTGCTTTCAGTTACTCAAGATTATCAACTACTGAGACAAGTTAGGCCCTTTACTTAAATCTCTCACACAGTTCTAAGTTATGTGTCTCCTTCTTACTCTTCATTTTTGTGGCTCCAAGACCTTTTTCTTTCCTGTCCTGTGTGAGTTTACATGTAAAATGAAATGATTCTTTATATATTTTGTTAATATTAGTACTGAGGGTATTAATGACAAATAACATTAGAATAGATAGATGAAGCAATATTATCAGTTATTCCATCACTTTTCAGTATACTTTTATTTAAAGTCCACATTTTAGGTTAGGTTAATCACTGAGTTGTGCCTGACTCTTTGCGATCCCATGGTCTGTAGCTCACCAGGCTCCTCTGTCCATGGAATTCTCCAGGCAAGAGTACTGGTGTGGGTTGCCATTTCCTTCTCCAGGGGATCTTTCTAACCCAGGGATCGAACCCATGTCTCCTGCATTGCAGGCAGATTTTTTACAATCTGAGCTACGAGGGATCCTTATTTTTTAGGTTATTTCATAATATATCAATTTATCAATTGAGTTTATCTTACTCTAAAAATTCTACCATTAATTCCTAACATGTATTCAATTCAGTTCAGTTCAGTCGCTCAGTCGTGTCCGACTCTGCGACCCCATGAATCGCAGCACAACAGGCTTCCCTGTCAATCACCAACTCTCGGAGTTCACTCAGACTCGCGTCCATCGAGTCAGTGATGCCATCCAGCCATCTCATCCTCAGTTGTCCCCTTCTTCTCCTGCCCCCAATCCCTCCCAGCATCAAAGTCTTTTCCAGTCAGTCCTCTTCTTCGCATGAGGTGGCCAAAGTACTGGAGTTTCAGCTTTAGCATCATTCCTTCCAAAGAAACCCCAGGGTTGATCTCCTTCAGAATGGACTGGTTGGATCTCCTTGCAGTCCAAGGGACTCTCAAGAGTCTTCTCCAACACCACAGTTCAAAGGCATCAATTCTTCAGCGCTCAGCCTTCTTCACAGTCCAACTCTCACATCCATACATGACTACTGGAAAAACCATAGCCTTGACTAGATGGACATTTATTGGCAAAGTAATGTCTCTGCTTTTGAATATGCTATCTAGGTTGCTCATAACTTTTCTTCCAAGGAGTAAGCATCTTTTAATTTCCTGGCTGCAATCACTATCTGCAGTGATTTTGGAGCCCAAAAACATAAAGTCTGACACTGTTTCCACTATTTCCCCATCTATTTCCCATGAAGTGATGGGACTGGATGCTATGATCTTCGTTTTCTGAATGTTGAGCTTTAAACCAAATTTTTCACTCTCCTCTTTTACTTTCATCAAGAGGCTTTTTAGTTCCTCTTCACTTTCTGCCATAAGGGTGGTGTCATCTGCATATCTGAGGTTATTGATATTTCTTTAAAATTTTTTTCTTTGTTTTTTACTGTGCTTGGTTTCTGTTGCTATGCATGGGCTTTCTCTAGTGGTGGCAAGTAGGGGCTACTCTCTGGTTGTGATGCTCTGGCTACTCATTGTGGTGGCTTCTCTCGTTGCGGAGCACAGGCTCTAGGGTGCACAGGCTTCAGTAGTTGCTGAACATGGCTTCAGTAGTTGGGGCTCCTGGGCTCTAGAGCACAGGCTCAGCAGTTCTGGCACATGGGCTTAGTTGCTCTATGGCTTGTGGGATCTTCCTGGACCAGGGATCAAACTTACGTCTCCTGCATTGGCAGGTGCATTCTTTACCACTGAGCCACCAGGGAACTCCTGTATTATTTTTTTTATTCCAACATTTTCATTGTATTTTAATTTTCCTTAACATATGTAACTTCACCATTTGAATTCACTTTTGCCTGATTATATTGATGTTTGATAGAAACAAATACAATACTGTAAAGCAATTTTCCTTCAATTAAAAATAAATTTTTTAAGATTAACTTTTATTATTTATTTTTTATTGTTACAGTTATTAGTACTTTGCAAGTAGGATTTATTTTGATTCTAAAGCCAGTTTGACTTTGTGTCTTAGGAAGATTTTCTTAGATAACATTTCCTTAAAATTTCTGAAATTCAGATATATTACATTTTCTCTAGTCAACTGATTCTATAAAACCAGAGTCAATTTTTTATTTTGACATGAATAATATTTAATAAATGAGGACTGTGACTAGCATGTGATGCCATTATCATAATTTTGACAAATTTCTTTTTATGGATTAAAATTAAATTCCTTAAGTAATAACTGACAGGCTGTGCACTCTTGAGCATATTCTGTACATAGATTCATTTAAGAAATTTGGTGCCATTATTAGTTCTAATAGAAGACAGAAGAGAAAGAAGAGTGAAGTTATCCGATAATATATTTAATTATATTGGGAAAACAAGGTGCATCCCTACCTAATAAAAAATGTCAGAAATCAAAAATATTTCACCTTACTGTAATACTTCCCTGGGGTTCATGTGACATTGCGTTGTAGGACAAACTATCTGTAACTCTAACACTGAAACAGCTTATACAGATTCTACTCTAGTGGAGAAAACTGGTTTGAACCCAGGAAATTTTGCCTTAATGTGGTATGGTTGATTTTTAGCCCCCCAAATCATCTCTTTAAAGTTTCTCTAAACATACAAAAATTAATTTTTCAGTGTTTAATGTTTTCAAAACATTCATCATTTTCTCTGTCTTATTCCTTAAGAGTCCTGAGTTTTTCTTTACTGCCTAAGTCACTTTAAACTGCAATTTTTATTTTTGGTAACATCCTGTGTCTTTTTCTTAGAATGACAGATTGATATTTGCAGCCTTATATGATTCATATTCTTGTTTCCTTTCCAGCAAATAATGCCTAACCTCAGGCTTTTGTGATCATCCTTTATTTTTTAACCTTTGAAAGCTATCTACCTCACTCCTTAGGGCTCTGTCTTCAGTCATTAGTGGCATTTTGGCAACTGGTAGAAGATGTGTTTAGCATTTTGTTTTCTTTTTGCTTGTTTTCTTTTCATTTTATGTAACCACTTATTATTCTTACTTTTCTTTAAAAAAATTAAAAAAAAAATCTTAGAAAGCCTTCCTGTTTGTTGTTGTTGCTCAGTTGCTAAGTCATGTCCAACTTTTTGTGACCCCATGAACTGTAGCACACCAGGCTTCCCTGTCCTTCACTGTCTCCCAGAGTTTGCTCAAACTCATGCCCATTGAGTTGGTGATTCCATCCAACCATCTCATCCTCTGTTGCCCCTCAATCTTTCCCAGCATCAGTCTTTTCCAGTGAGTGAAATCTTATCTTATGAAGACTTCCTGTGTACTTCCTTTGTAATACATGTAAAGACCCATTTTTAAGCATCACCAACTCGATGGACGTGAGTTTGAGTGAACTCCAGGAGTTGCTCATGGACAGGGAGGCCTGGCATGCTGTGATTCATGGGGTCGCAAAGAGTCGGACACAACTGAGCGACTGAACTGACTGACTGAACTGACAGTTCTGAATCTGAGTAGTGAATCTGATATTGCTTAAATTACTTCAAAAATTCCTGGGTTGAAATTTCAGGTTCAGTCTAATGGTTGTAAAGTGATTGTCATGTGTCAACACAAGAATTGACAGATAAAATACAAGTACTTGTTCAACTGAAGGCATTCTAATAACCTTGTAAAAATTTTTTTCTGAAACCTTTGATTGATTTACATTAATTTCTTATTTGAAAACAAAAGTAGTTTTCTTCTTCTCAGAAATAAGTGGTGACCTTATTTACTTCACTTCCAGCATGATTTCTATGCCATTATATAATAGAAGAAAATATTATTTTAATATACTATCTGAACTTCAACATCAGGTTCTTTGTTCTTTACTCTGATGTTTTGTCTTCAAATTAATTATAGTCTTGCCACATAAAAAAGGATACAAAACACCATGCTGTAATTATTTATATTACCCTGGCAAAGGACTTAATAATTTTTCTTTTATCAAATATCTAGCTGAGTTGATTTGTGATCATTATTGGCAATAATCAGTGTGCTGAGTGTAAATATTCACTGTCTGTCCTTTGTTTCTTAGTCTTTGTTTTCATATACTTTTGAAAGACCCTATTATTTACATTTGTGATCAGAATATTCACAGCATTATTATAGAACATGGATACTTTTGTATTTTTCATACTTTTTTTCTTTAATGCACTCTTTTATTTCTCTGTTCATTACAAATGTAAATTTTAGGGATGTAAGTTAATTTATTCCTCCAGTTGTTAAAGACAGTGAAGTTTTGTCTATATTGACTTAAATATAGCGCTTTGTTTACCTGAAATAATTAAATTAATACACAAATTAGATTCCTTCTCAGAGCCTGTATTAAACTTCTCAAATTAATCTTTTTCTATTAAATTGTTAGTTTATCTAGATTTAATAGATTAATCTAAATAGATTGTGAAGTTAGTAGCCAAATTCTGTGTATCTTAAAGTTACTCTGTATAGTATATTATAGTGAAATAGAAAGTACTGTGTTTGTACTGCCTCAGAAATGTAGTCGAAAATCAGTTAAGGAACAAGAGTCCCCAGAAATTAATAAGAAGTTCAAGAATAAAATCCTGCAAGTATTTATTTTAAAAAAAAACTATTAATTTTGGCTGCACTGGTCTTTGTTGCTGCATGAGGGCTTTATCTAATTGTGGCTAGTGGAGGCTACGTTGTAGCTGCGGTGAGCAGGCTTCTCCTTATGGTGGGTTCTCTTTGTTGTGGAGCACAGGCTCTAGGGCTCATGGGCTCAACAGTTGTGGTCCACGGGCTTAGTGGCTCCACGGCATGTGGAATCTTCCCAGATCAAGAACTGAAACCATGTCACCTGCATTGGCAGGTGGATTTGTAACCACTAGACTCACCAGGGAAGTCCTGAAAGTGTTAATTTTGGTTTCTCTCTCTCTCTCTTTTTTTTTTTTCTGAGAAGAATATGGCAAAAAAAATTAGGCAAAAGCACTCTGATATTTTTCTCCAACATTTAATCTTTAGAGTAATTAATCTCAAAATGCAGCCTGAGAGCCATCCATATGAGAATCACTATAGGGCTCCTTATTTTTCTTTTAGGGGTCCTTACTTTAGAAGTCCAGTTCTTTTTAGTCAGGGTTGGGAATTTGGTGCCGTGAAGTCTAAATTTTTAATTAGTATACAAACCATTCGTAAATTAAATAGATTTTAAGAACCTAGAACATTAACAAAAGATTGGTTCACTTTTTCTCCTTTTCTTTTCTTTTCTTTCTTTTTATTCTAAGCATCTGTAATTGTTTTCTTTGTGTTGTGTTGAGCTCTCATTTTCAAGAAATTGCCAACGCACTAATCCTATAATACCTATGAGGAAAATGAAAAGAATCTTATTAGTGTTTGCTCACCTAAGTTTGATTTTACAAAGCAGGTTTTTTAAAGATAGGAAAAATATATAAAATATCTACTTCTGAACTACTTAGTGTTACCAACCTGTATTATCCTTTCATGATCTTTTGGGTTCAGTTCAGTTCATTTCAGTCACTCAGTCTTATCGGACTCTTTGCGACCCCATGAATCGCAGTACTCTAGGCCTCCCTGTCCATCACCAACTCCCGGAGTTCACTCAGACTCACGTCCATTGAGTCAGTGATGCTATCCAGCCATCTCATCCTCTATCATCCCCTTCTCCTGCCCCCAATCCCTCCCAGCATCAGAGTCTTTTCCAATGAGTCAGCTCTTCGCATGAGGTGGCCAAAGTACTGGAGTTTCAGCTTTAGCATTGTTCCTTCCAAAGAACACCCAGGACTGATCTCCTTTAGAATGGACTAGTTGGATCTTCTTGCAGTCCAAGGAACTCTCAAGAGTCTTCTCCAGCATCACAGTTCAGAAGCGTCAATTCTTCGGCACTCAGCTTTCTTCACAGTCCAACTCTCACATCCATACATGACCACTGGAAAAATCATAGCCTTGACTAGACAGACCTTTGTTGGCAAAGTAATGTCTCTGCTTTTGAATATGCTATCTAGGTTAGCCATAACTTTCCTTCCAAGGAGTAAGCGTCTTTTAATTTTATGGCTGCAGTCACCATCTGCAGTGATTTTGGAGCACCATAAAATGAAGTCTGACACTGTTTCCACTGTTTCCCCATCTATTTCCAATGAAGTGATGGGACCAGATGCCATGATCTTCATTTTCTGAATGCTGAGCTTTAAGCCAACTTTTTCACTCTCCTCTTTCACTTTCATCAAGAGGCTTTTTAGTTCCTCTTTACTTTCTGCCATAAGGGTGGTGTCATCTGCATATCTGAGCTTATTGAAATTTCTCGCATCAATCTTGATTCCAGCTTGTGTTTCTTCCAGCCCAGTGTTTCTCATGATATACTCTCCATATAAGTTAAATAAGCAAGGTGACAATGTACAGCCTTGGCATGCTTCTTTTCCTATTTTGAACCAATCTGTTGTTCCATGTCCTGTTCTAACTATTGCCTCCTGACGTGCATAAGGGTTTCTCAAGAGGCAGGTCAGGTGGTCTGGTATTCCCATCTCTTTCAGAATTTTCCACAGTTTATTGGGATCCACTCAATCAAAGGCTTTGGCGTAGTCAGTAAAGGAGAAATAGATGATTTTCTGGAACTCTCTTGCTTTTTTAATGATCCAGCAGATGTTGGCAATTTGATCTCTGGTTCCTCTGCCATTTGTAAAACCAGCTTGAACATCTGGAAGTCCACGGTTCACGTACTGCTGAAGCCTGGCTTGGAGATTTTTGAGCATTTCTTTACTAGCATGTGAGATGAGTGCAATTGTGCAGTAGTTTGAGCATTCTTTTGCATCGCCTTTCTTTGGGATTGGAATGAAAACTGACCTTTTCCAGTGCTGTGGCCACTGCTGAGTTTTCCAAATTTGCTGGCATATTGAGTGCAGCATTTTCACAGCATCCTCTTTCAGGATTTGAAATAGCTCAACTGGAATTCCATCACCTCCACTAGCTTTGTTTGTAGTGATGCTTTCTAAGGCCCACTTGACTTCACATTCCAGGATGTCTGGCTCTAGGTGAGTGATCATACCATCTTCCACCTCTTCTTAATATCTTCTGCTTCTATTAGGTCCCTACCATTTCTGTCCTTTATCGAGCCCATCTTTGCATGAAATATTCTCTTAGTATCTCTGATTTTCTTGAAGAGATCTCTAGTGTTTGCCATTTTGTTGTTTTCCGCTATTTCTTTGCATTGATTGCTGAGGAAGTCTTTCTTATCTTTCCTTCCTATTCTTTGGAACTCTGCATTCATATGCTTCTATCTTTCCATTTCTCCTTTGCTTTTCACTTCTCTTCTTTTCACAGCTATTTGTAAGGCCTCCTTAAACAGCCATTTTGCTTTTTTGCATTTCTTTTCCATGGGGGTGGTCTTGATCCCTGTCTCCTGTACAATGTCGTGAACCACAGTCCATAGTTCATCAGGGACTCTGTCTATCTGATCTAGTCCTTTAAATCTATTTCTCACTTCCACTGTATAATCATAAGGGATTTGATTTAGGTCATACCTGAATGGTCTAGTGGTTTTCCCTACTTGCTTCAATTTAAGTCTGAATTTGACAATAAGGAGTTCATGATCTGAGCCACAGTCAGCTCCAGTCTTGTTTTTGCTGACTGCATAGAGCTTCTCCATCTTTGGCTGCAAAGAATATAATCAATCTGATTTCGGTGTTGACCATGTGGTGATGTCCATGTGTAGAGTCTTCTCTTGTGTTGTTGGAAGAGGGTGTTTGCTATGACCAGTGCGTTCTCTTGGCAGAACTCTATTAGCCTTTGCCCTGCTTCATTCCGCATTCCAAGGCCAAATTTGCCTGTTACTCCAGGTGTTTCTTGACTTCCTACTTTTGCATTTCAGTCCCCTATAATGAAAAGGACATCTTTTTTGGGTGTTAGTTCTAAAAGGTCTTGTAGGTCTTCATAGAACTGTTCAACTTCAGCTTCTTAAGCGTTACTGGTTGGGGCATAGACTTGGATTACTGTGTTATTGAATGGTTTGCCTTGGAAACAAACAGAGACCATTCTGTTGTTTTTGAGATTGCATCCAAGTACTGCATTTCGGACTCTTTTGTTGACCATGATGGCTACTCCATTTCTTCTAAGGGATTCCTGCCCACAGTAGTAGATATAATGGTCATCTGAGTTAAATTCACGCTTTCCAGTCCATTTTAATTCGCTGATTCCTAGAATGTCGACGTTCAATCTTGCCATCTCCTATTTAACCACTTCCAATTTGCCTTGATTCATGGACCTAACATTCCAGGCTCCTATGCAATATTGCTCTTCATAGCATCAGACCTTGCTTCTATCACCAGTCACATCCACAACTGGGTATTGTTTTTGCTTTGGCCCCATCCCTTCATTCTTTCTGGAGTTATTTCTCCACTGATCTCCAGTAGCATATTGGGCACCTACTGACCTGGGGAGTTCCTCTTTCAGTATCCTATTATTTTGCCTTTTCATACTGTTCATGGGGTTCTCAAGGCAAGAATACTGAAGTGGTTTGCCATTCCCTTCTCAGTGGACCACATTCTTTCAGACCTCTCCACTGTGACCCGCCCATCTTGGGTGGCCCCACACGGCATGGCTTAGTTTCATTGTGTTAGACGAGGCTGTGGTCCATGTGATCAGATTGACTAGTTTTCTGTGATTATGGTTTCAGTGTGTCTGCCCTCTGATGCCCTCTCGCATCACCTACTGTCTTCCTTGGGTTTCTCTTACCTTGGACGTGGGGTATCTCTTCAGAGCTGCTCTTTTAGTAATACATATTTTACCTTGGGCTGGAGAATCCCATGGACGGAGAAGCCTGGTAGGCTACAGTCCACGGGGTCACAAAGAGTCGGACAGGACTGAGCGACTTCACTTTCATTTTCACTACTGTTTGAATGATAATGCGTATATTTGTGAGCATTTTACATTAAAGTTATCTCATTTTTACTGTCTTGTGATCATTTCAAGATTTAATATGAATGTAGGAGAGGAAGTATAATTTTTCTTCTACCTTTTTCAATTCTTGGTTGAGACTCCCTGTGATAAAAGACAGATTGACAAGTGAAAAACAAAGATCAAGTCTGTTAACATATATACAAGATCATGTTTGGGAACGCATGTAAGAATTAAAGATTTTAAAATTAAAAAATAAATAAAAACAAAAAATATATATATACAAGGGAGATACCTAGAAAATGAGTAAAATTCTTTAAATGAGTCAAGCCACCACCTTAAATACCACGTTCAGCTAAACACAAAGGAAATATGACAGGGGCCAGGGATGACAAAGAGGGGTTATAGGAAGTTTCCAAGAAAAGCATGGTTAACAAGGGTAGGATTTGTTATGCGGATTTCAGTCGGTGCCTTCTCCATTGCTAAGGGTGTCGTAATTTTAGAGTGATCCCTCTATTCTAGATATTAAGAGGGAGATACCTTAAAAATAGAGATCTCTTTTATAAATGTAGATTTTCCTTTCAAAAGGGTAGCTTTTACTTCAACTTCAAAGCTTCTCCTGTGTGTGCCATTTCTCAAAAATACAGCTCAAAATAATCCTTATTTCAAAGAGGCTTATTTTGGGGTGGTGAAGGTTTTGAATATGGTATGAACAGATTGCTTCCCAGAATACAACTATAACTTGAAATTCTTCTAAAATGTTATATTCTATGTTAATTGTTTTTCATTCTGTTTTGCAGTTCAAAACATCATGATTGTTTTTTTTATTGACCTATATTGTTTTTTTCCCAGGAAACATCAATTATTCCTTATACATTTTCCCACTTATTTTTTTGAAATGAGTATTATAATACATAGCTGCCACACTGTTACATATTGAAAATCCCAGCATATTAAGGAAAAGTGACTTACCTTGAGTCTAGACCTAATAATCATCAGCAGAAATAGGATGAAACAAGCCACCCTGGAGTTCTTCATTTTGCTTCTTCGTTTTTCCCTGAGTGTGGGTTTAACCAGTATTTCTTTTGGAGAAGGACTTTTCATTCTGCACTTAAATACATGTGTTTAGTTCACATCTCTCCCTTTCCTTGTTCCTCTCCTGTTGTACCCTTTCCCTTTCTCTCCCCCTTTCCCTCCTTCACCACCCTACCACTCCAGCTAAAAGTTACAGTACTTCAGTATACTGTGACTTTTTTAGAAAGTCATAGTAGATGCCCGGATGTTGGCATAAACAACACCAATACTCAGAAATTTGCTACTTCTCAAGTGGTCTTTTGCATATTTTTTAATTTACTTTTTTAAAAATTGGAATATGGTTGCTTTACACTGCTGTGTCAATATATGCATATATGTTTATAGATATAGATATCCCCTCTTTTTTGGATTTCCTGCCCATTTGAGTCACCATAGAGTTCTGAGTGAAGTTCCCTGTGCTATATAGTAAGTTCTTACTAGTTATCTGTTTTATACATGTAGTATATATATATATTAATCCCAATCTCCCAATTCATTCCACTCTACCCGTCTCCCTTGGTATACATACATTTTTTATGTACATTGTGCCTCTGTTTCTGCTTTGTGAATAAGATCATCTATACCACTTTTCTAGATTCCCCATTTCTGTATTACTGTGTGATACTTGTTTTTCTATTTCTGATTTACTTCACTGTGCATGTCAGTGTCTAGGGTCATGCGTGTCTCTGCAAATGACAGAATTTTCTTCCTCCTTATGGCTGGGTAATATTCCATTGTACATGTGTACACATCTTCTTAATCCATTCGTCTGTTGTTGAATGTTGATTGCTCCCATGTGCTGGCTATTGAAAGTAGTGCTGCAGTGAATATTGTGGTGGATTAGAGCTTTCTCTGGATGAAAGCCCAGAGGTGGGACTGCTGGGGTCCTATGGTAGTTTTATTTTTGGTTTTTAAAGGAACCTCCATACTGTTTTCCATAGTGTTGGTATTAATTTACATTCCCACCAACAGTGTAAGAAGATTCCCTGTTATCCACACCCTCTCCAGCATTTATTGTTAGCAGATTTTTGATGATGGCCATTCTGATCACTGTGAAGTGATACCCCATTGGAATTTTGTTTTGCATTTCTAATGACTCGATGGACGTGAGTCTGAGTGAACTCTGGGAGTTGGTGATGGACAGGGAGGCCTGGCGTGCTGCGATTTATGGGGTCGCAAAGAGTTGGACATGACTGAGCGACTGAACTGAACTGCACTGAATGATTAATGATGTTAAGCATCTGTTCATGTGCCCCTTGGTCAGCTGTATGTTTTTGGAGAGATGCCTATTTAGATCTTTTTCCCATTTTTTGATTTTTTTTTTCTTTTGATACTGGGCCTCATGAGCTATTTGTATATTTTGGAGATTAATCCTTTGTCTGTTGCTTTGTTTGCAAACATTTTCTCCCATTCTGAGTGTTGTCTTTTTGCTTTGTTTATGGTTTCCTTTGCTGAGCAAAAGCTTTTAACTTTAATTGGGTCCCATTTGTTTATTTTTATTTTTATTACTCTGGGAGATGGGTCAAAAAATATCTTGCTATGATGTATGTGAAAGAGTGTTCTAAGTTTTCCTCTAAGAGTTTTATATTGTCTCACCTTACATTTAGGTTTTTAATCCATTTGAGTTTATTTTTATACATGGTGTTAGGCAGTGTTTTAGTTTCATTCTTTTACATGAAGCTGTTCAGTTTTTCCAGCACCGCTTACTGAAGAGACTGTCTTTTATTCACTGTATATTCTTGCCTCCTTTGTCATAGATGAAGTCCCCATAGGTGTGTGGGTTTATGTCTGGGCTTTCCATTGTTTTCCATTAATCTATATTTATGTTTTTGTGCTAGTACCATAGTCTTAATTACCATAGCTTTGTAGTACATTCTGAAATCAGGAAGCTTTATTCCTCCAGTTGCATTTTTCTTTCTCAAGATTGCTTTGGCTATTCAAGTTCTTTCGTGTTTCCATACACATTGTACAATTTTTTGTTCTAGTTCTGGGAAAAGTGTCATTGCTAATTTGCTAGGGATTTCATTGAGCCTGTAGATTGCTTTGGGTAGTATAGTCATTTTTCACAATATTGATTCTTTCCATCTAAGCACATGATATATCTCTCTGTCTCTTGGTGTCATCTTTGATTACTTTCATCAGTGTTTCATAGTTTTCTGAGTACAAGTCTTTTGCCTCCTTAGGTAGTTTTATTCCTTTTGTTGCAATGGTAAATTGTTTCCTTAATTTGTCTTTCTGATCTTTTGTTGTTAGTGTATAGAAATGCATTAATTTTGTATCCTGCAACTTTATCAGATTCATTGATTAGCTCTAGCAGCTTTTTGGTGGCATCTTTAGGATTTTCTTTTTATACTGTTATGTCATCTGTACAGTGACAGTTTTACTTCCTTTTGAGTTTGTTTTCCTTTTATTTCTTCTTTGATTGCTGTGGATAGGACTTTCAAAATTATGTTGAGTAAGAGTGGCAAAGAGTGGGAATGCTTGTCTTTTCCCTGATCTTTGAGTAGATGCTTTCACTTTTTCTCTACTGGGAATGATTTTTGCTCTAGACGTGTCATATACGGCCTTTATTATGTTGAAGTAGGTTCCTGCTGTGCCTGCTTTCTGCAGTTTTTATAATAAATGTGTATTGAATTTTGCCAAAAGCTTTTTCTGTATATATTGAGAAGATCATTTGAATTTTACTCTTTAATTTGTTAATAAATCACATTGATTCATTTGTATATATTGAAGAATCCTTGCATTCCTGAGATAAACCCTACTTGATCATGGTATATGATCCTTTTAATGTGTTGTTGGATTCTATTTGCTGGTATTTTGTTGAGGATTTTTGCATCTGTGTTCAAATGTAGTATTGGTCTGTAATTTTCTTTTTGTGTGATATCATTGTTTGGTTTTGGTATCAGGTGATGGTGACCTCTTAGAATGAGTTTTGGAGTATTTCTCCCTCTGCAGTTGTTCCATGTATAGATGTATTCTTGATATACTTAAGAGGAAAGACAGATTCCATGTCCTCCTATTCTGCCATCTTGACTCCTTCCCACTCTTGTGTATTTCTAAAAGAACTTCTCTGTCTCTTCTTTACTGCCCCCTCCAAGTAATATTTATTCAAGGGGATAAGTACACTGCATAGAAGACTTAATACAAGCTCAAAGTAAGTATTTTCCTTCAGTCCTACCTCTGCAGGCCCTCCCTCCAATGGTTACGCTATTAATAGTTTCTATCCTTCCTTCTTCTTTTCTTTCCTCTTTCATTTCTTCCCCCCCTGTCGTCTCTTCTCTCTTTCTCTCTCTCCTTTCTCAGTACTAACTGGATTATATTCACCATACTATTTTTCTTTCAGTACAATATTTGTATCCTGTGGCTTTCCAGTCTTTGCATGTAAGAATATTCCCTAAGGTCTCATTATATGGAGATACCATAATTTCTCTAACCAGTCTCTTCTTTAATGGTTTTGTGTACTATGCAAGCATATCCCTGGATAAAATGAAATTATTGGACTTGCTGGATGGTCCCATCACTATTTTAGATCCACACAGTGTATAAGTGCAGATTTCTTCATACACTTTCCAACACTGTTATCATATCTCTAGTTTTTGTTCATCTTATTCTATAGGTGAAAAAATGGGTTCTCAAGACTTTAGTTTCTTCATCCCTAAGTATGAGTGACCTTGGGCATTTATTGATGGTTGTTAAGCGTACTTAACATATATAAGTTGGTCGTTCAGTTCTTTTCTCCATTGGGTTGTTTGTCTCTCTTTTTTTTTTTTTCTTTCCCCCTTTGATAGAAGCTTTTCATAAATTGAGGAACTTGGCCTTTTGTCATATTTGTATTACATTTTGTTGTTGTTGTTTTGTTTCCGTGTAGTTCTCTTTGTATTTTCCTTTATGTTTTTTGGATTTGGTATAGTGAATTAAAATGTCTACTCTGTTTTTATTTCTGCACATATTTTTCTATTACCTTTCCTTGTTCTTTCTTAGTACATAAATATTTGATCTTTCTGGAATTTGTCTTCTAGTGAGGAGTGAGGCAAAGACCTACTTTTATTACATTTCCAAGTGGTTAGTGCAAAGAAATGAAGAGTTTTCCTTGACTCTCTTAGGATCCCTGGCTGGGTCTGAAAACTAAACTGACCAAGATTGATTGGATAACAGGAAGGTATGCAAATTATGCTGAATTTTTTCATGTACTTCAGAGCCATCACAAGAAAATGAGGAATTGATGTGACCAGAACAGGAAATTGATATACCTTTTAGAAAATGAAACAGTAAATTTGTGAAAAATTGACAAGGCAACAGGGTTTGGGCTAGGGGTGGTCAGTTCAGTTCAGTTCAGTCACTCAGTCATGTCCGACTCTTTGCGACCCCATGAATTGCAGCACGCCAGGCCTCCCTGTCCATCACCAACTCCCGGAGTTCACTCAGACTCACGTCCACCGAGTCAGTGATGCCATCCAGCCATCTCATCCTCTGTCTTCCCCTTCTCCTCCTGCCCCCAATCCCTCCCAGCATCAGAGTCTTTTCCAATGAGTCAACTCTTCGCATGAGGTGGCCAGAGTACTGGAGTTTCAGCTTTAGCATCATTCCTTTCAAAGAACACCCAGGGTTGATCTCCTTCAGAATGGACTGGTTGGATTTCCTTGCAGTCCAAGCGACTCTCAGAAGTCTTCCCCAACACCACAGTTCAAAAGCATCAATTCTTCGGTGCTCAGCTTTCTTCACAGTCCAACTCTCACATCCATACATGACCACTGGGAGAACTATAGCCTTGACTAAACGGACCTTTGTTGCAAAGTAATGACTCTGCTTTTGAATATGCTATCTAGGTTGGTCATAACTTTTCTTCCAAGGAGTAAGCGTCTTTTAATTTTATGGCTGCAGTCACTATCTGCAGTGATTTTGGAGCCCCCCAGAATAAAGTCTGACACTGTTTTCACTGTTTCCCCATCTATTTCCCATGAAGTGATGGGACTAGATGCCATGATCTTCATTTTCTGAATGTTGAGCTTTAAGCCAACTTTTTCACTCTCCTCTTTCACTTTCACCAAGAGACCTTTTAGTTGCTCTTTACTTTCTGCCATAAGGGTGGTGTCATCTGCATATCTGAGCTTATTGAAATTTCTCCCAGGAATCTTCAGTCCAGCTTGTGCTTCTTCCAGCCCAGCGTTTCTCATGATGTACTCTGCATAAAAGTTAAATAAGCAGGGTGACAATATACAACCTTGACATACTCCTTTTCCTATTTGGAACCAGTCCATTGTTCCATGTCCAGTTCTAACTATTGCTTCCTGACCTGCATATACGTTTCTCAAGAGGCAGGTCAGATGGTCTGGTATTCCCATCTCTTTCAGAATTTTCCACAGTTTATTATCATCCACACAGTCAAAGACTTTGGCATAGTCAAGAAAGCAGAAATAGATGTTTTTCTGGAACTCTCTTGCTCTTTTGATGATCCAGTGGATGTTGGCAATTTGATCTCTGGTTCCTCTGCCTTTTCTGAAACCAGCTTGAACATCTGGAAGTTCACAGTTCACATATTGGTGAAGCCTGGCTTGGAAAATTTTGAGCATTACTATACAGTCAGCAAAAACAAGACCGGGAGCTGACTGTGGCTCAGATCATGAACTCCTTATTGCCAAATTTAGACTTAAATTGAAGAAAGTAGAGAAAACCACTAGACCATTCAGGTATGACCTAAATCTGTATTCTTAGTCTACTTCAAATGTCTACACCAATGCACACATGTGAAATTGATCTTTGATTATCTTTTATGTTGCCTTTAATGTTTTAGTATCCATGTTATGCTGAATTTTTAAAATAATCTGAAGAGAATTTAGAAATTTTTCTTCTTTTCGTACTGTCTAGAATAGGATCACAATAAACTGGAAAATTCTGAAACATATGTGCAGGTCAGGAAGCAACAGTTAGAACTGGACATAGAACAACAGACTGGTTCCAAATAGCTGCATGACTGCAGCCATGAAATTAAAAGACACTTGCTCCTTGGAAGGAAAATTATGACCAACCTGGATAGCATATTGAAAAACAGAGACATTGCTTTGCCAACAAAGGTCCATCTAGTCAAGGCTATGGTTTTCCCAGTGGTCATGTATGGATGTGAGAGTTGGACTGTGAAGAAAGCTGAGCGCCGAAGAATTGATGCTTTTGAACTGTGGTGTTGGGGAAGACTCTTGAGAGTCGCTTGTTCTGCAAGGAGATCCAACCAGTCCATTCTAAAGATCAGTTTGGGAACACATGTAAGAATTAAAGATTTTAAAATTAAAAAAAAAAAAAAAAAAGATCAGTCCTGGGTGTTCTTTGAAAGGAACAATGCTAAAGCTGAAACTCCAGTACTTTGGCCACCTCATACAAAGATTTGACTCATTGGAAAAGACTGTGATGCTGGGAAGGATTGAGGGCAGGAGGAGAAGGGGACGACAGAGGATGAGATGGCTGGATGGCATCACCGACTCAACGGACGTGAGTTTGAGTGAACTCCGGGAGTTGGTGCTGGACAGGGAGGCCTGGCGTGCTGCAATTCATGGGGTCGCAAAGAATTGGACATGACTGAGTGACTGAACTGAACTGAGAATAGGTTAGTATCATTTCTTATTGACCACTTCTTTTAAAATATAGGACAGCCCTCTAGAAATAGTGCCACGGACATAGAGAATGGAAATGTGCACATGGCGGGTGGGGCAGGTAGAGAGCGGGACAAAGTCAGAGAGTACCGTTGACATAAAGACACTGCCACGCGTGATACAGATAGCTAGTGGGAAGCTGCTGTATGGCACAGCGAGCTCAGCTTGGTGCTCTGAGGTGACCTAGATGGGGTGGGAAGAACGTGGGATGGGAAGGGACTTTCGGAGGGAGAAAATATATGTGTGTGTGTATATATATATATAGTTGATTCACTTCATTATACAGCAGAATCTAACACAACATTGTAAAGCAATTATATTTCAAGTAAAAAAATTGAAAAAATAAGAAAGTGCTCTTGTTCTTCCAACCAGAACAATTGATAATAGGTTGTAGAGCATTAACTTTTTTTCTAGCTTTTATTTGAAAATTATTTCAACTTTACAGGGATGTGAATAGTACGAAGAACAACCTTATCCCCATCACTCAGATTTATCTGTTGATAGATACTTTATCCCATTTCTAAAGTTGTGACTTCTAATAAAACTTTCCTAGTGACTTGATTTGGCAACCCACTCCAGTACTCTTGCCTGGAAAATCCCATGGACGGAGGAGCCTGGTAGGCTGCAGTCCATGGGGTTGCTAGGATTCGGACACGACTGAGCGACTTCACTTTCACTTTTCACTTTCATGCCTTGGAGAAGGAAATGGCAACCCACTCCAGTGTTCTTTCCTGGAGAATCCCAGGGACAGGGGAGCCTGGTGGGCTGCCATCTATGGGGTCGCACAGAGTCAGACACGACTGAAGCGACTTAGCAGCAACAGCAGCAGAGACTTGATTAGAATAAATCTTCAGTTTTAAGGCTGTAGCAATTAACTATTAACACCAGAAATGGTGTCCTTAAAGTACATTTAAGGGTATTCCCTGATAGCTCAGTTGGTAAACAATCTGCTTGCAATGCAGGAGACCCTGGTTCAATTCCTGGGTTAGGAAGATCCCCTGGAGAAGGGCTAGGCCACCATTCCAGTATTCTTGGACTTACCTTGTGGCTCAGCTGGTAAAGTATCCACCTGCAATGTGGGAGACCCGGGTTCAACACCTGGATTGGGAAGATTCCCTGGGAAAGGGAAAGGCTACCATTCCAGTATTCTGGCCTGGAGAATTTCATGGACTGTATAGTCTGTGGGGCTGCAAAATGTCGGACACGACTGAGTGACTTTCACTTGTAGACCTGGAAAGCACGTTTGCTCAGATCCAGCCATTCTATCCACTGCAGAGCCTTCTCACGGCATCACTTTTTGCTATCCCCCTTGTGGGCCTCAGTGAGCTGTGCTTTCGAGTAAAGCCAACTTTGAGTTCAAGTTCAACTTACATGGTTCATCCTCAACTCACTCTCTTGTCTTTAGAGAGAGAAGTTTTTTCGCCCTGTCCTACTGACCTGATGGGAAAAGCTGACTCATTGGAAAAGACTTTGATGCTGGGAAAGACTGAAGGCAAAAGAAGGGGGTGGCAGACGATGAGATGGTTAGGTAGCATCACTGACTGTATGGACAAGAATTTGAGCAAACTCCAGGAGATAGTGGAGGACAGAGGTACCCACTGTGCTACAGTCCATGGGGCCACAAAGAGTCGGATACAACCTAGCGACTAAAAAACAACAAGCTGCTCTCTGAGGCCCACTTCCTTTCCGGCCTCACGTGATCCTAGTGTATTCCTTCAGGGAAAATCTTGCTTCCATTCATGAGGAAGAGCCTGACCATGAGGAAAGTGTGACAGCACAGTTACCAAAGTGTAGCCTCTTCATTCCTGAGTAAAGATCAGGCCTCCATGTCCATATTCCTGTGGTCTGTTTCCTGCTCCCAGTCCCCGGTGAGACAGCCCATGAATAAATACACACACACACACAGTCACTCTCACTTGTCTAAGAATAAACAATAATTTTCAGATATATCATCTAAACCTCTATGTAGGAAAGAAAATTAAGAATATTTAAATCTGCTAAAACATACACTTCCTTAGCATTAATAAATAATACAACACAGGATTTCAGTCTCACATTTTTCTATGTGGATTTCTTTAATTCAGTTCTTCATTAAAATTTTAAATCTAGACACTTAAAAGGGTCCTCCAAAGGGGTATCTTCTAGAACATATAGACCACCTATTCTAAAAACAATCCACATCTCAACCCTAAAAGCTACAAGCTGCTTATAACTTGTAAAAATCAGCAAAATTTTGTGTTTCAAAAATTTTTCAATCACCAGGCATCTTCTGTATACAATTGCTATCTAAAAGCTATCATAATGAAAAAAAAAAGAAACAGACATTAGGATGTTAGGACCATTGTTATTTAGTTAATCTTAATAATTTTATGGAGAAAGACATTTAGAAAATGTAAAATTGTTCTCCCCAGTATAACAGTGATTGATTATTTTGAAAATATTGATAAAATATTCTCTTGAAGTTAGTATATTCTTCATATAATTCTTCCTATGCAGTTATCTAAACAACTGTATTGAGTCAAGAATTTTGTTCCAAATGGGTGATTTAGGCTTAATTGTTCTGAAACGCTATATTATTCTACTTTAACAAATTCTATGGTAGTTAAAGCCAAGAGCTTTGAACCACCTTTTGAATGGGGTTACTTCTTTATGCTTAAATTACTTGAAGTGTGTTATTGCTTTTATAACTGAATGTTAAGCCATTTAAACTTATTTGCAAAATATTGAAACCTAAGTACATAATTTGAAAGTTTATTTCTCTGATAAAAATAGTTTCATAGTTATTTTCCTTTTGATAAATTTTATCTAAAACACGGCTATTCTCTGCTATGGATCATTTCTTTCCTTAATGGGAACATGAGACTACATTAATATACTTTTATTTTTTAATTTGGAATCATGTTTTGTTTGAATTTGTCCTGTTAAACTATCTTGTACTGATGGTTCCCAAAAAAGGAACAACCAACAGCAAGTACCTAAAAAATAAATACTTAATAATATTAACAACTGATTGCTTTGCTTGCTTTACTTTATATAGGTAAATCTTTCTAGTTTCTAGAAATCACCATTATTCATTTAACTACATGATCTTTAACAAAGAGATGATGAATTTAGGGTTGTTTCCATGAAAGATAACTAGATAAAAACAGACTGGAATCTCATTTTTTTAGGTGAATTGTCCAACCAGGATAGGGTATTATCTTCAGATAATTCAGATAGATCAGTTATGCAGATTCAGAAATGTGTTCTTTTCAGTGATTCCAAGTTAATCAGATTCTGAAATTTCTCGCTCAAGCTACAAAACTCAAGGAAAACTTTTCATTTAAATCACAATGCCTGTTTACTGATATATATTAAGACATGACTTTTCTTTGCTCTCCAAGGAAAGGAGACTGATTTGATTTTTAATTGGGTTTAGTGCTGCTGTAAACACTGGGGTGTGTATATTTTCAAAGCAGTTTTCTCCAGATATATGCCCAGGAGTGGTATTACTGGGTTATATGGTTACTCTGTTTTTAGCTTTGTAAGAAACCTCCATACTCTTTTCCATAGTGGCTACACCAATTTGTTTTCCTACCAAGAGTGTAGAAGGGTTCCTTTTTCCTCCACTCCCTCTCCGGCATTTATTAATTTAGACTTTTTCATGATGGCCATTCTGAGTAGTGTGAGGAGATACCTCATTGCAGTTTTGATTTGCATTTTTCTAATATTAGTGATGTTGAACATCTTTTCATGTCTTTTGGCCATCTGTATATCTTCCTTGGAGACATGTCTGTTTAGATCTTCTATTCACTTTTTGACTGGATTTTTTGTCTTTTTGATACTGAAACTTATGAGTTGTTTTTGTGTATGTTGGAAATGAGTCCCTTGTCAGTCATATTGTTTGCAGCTGTTTTCTCCCATTCTGTAGATTGTCTTTTCTTCTTGTTTATGGTTTCCTTTGCTGTGCAAAAATTTAAGTTTAGTTAGGTCTTGTTTGTTTATTTTTGCCTTTGTTTCCATTACTCCAGGAGATAGATTGAAAAAAAAATATTGCTCCTGTTTATCTCAGAATGTCCTGCCTATTTTCCTCTAAATTTTATAGTATCCGGGAAGACCTACATCCTTGACCTCAGGAGCAGACGGTATTAGGAAATTTTAAACACTGTTTAATCAGTTGATGCCTGGCAGGCCAACACAGAACACTGTTAGTCACACTGCACCAAAGTCCAGGTAGGCAGCTCATTGATACTATGTAAATTTAGCAGCAAGCGAAATGTAATGACCTGGTGGTAGAATCTGAGTCCCAAAGAAAGAATCCTATTCCCTAAGATATTACAGAAGACAAGGGAGCCCTATTTCTAGAGAAACAGATAAAGAAAATGAGTTATGAAACCTTGAAAGAAAGCAAAACCAGGAACTCACAACTATGGCACAGATTTGTGGTGTGGTCCACACACACAAAATAAGGCCATGATTCAGTTCCTGGAACTGTGCCAGTGATCAGAGTTGTTGCAGAAAAGAAGCAACACTAATGATCCCAAGCCCGGTGATGATTCTTAAATCTCTTAAATTGTTAAGAGATTTAAAGAATCTCTCAAATCTTAAATCTCTACTGCCTTGGAACTAAATTGGTCCCAGAACCTAATTTAAGTGGGTTTCAGCTGTGAGGATTGGAAGGCTTCAAGGACTAGGAAACATATCTAATGGTACATAATCATTCTTTGGTTCAGATTTACAAAAGTAAATTTTGTAAAAGCTTGTTCTTTTCTCTTAGAGCTAGAATTTACTATTAGGTAAATCTTAAATTCGACCATGTAGAGCTAAAGGTTGGGTTTTGCGCTATTTCTTGGAAGGCGGTATAGAATATTAAGATGTTAAATTATTTAATTCTTTAATAAAATGTGTAGGTTGTGCTTTGTGTATGTGTGTATGCATGTGGGTCCATTCCTAAGTTGCCTTAACCTGTTCCCATGTCCTGCCTAACTTATCCTCAATTTGTTGTTAAAATACAAGATAGAAAAAATTTATCTTCATCTGGATCTTGTTTCAACTTTGAGAACTTTTGACTCTGTACTTGAATGTTATGCCTTAAAAGTTTGAAATGGTACCTAGTATATATAACTGCTCTTGGAAAACTTTTAATAAATTTGCTTAATAAATTTGTGTAATCATATACATTATTTATTTGTTTCTAATTTAGATGGGTTTAGGAAAGACAGTTCAGGCAATTGGCATCGCTTACTTCTATAAGGAGGAATGGCCTCTTTTAGTAGTGGTCCCTTCATCTCTGAGGTATCCTTGGACTGAAGAAATAGAGAAGTGGATCCCGGAGCTGAGTCCTGAAGAAATCAATGTTATCCAGAATAAAACTGATGTTGGGTAAAAACAACTTTTTTAATCTTTAAGAAAAAAAGCCCTCCTGTGTATAATTAATGTATAGCAGTGTTTGGAATGAAACATCACAGAATTTAGAATTAAGAAAGTAATGTTGTTGTTGTTCAGTTGCTCAGTCATATCCAACTCTTTGTGACCCCATGGACTGCAGCACACCAGACTTCCCTGTCCTTCACCATCTCCCGGAGCTTGCTCAGACTCATGTCCGTTGAATCAGATGCCATCCAACCATCTCATCCTCTGTCATCCCCTTCTCCTCCTGCCTTCAATCTTTCCCCGCATCAGGGTCTTTTCTAATGAGTTGGCTCTTTGCATCAGGTGGCAAAAATACTGGAGCTTCAGCTTCAACATCAGTCCTTCCAATGAATATTCAGGACTGATCTCCTTCAGGATGGACTGGTTGTATCTCCTTGCAGTCCAAGGGACTCTCAAGAGTCTTCTCCAGCACCACAATTCGAAAAGATCAATGCTTCAGTGCTCAGCCTTCTTTGTGGTCCAACTCTCACATCCATACATGACTACTGGAAAAACCATAGTTTTGACTAGACAGACCTTTGTTGGCAAAGTAATGTCTCTACTTTTTAATATGCTGTCTAAGTTGGTCATAGTTTTTCTTCCAAGGGGCGAGCGTCTTTTAATTTCATGGCTGCAGTGACCATTTGCAGTAATTTTGGAGCCCAAGAAAATAAAGTCTGTCACTATTTCCATTGTGTCCCCGTAAGAAAGTAATGTAAAGAATTTTATTTTCCATTTTAAAATATGAATTACCTATCTAAAATCCAATTATATATTTAATGTTATATGTTCCTTTATGGTACATTTTTAAAATGTAAAATATACATGTCTTAAAAACATATGAATATACCTACTTTGTATATACCTTAAATTTACTTTAAATTGACTATTTTGAAGTTGAAAAATAAATTTTCAAACTTTTCAGTAATTAACTTGAAGTTTGTGAGGCTTTATTATCAGCAACTATGTCAGGTTTTGCCTTTTAAGTCTTCTTAAGTTGTTAATTTACATGCAAGTTTTATGTGTAACTCAAAATGAATTTTAGGCAGTTTTACTTTTTTTTATTTCAATTTATAGTTTTAATATTTTCTGTATTGAAAATATTTGTTTTGTGATTGTTTCAAGTCCTTATTCTAAAATCATAGTATAGTTACTGTCTTTTTCTCATTTTGTTTTCCAGCCATTGGAATAAACCAATCAATTTGAATATTAATAATTTATTACTTTGAGTTTCTAGGTGAATTATATAATTGTCATGTTCCTAGAAGTTCAAAATTACCATTTCTGAGTTACAAATAAAAAGTTATGTTTCTACTAGGAATAAATATGTAATACGTTGTTAGATTCTTTTGTGTGTGGCATTATTTTCTATATTTTATTCTCTAAGATTGTTAACATAAAATGTATTTGTAGAAATAAAATTGGCCTTTGTGAATGTGGAAAGAGGAACCAGACATAATAGATAGCCACCTTTTTCTCTTTCAGCCTTGGAATTATAATTCAGTAAAATATGTCTTCTTGGGCCCCAGAAAATTTAGACACTATATTTGTATAGTCAAAATAAAATACACATAATAATTATGAAAAATTTCCTCTTTTTTAATAAAGCTGCATGAAATTTAAGACTTAATAGTTTAGAGAATGTAGAATTTATTATAGCCTCTATAATCATTTTCTGTAAGCTATACTTTATTTAAAAGTTTGCATTGAAGTCGTCTTAAAATATTCCTCTATCATATTTATAGCATTTAAGTCTTCTAATTTTTATTACAATTTTGGAACTATACTCTTGCAATTAAAACAGTGGCTAATATTTTTAAATGAATAACATTTGGGGTATGTTAGATAGTGCTTCAACCCTAGCATGTAACTTTTCTGCAGGATGATAGCCAAGGGCAGAAAAACTTACCCAATGTCTTACAGGTACTTGAATAGCTTTAGGTGTATAGCAATAAGTGGCAACATGGATTTACTGCAAATACGTGTACTTTCTTTTTTCATATACCAGTTATGCCTGGACTGTCTACTAGTCTAGACATGGCAGGACAGCAGCTGCAGTGACGTTTGAAGCCCTTGTCTTTTATGTATTAATCTTAGTGTATCTAAGTTAGTAATATTAACCCTAAAATTTCCTCATGCAGCTTTTTCCTGTATTTGACTACAGGAGCAAATTCATAAGTCCATATATTGAGTGAATTCATCCAAGGTATAAATGCAGTTGTCCTTCAGAAAAAAAAAGTGCAAAAAATTGTCATATAGTACTCTAGTACTCCTTGGAAGAAAAGTTATGACCAACCTAGATAGCATATTGAAAAGCAGAGACATTACTTTGCCAACAAAGGTCTGTCTAGTCAAGGCTATGGTTTTTCCAGTGGTCATGTATGGATGTGAGAGTTGGACTGTGAAGAAAGCTGAGTGCTGAAGAATTGATGCTTTTGAATTGTGGTGTTGAAGAAGACTCTTGAGAGTCCCTTGGACTGCAAGGAGATCCAACCAGTCCATCCTAAGGAATCAGTCCTGGGATTTCTTTGGAAGGAATGATGCTAAAGCTGAAACTCCAGTACTTTGGCCACCTCATGCGAAGAGTTGACTCATTGGAAAAGACTGTGATGCTGGGAGGGATTGGGGGCAGGAGGAGAAGGGGATGACAGAGGATGAGATGGCTGGATGGCATCATGGACTCGATGGACGTGAGTCTGAGTGAACTCCGGGAGTTAGTGATGGACAGGGAGGCCTGGCCTGCTGCGATTCATGGGGTCGCAGAGTTGGACACAACTGAGCAACTGAACTGAACTGAACTGAACTAATATTAGTACTCATGTTAGGCTCTTTAGGAAATCTGAATTTTCTGTTAGAGAGTTGACAACTGCAAAAGACTTGACACTGTCCTGTGTTTTTCACTGGTCATATAGAAAATGCAAAAGTGATACATTTTATTGTTAATGAATTTATTTTCCCAATTATCTCATTTTACAGACTCATGGGAAGCACAGCACTGTACATACAAATGAGAATAAGACACATTCCCTGTCCTCACCCATCTTAATGATAGAATAAGGGAAATAAATATATAAATGAATAATTTCATTACAGTATGGTAAAGAATTTTATAAATATATGAATTATATCTCCCCAGGGCCAGGGCCTCATTTTTGTTGTCACAGTGATAGGGACTCTACTGACCTTTAATGAGAGGGTTCAGAATGGGAAATGCCCTGCAGTGCTCTGGACAGACCTGTAACATTAAGTATCATCTTGCTCAAAATCACAGTAGCACCTGAGATGAAAAACACTGCTATCCCGTTGGTAGGAAGTCTTCACTGAATAGTCAACTAATCTTTGAGTTACCTACTTTATATGCAAGAATTCAAGATGCATTGAAGCAGATATTCCCAGAAGTAATTTTCTTATTATCCTAGTAAAATGTGGCGACCTGGATGTCAACATATTCCAAAGACCATTTAACTAAAAATTTAGTTTTCTTAACCACATTTTAAATTCTAATTCTGATTTATCACATTTAAAGATGGTAAATTAGGAGACATTGGGTTTCAGCATTGTATCATCTCTTCTGATTTTTCCTCTTCTTTCTCCTGTGTATTTCTTCCCTAAGAAATGTATTTTCTATGATGCACTGGTTACCAAGATATTTTTTAAGTACATGAATTATGTTTTCTAGGAGAATATCAACCAGCAAAGTGACAGTTCTGGGTTATGGCCTCTTAACCACAGATGCGGAGACTCTGATAGATGCACTGAATAATCAGAACTTCAAAGTAGTTATTGTAGATGAATCGCACTACATGAAGTCCAGAAGTGCAACTCGCAGCCGGATTTTATTGCCAATAGTACAGAAAGCCAAACGAGCCATTCTGCTTACAGGAACTCCAGCATTGGGAAGACCCGAAGAGGTATTAAATTCCTTATATTTTGGGCTTAAAAAAAATGGAATCAATCACTGTTTTTATAATTTTTAAATTAGATGCTTCAAATGCCATAAGAGCACATTGGAAAATTCTAGGCATCTATTCATGGCTAAATGTATCTGTTACCATGACTGTTTTTATCTATGTATGTGTGAACCCTATCCATGCTTATAGGTATATTTATATATGGGTTTTACCTTTATTATAAGATTTTTACATTTAGTATACATTTGTAATAAGCCAACTCTGAGAGAGAGCTCTGGTGTCACATCTCTCCTAGTATTACCATGGCTCTGCGTTTGTTCTCTGCTCTGGTAGTCTTCTGAAAGACACATAAAAGTACATAGATAATGATGGAAAAATTCTTAATTTTACCTTTTATATTTTTGCTGTACATACTAGAAGTGGAAGAGTGGACCCCAGGTAATTTCCTTCTGTTCCAAAATTATGTCCCTGATTGTGGGGTTCATTATATCTTTATAAAAATACACAAAATGTATCATTTCAGAATGGGAGTATATAAAAGATATGTGTATTGTGCATGATGATAGTAAAATGACTAATCACTTATTGATTACTTACCATAAGAAAGAGAACACTGACAGTACAGTAGTGGTCCTTGTGTCCCATGTAATCACATGCCAGTACCTTCATGCCTCACCCAGGATAGGTGCTATTCCAAGCAAGGGTAAATCCTGGTTTTGTAGATTATGATGATTATACAAATTGAGAATGTTTGGGACCCTTCACCAAAAAAGTATAAGATTGTAAATTCTAAATTAGGAGTTCTGAAACTAGTGTGAGTCTTGCCACTCTGTTTTTATTTTTCAAGATGATTTTGAATATTCTAAGTCCCTTGAATTTTCCTAAGAATTATTTTTAATAATCTGGCAACTTTTGTAGAGAATCCAGCTTAGATTTTCATAGTTATTGTGTAGGACCTGTAGATCAATTTGGAATGTATTGCCATGTTAACAATATTAAGTCTTCTAATCCATGAATTTGGGATATCTTTCAATTTATTTAGGTTTTAATTTTCCAACAGTGCTTTGTAGTTGTAATAGGATAAGTCCTCTGCATCTTTTGTTAAGTATTTTATCCTTGTTGATGCTGTTGTCAGTAGAATTGTTTTATTAATTTCATTTGTAGAAATATAGTTGATAGCATATTGATCATGTATACTGCAACCTTGGTGAACTCATTCATTACTTCTAATAGTTTTCAGTGGACTGCTTAGGATTTTCTGTATGCAAGATTGTATTTAAATTGCCTAATTGTCCTGGCTAGAATTTCCAGTACAGTTTGGAATGGAAATGGCAAGTGTGGGCATCTTTATTTTGTTCCTAATCTTACAAGAAAGCATTCAGTCTTTCACCTTTAAGTTATTACCCTTGTTTTGTTCTTCGGTCACTAAGTCACATCTGACTCTTTGTGAACCCAGGGACTACAGCATGCCAGGCTTCCCTGTCCTTCACTATCTCCCAGAGTTTGCTCCGATTCATATCCATTGAGTCAGTGATGCTATTTAACCATCTCATCCTCTGCCACCTGCTTCTGCTTTTGCCTTCAATCTTTCCCAACATCTCTTTCAGAACTTTCCACAGTTTATTGTCATCCACACAGTCAAAGGCTTTGGCATACTCAAAGCATAAAGATGTTTTTCTGGAACTCTCTTGCTTTTTCAGTGATCCAGTGGATGTTGGCAATTTGATCTCTGGTTCCTCTGCCTTTTCTACAACCAGCTTGAACATCTGGAAGTTCACGGTTCACGTACTGTTGAAGCCTGGCTTGGAGGATTTTGAGCATTACTTTACTAGTGTGTGAGATGAGGGCAGTTGTGCGATATTGAGCATTCTTTGGCATTGCCTTTCTTTGGGATTGGAATTGACTTTATTGACTATGCCAAAGCCTTTGACTGTGTGGATCACAGTAAACTGTGGAGAATTCTGAAAGAGATGGAAATACTAGACCATCTGACCTGCCTCTTGAGAAATCTGTATTCAGGTCAGGAAGCAACAGTTAGAACTGGACATGGAACAACAGATTGGTTCAAAATAGGAAAAGGTTGTGTGTTGTCACCCTGCTTACTTAACTTATATGCAGAGTACATCATGAGAAACGCTGGGCTGGAAGAAGCACAAGCTGGAATCAAGATTGCCGGGAGAAATATCAATAACCTCAGATATGCAGATGACACCACCCTTATGGCAGAAAGCCAAGAGGAGCTAAAGAGCCTCTTGATAAAAGTGAAAGAGGAGAGTGAAAAAGTTGGCTTAACGCTCAACATTCAGAAAACTAAGATCATGGCATCTGGTCCCATCACTTCATGGGAAATAGTTGGGGAAACAGTGGAAACAATGACAGACTTTATTTTTTCGGGCTCCAAAATCACTGCAGATGGTGCAATTAAAAGATCCTTACTCCATGGAAGGAAAACGCTTACTCCGTGGAAGGAAAACACTTACTCCGTGGAAGGAAAGTTATGACCAACTTGGCGTATTAAAAAGCAGAGACATTACTTTGCCAACAAAGGTCCGTCTAGTCAAAGCTATGGTTTTTCCAGTAGTCATGTATGGATGTGAGCGTTGGACTATAAAGAAAGCTGAGTACCGAAAAATTGATGCTTTTGAACTGTGATGTTGGAGAAGACTCTTGAGAGTCCCTTAGACTGCAAGGAGATCCAACCAGTCCATGCTAAAGGAAATCAGTCCTGAATATCCATTGAAAGGACTGATGTTGAAGCTAAAACTCCAGTACTTTGGCCACCTGATTAGAACTGACTCGTTGGAAAAGACCAAAGATTGAAGGTGGGAGGAGAAGGGGATGACAGAGGATGAGATGGTTGGATGGCATCACTGACTCAATGGACATGAGTTTGGGTAAACTCTGGGAGTTGATGATGGACAGGGAGGCCTGGCGTGGTGCAGTCCATGGGGTCTCAAAGAGTCGGACACGACTGAGCAACTGAACTGAATTGAACTTTCCCAACATGAAGGCCTTTTCCAATGAGTCAGGTCTTTGCATCAAGTGAGCAAAGTATTGAAGCTTCAGCTTGAACATCAGTCCTTCCAGTAAATATTTAGGGTTGATTTCCTTTAGGATTGACTGATTTCATCTCCTTGCTGTCCAAGGAACTCTCAAGAGTCTTCTCTAACAGCACAATTCAAAACCGTCAATTCTTCAGTTCTCAGCCTTCTTTATGGTCCAACTCTTAAATCCATACATAACTAATGGTAAAACTATAGCTTTGACTATATGGACCTTTGTCAGCAAAGTGATGTCTCTGCTTTTTAATATGCTGTCTAGGTTTGTCACAGCTTTTCTTCCAAGGAGCAGGTATCTTTTAATTTTATGGCTGCAGTCACCGTCTACAGTGATTTTGGAGACCCCAAATAGAAAATCTATCACTGCTTCCACTTTTTCTGCTTCTATTTGCTATGAAGTGATGGAAGTGGATGCCATGATCTTAGCTTTTGGAATGTTGAGTCTCAAGCCAGCTTTTTCACTCTCTTTCACCCTCATCAAGATGCTCTTTGGTTTTTCTTCACTTTCTGCCATTAGAATGGTATAATCTGCATATCTGAGGTTGTTGATATTTCTCCGGGCAAGCTTGATTCTAGCTTGTTATTCATCCAGCCTGGCTTTTTGTATGATGTACTCTTCATATAAGTTAAATAAGCAGGGTGACAATATACAGCCTTAATGTACTCCTTTCCCAGTTTGGAACCATCTTTGTTCCATGTCCAGTTTTGTTGCTTCTTGACCTGCATACAGTTTTCTCAGGAGTCAGGTAATGTGGTCTGGTATTTCCATCTTTTTAAGAATTTTGCTGTGATCCACACAGTCAAAGCCTTTAGCTTAGTCAGTGAAGCAGAGTGATAGTCGCTCAGTAGTATCTGACTCTTTTGTGACCCCATGGAATGTAGCCTGCCAGGTTCCTCTTCCATTGAATTCTCCATCCAGGAAAGAATATTAGAGTGGGTTGCCATTCGCTTCTCCAGAGGAACTTCCTGGACCGTGAGTAGAATCTGAGTCCCTGCATTGCAGACAGATTCTTTGAAGCAGAAGTAGATGTTTTTCTGGAACTGCATTCCTTTCCCTATGAGTTCAAGAATGTTAGCAGTTTGATTTCTGGTTCCTCTGTCTTTTCTAAACCCTGTTAATGGTGGGTTTTTGATGATTTCCTTTATCAGGTTGAGTAAGTTCCTTTCTACCTCTTGTTTATTGAGTGTTTAATCATGAAAGGATGTTGAGCTTTGTCAAATGCTTTTTCTTCATTATTGAGGTACTCATATGTTTTTGTCCTTTATCAATAGGTTATAGTGTAATAATTGACTTTCACATATTAAGCCAACCTTACATTCTAAGATAAAACTCATTGGTCATAATATATAATCCTTTCATATACTGCTGGGTTCAGTCTGTTAATATTTTGTTGACAATCATTGTGTCTCTATTCATAAGAGATATTGATTTGTAGTGTTTTTTTTAACTGTATCTTGGTCCAGTTTTGTTATTAAAGTATTACTGGTGTCAAAGAATGACATGGAAAATGTTCTCTTCTCTACTATATTTTGAAAGATTTTGCAAAACATTGGGATTTTTAAAATATTTGGTGAATTTGATGGTTAAGCTATTTGGGTCTAAAGTTTTTCTTGTGGATGGATTTAGGTTAACAGCTCATTCTCTTCACTGAGTAAATGTCTATTCAGATTGATTATTTAGTTTAGAATCAGTTTTGGTATTGCATCTTTTTAGGAATTTGTCCATTTCATCTAAATTATCTAATATATTGGCATACATTTGTGCATAGAATGCTCTTATAATATTTCGTTATTTCTGTGAGGCTAAGAATAGTGTCCCCTCTTTCATTCTTAATTTTAGTAATTTGAGTCATCTTGTTTTTCTCAGTCATAGCTAAAATTTTGTCAATTTTGTTGATTTCTTTAAGAACCAACTTTTTGTTTCGTTGATTTATTTCTGTATTGTCCATTCTCTATTTTATTTCCATTCTAGTCTTAATTATATTATACCTCCTGTTTGTTTTGGGTATAGTTTTCTCTTCTTTTCCAGTGTCTTAATGTTAAAAGTTAGATAATTAATTTGAGAACTTTCTTCTTTTTTAATAATAAACATATACAGATATAATTTTACTCTAAGCACTGCTTTCACTGGATCTGAATTTTGGTATGTTGTTGTCTCAATTTCATTTATCCCAAAGTCTTGTCTAATTTATTTCCCTTGTTTCTTCTCCTTTGGACGATTTGTTACTTAGGAGTATGTTGTCATATAAAAAGGATATAAAGGCTTTCCTGGAGGCTTAGATGATAAGATGGCTTAGCCTGCCTGCAATGCAAGAGACCCGGGTCCAATACCTGTATCAGGAAGATCCCCTGGAGAAGGGAATGGCTACCCATTCCAGTATTCTTGCCTGGAGAATTCCATGGACAGATGAGCCTAGTGGGCTACAGTCCCTGGGGTCACAAAGAGTCGAACACAACTGAGAGACTAACACTTTCACACTTTTCAAAGCAACAAAGCCACTTTGGAAAACATTTCTCAGTTCCTTAATAAATTGAAAATCAAATTACTATAGTACCTAGCAATGCCATTACTAGGTATATACCCAAGAGAAGTGAATATATAGCTGATCATGATGATATCCAAAAAGTGGGGAAAAGCTAGTGTCTGTAACTGCTGAATGGATAAACAAAATACAGCTGTAATAAGGAATGAAGTACTAATATACTCTACAAAATGCGTGAACCTTGAAGACATTATGCTAAGGGAAAGCCAGACACAAAGACTACATACTTTAGGATTCTATTTATATGAAATGTCCAAATTAGGCAAATTCTAGGAGATGGAAATATATTAGTGGTTGCCAAGTTTGGGAGAGAGTGGGAATAAAAAATGACTAGTAATGGGTATAGATTTTATTTTCGGAGTGATAAAAATGTTCCAGAATTAGATAGTGGTGATCAAGGCACATTTTGAATATACTAAAAGCCACTGAAATATACAATTTAAAAATGAACAGTAAAAGTGGTATATGAATTTATATCTCAATAAAACTGTAGTTTTTTATTAACAGTGAAATCCTGTATATAGCCTATTAAAGTTATAAAAATTAAAAGATTTTATGATTCTATTGATGGGAGTATAAATTGGTACCATCCTTTTACAATGCAGCATGGTAACATCTATCAAAATTTTAAAAACATGTCATAATTTCTAAAAATGTACTGTATAAACCCATCTATTAGAAATGCAGATGGGAGATGGATAGATGGATGGATAGATGGTTGATGGATGTATATGTACTTTAATGATGTCTAAAATAGGCTTGGGGGAAAAATTCTACTTGTGTATGTTATATGATCATGTAAATAAAAGAGAATATATAAATATGCATATATAGGCATACAAAATATATAAATATATATTGAAGAAAGGGATAGGAGTTAGTCCTGAAAAATAGGATGGGAGGGATGGGTAGGTAGAGGGGAAGGAAGCGCCTTGAGGAAAAAGAGGTGCATTTTTGTTTTTACTGTTTCATTAACTGGACTTATAGTAACAGCAGTTAACTTGAAAATATTACAGCATATTGAGAATACCTATATTGTTACAGCTTTTCATGCAGATTGAAGCTCTCTTTCCACAAAAATTTGGAACATGGACTGAGTATGCCAAAAGATACTGTAACGCACATGTCAGGTACGAAAAACTATTTTCTATAAGTTTTAATCCTATTTACCATGAACATTAAGCTCTATTAAATTTTTTTTCCTAGGGTCTTATAAACTTGTGGTAGCTATGGAATAATTTGAAGTAAAATCTTGGGTGAATGACCCATATATAGAATGAAAAAAAGGAGTAGATAATGGAAGTTTTTCTTTCTTTCTTTTTTACCTTTCATTTTTAAAATTATTTATTTGTATTGACCAGATGGATGTGTACATTGTACAAAAATGATAAGTGGCCATTTTGCTTGTGTCTTCCAGTTAACCATTTCCCTTCCCAGGTAACCAGTGTTGGCAATTTCTTATGTATTTTTCTGTAGGTACTCTATGCATGAAAAACACATATGGTTATATATGTATAATACTATTTCATTTTATTTACATGTATTATGCTGTAAACATTGTTCTGCAGTTTGCTGTCTTCACCTACTTTATATTGGAGATCTTTGAATATCAGCTACTAGAAAAGCTTTGATATTCTTTTTAAATGTTGCTGTGTATTTCAGTGCTTGGATGCACTGTAATTTATGCAGTCTACTATATATTATAGTGGCAAAGAGCGTGCAAAATTAGAGTTGGACTGCCTGTGTTTTATTTTCACATCAATACCTACCAGGTATTTCATTTAAGAAAGTAACTTTACCTCTCTATCCCTCAATTTCTTCAGCTCAAAAAAGAGAATAATTATCCTTTCCTTTGAGTTATTATGTGACTTGAATGAGCTTATCTTATGAGGTCTTGAATAGTGACTGGCACATAGTGAGCACTCAGTAATTACTAGGTATTTTAGTGTTCCGTGTTATATATTCAGTACATGGGAATAAGTCTGTAACATAAATTTATTATAAATGGAATTGCTCATACAAAGGACATTTGCATTTTTATATTTTTTTAGACATTTGCAAATTATGCTTCTCAAAATTTATACCGATTTATATTCCTACCAGCAGTATGATTATCTCTTTCCTCGCACCTTACCAACATATTCAGAGAGAAATTATTTTTCTTGCCAATGTGATCTGATAGTAGTGTTAATGCACATCAGTCTTCTTATGTTATTGAATGCAGCTTAACATTTTTTCATACTTGTAGTCATTTGTACTTTTCTCCTGTCAGTTGTCTGTGTTCTTTGCCCTTCATTCCACTAAGGTTATTGGCTCTTTTATCTTAATAATATACTGGAAATCTTTATATATAGTGGAAGTCAGCTCTTTATATTTGATATGAATCCCACCTTTTTTCTCAGTATATATGTGCGTGTATCTGTATTTTATTTTTTCCTTTCTACAGTTCCCTGAGATAACCCCATGCAGTTGAGATGTTCCGATCCATTCCATTCCATTCTAGTGCCACACAGTAGCAGGATTAGTTCCCTAATCCTGACCAAGGATTGAATCTGGGCCCTTGACAGTGAAAGCTCAGATTAAGACGATGAATGGAGAAATATCAGTGTTAATATAAACCATAAACTCATTAAAAAGCCTAATACATTAACCATATGGAAATGGAATTTATATCAGGAATGCAGTCATTGTGTAATATTAGGAAATTTGTTAATATAATTGGCCATGTTAATAATGAAAAGGAAAAGCTTCATTTCATTTCCTCCATCTATGTTGAGGTGCAATTTGATGAAGTTCAGCATTCATCTTCGATTAAAGTTTTGAATATAAGTTATTCATTTCATGTATGACATTTATATAAATGTAAACACATATTTTATGTGTGTGAGTGTGTGTATGTGTGTGTGTGTGTTTGTTTTAAGCCTAAAGCAACCATCACATGAAACACTAATACCAAGGCGAGGGGTTAATTGTCTTCGCACTTTACCTTTATTCTGGGGATATTAGTTTAACTACTCAAAAGAAAAATAGGAGGTAAAATTCAGAAAGAAAAAGGCAAAATTATCATTATTTGCTGCTGATATCATTATTTAGAAGACCTGAGATAATGAGCTGAAAAATGTTCAAAACCAAAGAGATTTCATTAAGGTGTCCTAGCACAAGATTACCATTAAAAAGTTGTACACAGATAATAATAAACAGTTTTAAAATATAATACCAAATAGATGCAATACTGGATATTGTTAGGGAGTCCTTAATCATGGTTCTTGCAGATTATAAATGCCAAAAATTTGCCTACATAAAACAAACACATTAGCACATTAATACATTTGCCTTTTGGGGAGTAGGAAAACCTAAGTGGTCAGAATACATTTCTTCTTTTCTGATTAGGACTTACCATATGAAAATAAAAGTGTTTGAAGTGGAAACCTGTCCTTTTCTTGCTTTTGAATGTAGACACTATTTGAAAGGAAAGTTTATCTTTATGAAATGCTTGATTGGGGAGACTGTGTTCTATTTCCTGTTCGCTGTGTGTGTATGCTCAGTCACTCAGTGGTGTTGTGACTCTTTCAATCCCATGGACTGTACCCTGCCAGGCTCCTCTGTCCCTGGAATTTTCTAGGCAAGAGTACTGGAGTCAGTTGCCATTTCCTTCTCTAGAAGATCTTCCTGACCCAGGGATCGAACCCAAATCTCTTGTGTCTCCTGAATTGGCAGGCAGATACTTTACCACTGTGCCACCTGGGAATCCCTTCGTGTTTACTAAAGAAAGTCATTTCAAGACTGTTATCATGCCTCTTAAGGCATTTTCCTTCAGATTCCATTTCATAAGTTTCAAGTTATTCCTTTCCTTCTTTACCTTGGAAGCACTGTTTCCATAGCCTCTGTTTCAGATCAAGGCACTTCCTGGCATTTTAAGTTAGTTTGTAGAATGTTAATTTTTTTTTTTCCTGTAATGTTCTGAATCTATGAAGTTGTCATTTTCACACTATAATTCTGCAGAAACCAAATTATGGTGAGTTATTCAGTTCTAAACCCTTATTTTATATTTGAAATGTCATGACTATATTAAAAATAAAGTTAAATGAAGCTTGAGGTAAAACAGAACTTTGCCTTTGTAAAGTATATTAAATACATAAATGATGGCAAACAGAGTTATAATACTTATGTGAAGTGATTTTGAGATGAGAGTCTAGGTATAGGTAACTACCTATCTGGCTTGATTTGAAAGGTACAGAGAAAGTATTACTGAGTCAGAACATCTCATATTCAAGATTCCTTACATCATTCACACCACTGGGTTATATTTAGAGGAAGCTATACATTCAAATATGATTTGAAGAAGACAGCACATTCAATTTTCAACCAGGAGCGCATTAGAGCTAGAAAGACTTTATGATCAGGTGGTCCCCCTCTGTCATTTTATAGATACCTAGTGAGGTTAAATGGCTTGCTGTCTGTGTGACTTCCTCTTACATTATTTTCACTTTTCCTGGCAGTAAGAAAGACTGAGGCAAGGGTAACTTTAAAAAATGTTTTTTACAAAGAAAAAAAGGACACAAGATAGTCCAACCACGCATCCTGTTAGCAGCAGCCACCTCCCTGATGTCGTGCTTGAAGGTTAAGAATATCTTTATAGTAATTTATCAAATTTTATGAACTTTCTTTCTAGCTCATATTTTGTGCCCATTCCACTTCTCAGAAGAAATAGTTTTCTAAATTTTTATGACAGGAAAAATGCTGAGTGATAGTACATATTAAAGGTATGTATGGTCATTCTACACCCACTCCAGTACTCTTACCTGGAAAATCCCATGGGCGGAGGAGTCTGGTAGGCTGCAGTCCATGGAATCGCTAAGAGTCGAACACAATTGAGCAACTTCACTTTCACTTTTCACTTTCATGCATTGGAGAAGGAAATGGCTACCCACTCCAGTGTTCCTGCCCGGAGAATCCCAGGGACGGGGGAGCCTGATGGGCTGCCGTCTATGGGGTCGCACAGAGTCGGACACGACTGAGGCGCCTTAGCAGCAGCAGCAGCATGGTCATCCTCCAGAAGTGTTAATTAGTAGGTCATGTCAGCATCAGTAAATGTCTTATGTGGAAATGCACTGTACCCTGTCCTCAGCAGCATTGAACTTAATATTCTCAGCCATGGCTACGTAGAGATCAGGTCTGTTCCGCTTGCAAATAGCTCAAATCTAAGAAAAATACTTAATATACGGTATGGCAGAGATAAGTTTGAAAAATAAGTAGCTGAAAACTAATAGGATAAATTCTGCACTTGTGCTTAGAATGTCTAATTTGTATGAAAGGATTTGAGAAATCCTCACCTATTATCAGTAGTTCAGTTCACAAAGACTTCTGGTTTTGAATAACTCTAGGCTAAATGAAGTTGCTAAGAGTCGGACTCGACTGAGCGACTTCACTTTCACTTTTCACTTTCATGCATTGGAGAAGGAAATGGCAACCCACTCCAGTATTCTTGCCTGGAGAATCCCAGGGACGGGGGAGCCTAGTGGGCTGCCATCTATGGGGTTGCACAGAGTTGGACATGACTGAAGCGACTTAGCAGCAGCAGCAGGCTAAATGAAAGTTGTGTCTATCATAACTGATAAAAATAAAGTAATGTTAGGGCACACTAATTATAATAACATCCAGTATAAAGGATGGTTCTACTCTGCTCATTGATTAGACCACAGCTGGAGTATAGTTAAATTTTGTATTAATCCATTTATTCAAAAAATATTTATAGGGTACCTGTTACTGCCATGCTATATGCTAGAGCAGCAGTCTCCAACATTTTTGGGATCAGGAATCGGTTTCATGGAAGAGTTTTTCCACAGACCTAGGGGAGGGAGGGAGAGCAGAATAGTTTCAGGATGATTCAAGTACATTACATTTATTGTGCACTTTATTTCTATTATTTTTATATCAGCTCCATCTCAGATCATCAGGCATTAGATCCTGGAGGTTGGGGACCCCTGCATTAGAGAAAAAACCCAAGTGATCCCAGCCTTCATTGAATTTTCTAGTCAAACACTAACCAGATAATTTTAGTTGTATTGAGTATCATAAAAGGGAAGTAAAGGAAATGAACTAAGCAAGTCAGAAAGAACTGAAGAGGCATCCTGTGAGTAAGGGATACTCATCTGCATTCCAGGAAGAGGAATTTTCTATGGTAAGACCCAGAGCAAGAGAAACTGCTGTGCTTTTGAGGAATTAAAAGAAGTTCAGTTCAGCTGAATATTCTTGAGCTAATTGGTCCTCTTGAGAGGATCTCAAGACAAGATGGAATTAGGCAGGGGTCAGCATTATACAGTCTTGTTCTTCATCATAATAGCAGTAAGAAGGCATTGGAGAGTGTTTTGAGTTGTTTTTTAGTTATTACTATTGTGGGTTTTTTTTAAATTACTGTAAAATAAGCTTGAGAAAATTTCTCACTTTCACCCTTTTTAAGTTTATAGTTCAGTGATAATAAGTACATTCACACTTACTAATGTTGTGCAGCTATCACCACCATCCATCTGTACAACTTTAATGGGCACTGAAACTCTGTGCTCATTAAGGAATAATTTCCCATCCCTACCCCACACCCCAGGCACTGCATTAGGGGCTTTAAAGCATGAAACGACATGCATGATTATGTTCACAAGTTTTATTTGTTATTTTTTTAGACTATGTTTTCATATGGTTCAGAATTCTAAACCTACAGAAGCATGTATACTTGGAAAAAATCTCACTTTCACTGCAGTTTCCCTCCCTTTAGGCAACCGTGTAATGGTTTTAATCTTTCCACAGAAATTGTATGCTTTTTCAAATGAATTTTTATTTTTCACTGGCTGTTATAGACATACACATTGTTTTGTACTCATTTGTCCTTTCTTTGTATATGTAGATACCTTTAGCTTTCTTTTTTAGTGGCTTTGTTATTGAGAATATCCATGGTTTGTGGTTGGTAAGAAGTTGAGAAAGTTTGTATACTTTTATTTTTTTAGGAAAGTGGAATGACAGTTATATGTTCTGAGAAATGGCAAAATTGGGGATTAAAAATTTGGTGACTGTTGACGTGGTGTGAGGTTTTGGTGAATGGGGGAATGAGATAATGAGATTAGTGTGGTAAAATCAGTGTTGGCACCGAGGAACCATTTGAGCTCAGCAATTCTAGATTTGTAATGGAAGCAGCCTTATGTAAGGTATGGCTTCCCAGCATTGTGGGTAGACTTGGAAAAGTCTTGGAGCCATCCAAGGTATTTTTTACACTAGCTTGCAATTAATGGACTGTCAGCCAAAGGAAATTATGCTATATTGTTAAAAACAAAAGTAATGTGGAGACTCAGAAATGAAAGCAAGGTGAGGAAGTATATTGTAGACATGGTTAAAGTTGACTGAGAGGTGCTGATGAGATAGGCTACATTGGGTGTGAGTGAACAAGTGGGCTAGGAGGACGGGAGTACTGGAGAGTGGAAGGTCTGAATTTCCCAGGTAGGTCTATTTTTCAGGATTGGTTATAGCCACAGGAGTGGAATGACTGGAGTGGATTTTAGAAGGTCACCAGAGACAAGGAATACAAGGAAGTAAAAGAAAACTAAAAGTCATATTTTAAGAGGCATGTTAACAAATGAAAACATATCTGGGAAAATGTTACCAGAATACTGAGGGGATTTCATATTCATCTCTACAAGTGCCTAATATTATTGATTGCTTGGTATATTTAAGACATTATTTCAGAGCTGCTGGCAATACAAAGATGACATAGTGCTTGAACTTACGAAGCTTATAGGAATTTGAAAAAGAAAAGACCTAGAGGGAACAAGTCTTTAAATATTTAAAGATCTGTCATGTTTTAAAGAAGTTAGGCTTTTGCTTTGTGGCCTCAGAGAGTAAACTATTATCAAGGAATGAAACTTAATGGGGAGGTCAGTGTTGGCTTAATACAAGAACTTGTAAAATAGGCATATGTATATTTACTTCTGCTTCACCGACTACGCTAAAGCCTTTCATTGTGTGGATCACAACAAGCTGTGGAAAATTTTTAAAGAAATGGGAATACCCGACTACCTTACCTGTCTCCTGAGAAACCTGTATGCATGTCAAGAAGCCACAGTTAGAATCGGACATGGAACAATGAACTAGTTCCAGATTGGGACAGGAATATGTCAAGGCTGTATATTGTCACCCTGCTTATTTAACTTCTACTCAGAGTATATCATGCCAAATGCCAGGCTGGGTGAGTCACAAGCTGGAATGAAGATTGCCAGAAGTATCAGCAACCTCAGAGATGCAGATGATCCCACTCTAATGGCAGAAAGCCAAGAGGAACTAATGAACCTCTTGATGAGGGTGAAAGGAGAGTGAAAAAACTGGCTTAAAATTCAACATTCAGAAAACTAAGATCATGGTATCTGATTCCTTAACTTCATGGCAAATAGATGGGGAAAAAGTAGACACAATGGCAGATTTTATTTTCTTGGGCTCCAAAATCACTGTGGATAGTGATTGCTGCTACGAAATTAAAAGAAGTTTGATCCTTCAAAGGAAAGTTATGGCAGAGCCTGACAGTGTATTAAAAAGCAGAGACATCACTGCTGAAGATGGTCCTCATAGTCAAAGTTATGGTTTTTTCCAGTAGTAATGTACAGATGTGAGAGCTGGACCATAAAGAATGCTGATACCAAAGAATTGATGCTTTCAAACTGTGGTGTTGGAGAAGACTTTTGAGAGTCCCTTGGACTGCAAGGAGATCCAACCAGTCAATCCTAAAGGAAATCAACCCTGAATATTCATTGGAAGGATGGATTAATGGTAAAGCTGAACCTTCAATACTTTGGCCAACTAATGCAAAGAGCCAACTTGTTGGAAAAGACCCTGATGCTGGGAAAGATTGAGGGCAGGAGGAGAGGAGGGCAACAGAGGATGAGATGGTTGGATGGCATCACCAACTCAATGAACATGAGTTTGGGCAAACTCCAGGAGATACTGAAGGGCAGGGCAGCCTGGCATGCTGCCCTTCATGGGTTTCCAAAGAGTTGGACATAACTAAGCTACTGAATAACACCAACAAATGGTTTTCCCAGTAGTCATGTATGGATGTAAGAACTGGGCCATAAAGAAGGCTGAGTGCCAAAGAATTGATGCTTTCAAATTGTGTCGCTGGAGAAGACTCCTTGGAGTTCTTTGGACAGGAAGAAGATCAAACAGTCAATCCTAAAAAAGTCAACCCTGAATATTCATTGGAAGGGCTGATTCTGAAGCTGAAGCTCTAATACTTTGACCACCCGATGCAAAGAGCCAACTCATGGAAAAGACCCTGATGCTGGGAAAGATTGAGGGCAGTAGGTGTAGGGGGCAACAGAAGATGAGATGGTTGGATCGCAGCTCTGACTCAATGAATATGAGTTTGAGCACACTTCAGGAGATAATGAAAGACAAGGAAGCCTGGCCTGCTGCAATCCATGAGGTCACAAAAAGTTGGACACGACTTAGCGACTGAATAGGGCTTCCCTGGTGGCTCAGATGGTAAAGAATCTGCCTGCAATGCAGGAGACCAGGGTTCAACCCTTGGGTTGGGAAGCTCCCCTGGAGAAAGGAATGGCAACCCACTACAGTATCCTTGTATGAAGAATTCCATGGACAGAGATAATCCTGTCAAGCTACAGTCCATGGGATCACAAAGAGTCAGAAACAACGGAGCAACTGACACTTTCAACCCTAGAGACTATGCCACAACAATGTAAGTGTATATGACAATAAAATATATAACACTATGCAGTAAAAACGGAATGGAGAAATAGCATAATCCCGACTATACTAACAGGTAAATTGTTTTCTTTTTTTCTGTAATTCTACCCCTATCTGTGTATCTAATAATTTTTATATAGTTTTAAATTTTAACATGGCCTACAGGTGATGCTATCTGCTACTTCACTTAGTGTATCGCTTTACCCCATTGTCTTTATAAGTTGTTTTATTTTCTTTATTTTTACTTCTGTAAAGATGAAAGAAAGAGTTAGTCATTCAATTGTGTTGACTCTTTGCAACCTCATGGGCTGTAGGCCACCAGGCTCCTCTGTCCATGGGATTCTCCAGGCAAGAATACTGGAGTGGGTAGCCATTCCCTTCCCCCAGGGCTCTTCCCAACCCAGGGATTGAACCTGGGTCTCCTCCATTGCAGGCAGATTCTTTAAAGATAAAGATGGTTTATTACTTTGGGGAAAATGGTTTATAATTATTTTAACAATTCAAAGAAAAAAGTGTTTTTAAATAAGAACAAATCAACTGAACTCTCACTGTCCAGAGATAATCAGCACCTAATGTATCAATATTTTTAAACTTTCCCTCTAGATAGCCTTTCTATTAGATACATGGGGGTAGGGAGACAGGTAGATAGATAGGCAATTTTATATAGATAGAGTCATATTATGCATACTTTTCTGTAATATGCTTTTTCATTGAGCACAATTTTACATTGTCTTCCTTTATCAATAACTAAAATATATCATTTTTATTGGCGACATGGTATTACATTTTATATATAAGATACTCTGCCAGAGTTCTCTGGCGGCACAGTGGATAATAATCTGCTTGCCAACATGGGAGACATGGCTTCAGTCTCTCGTCCAGGAAAATTTCACATGCTGCAGAGCAACTAAGCCGGTGCACCACCATTGCTGAACCTGTGTGCTAGAGCCCAGAAGCCACAGCTACAGAGCCTGCTTCTGCAATTACTGAAGCCTGTGAGCCGCAACTGCTGAGCTGTGTGCCGCAAGTATTGAAGCCTGCTCGCCCGAAACCCTGCATGCCCTACAGTCCAAATGCCACAGCTACTGAGCTCGCATGCCTAGAGCCTGTGCAACAAGAGAAGCCACTGCAGGGAGAAGCCTATGCACTGCCACAGCAGGACGCTCCTGCCTCCGCAACTGGGGAGAGTCTGCACAGCAGCGAAGATCCAATGCAGCTAAAAATAAATACGCAAAATAATGTTTTTAAAAAGATACTATGCCATGTATTTTAGAGGTATTATCTTTAATTCTTTCAGCAGTGCTACAAGGTTGATGATAATATGTCCATTTTACAGAGGAGTAAACTGAGCATTAGAAAGGTTAAGGAACTTGTCCAAATCACAAAACTAAAAAGTGAAAGAGAAGAAGTTTAAACGCTTTTTGTCACCATTTTTCTTCTGTTCTCTTTCCTATATTTGAATTACTTGGTAATTCAGTATCCATGTTTATATAGTTGACTAAATAGAATAAATAGACTAAATTAATATTGTTTTCTAGTAAATCCAATGGTTGAGTGTTCCTTTCTTGGTCAACTTTTTATCTTTAATTATTCTTTTTATTCTATCTTTTGGTTTTTATATTGCCATCAGTGGTTTTGTTTTGTTTTGTTTTACTCAAAGACTCTAACAGATCTGTCAACTTCCAAAAGGTCATACAAGCACATAAAATAATCTTTTCCTTTTTCCCTTCTTTCCCTGGAGACCTCCTTCCCATAGCCTTCTGTTCTGCTCCAATCTGGATTGGTTTTTCTTTAGCCATGGTGCAAAGCTGTCTTTTGAGTTTTCTTTTGCATTCTGTATTCGAAGACTTTTCTTTCTTAGTTTATTTTCTGGTCTTTTTAATGTTGTATTATGGAAAAAATTCAGTATACACAAAAGTAGAGAGAAGAAAATAATGAGTCCCCCATGTACTTTTCACATACCTAGTGAGCATCAGCCTTTGTCAACTTATGGCCAGCCTTGGTTTAGCTATACTGTCACTCAGTCATTTCCAACTTTGTAACCCCATGGACTGTAGCCTGCCAGGTTCCTCTGTCCATGGAATTCTCCAGGCAAGAATACTGCAGTGGGTAGCCATTCCCTTCTCCAGGGGATCTTCCCGACCCTCTTACCTCTACCACCGCATGTTATTTTGAAGCAAAGCCTAGATATCACATTTTATCCATAAAATATTTTAATAAATATATCTAAAGAGTAAGGACTCTTTTTAAGAAAAAAGTTATAGTATTATCATGCATAAAAAGATTAAAATTAATAATAATCCCTTAATAACATTAAAAAACCTCATCAGTATTTCAGTACTCAGTTATTTTGTGAATGTCAGAATTTTACAGTTTCATAAGTTTCTCCCCCATTGTTTGTTTGAGTCAGTACTCAAATAAGGCTTACATGTTACAAATCATAGATCCCACTCTTGATGTCCTAAGTTTTTGTTAGTGTTCAGATTTCTCCTCAATTTCTGGGTTTGATTATTTTTAATTTATTGCAAAAACTGAATTGTTGCTGTAATCTGGGTTTTGCTGTTTGCATCTCCACGGTATTGTTTAACATGTTCTTCTGTCCTCTGTATTTGATGCTGAGACTTGAATTTTTTTTAGCAGTTCTGCTTTTCTAACTATGTTGTGTTTTTCCATTAGAAGGCCTATGATATCTAAGGCCTTCCTTTGTGTAATGTTAGTAGCCGTGAATGTTCAGTACACTGTTTATTAAATCGCTAAACATTGCAAATGGTAATATTTGGATACTCTTTCTTCATTTATTAGCTAACATACCTCTGTAAAGGATCCTCACCTCATCCACTATTTAGACAGTCAGTGGTTCTGTTTGTTTAAAACGGAGAATAGGGCTTCCCTGGCTACTCAGTGGTAAAGAATCTGCCTGCCAGTGCAGGAGACATGGGTTCAATTCCTGATCCAGGAAGATCCCACGTACCACAGAACATCTAAGCCCATGCCCCGCAACTACTGAGTCTGTGCTCTAGAGCCCGATACCGCAACAACTGAAGCCTGCACCCTAGAGTCTATGCTCCGCAACAAGAGAAGCCACTGCAATGAGAAGCCTGCAGACCGCAGCTAGAGGGTAGCCTTCATTTGCTGCGAATAGAGAAAAGCTATGCAGCAACGAAGACCTAACACAGCCAAAATAAATACATAAACATTTTAAAATAGATTAAAAAGTGTAAAAGGGAGGGTAAAATGATTAGTTTCTCCTCTTTTTGAGTTTTCAAAATAATAAGTTGTTTTGCTAGCACTCTCTAGTAGTGTTTGATGAGGGCTTTATAAAATTTTTATCTGTTTCTGGCTGCAGTGAGGCTTTGTTGCCTTCAGGCTTTCACTAGTTGCAGTGAGCAGGGTCTGCTTTCCAGTTGTGGTGTGCGGGCTTCTCATTGCGGTGTCTCATTGCGCAATGCAGGCTGTGGGTGCTCAGTCTTTCAATACTGTGCCTCACGGGCTGTAGAGTCAGTCTCAGTGGTTGTAGCACTTGGGTTTAGATGCTCTCCGCATGTAGGATCCTCCTGGACCAGAGATTGAGCCAATGTTCCTATTCTTAGCTATCATGTCACACTTATTCCCACCTTCTAAAGTACCTGATCTTTTTCATTGCTGACACATTCTAGAATTTTGTGCACACCACTCTTTAGGTCCCTGGTATTCAGCTTTCTCTATTTGTTAGTGTCTTCACATTTTTTTTTTTTCCTGCTTGTAGAAGTATGTTAACATTGTTTGTGTTGTTTGATTTTCATTCTATTTTTCCTAGTAGGCTCATGTATTTTTATTTCTTTGTACTCATTTTGATTGAGGGTGAATGTTTGTTCGTTCAGTGCACCATGTTTTAACCAAGACATCTCCTCTATTTACTTTTCGTTTTCCAAAAATTGGATGAAATACTCAACTTCTATTTCTTTCCCTCTCTCTCTCTTTTCTCTCATTGTCTTTGTCCTTATTATGTAATAGCTTTTAAATTCCTTTCCTTTGACATTATAATAATAGAAACAAGTGATAAATGTGATTAGTTTGTTATGTTTAACCACCATCTCTTTCCAAACTCTGTGTTGCTTTAGTTTGCTGGCTAAAGAATTGCTCTCCTCAGTAACTGTGTGGTGTATTCATTAGTCAGTTCATCCATTTGCTGATTAATTCATAAGCTACTTATTATATGTTAGCCACCATGCGAGGTCTGGGAATACAAAGATAGGTGAGACATGGTCCTTGCCATGGAGAAGCTTACACTCAGGGTATTCATGGTTCTAATCTCAGGTTTGCGTGCTGCTGTTAAGTTATGTTATAACCTGGAGTTATTTCTTGAAATAACATATTTTCATTTATCCAGGTAGTTTTTTTTACTTGCTCCTAAATTTATCTAAATAGCCAGCAAAATAGTTCTTGAATTCATATATTTGTTTATCTCTGTAATTGCAGAAGTACTTTGGGTGAGTAGTTTGCCTCAGCTTATTCAGCTGCTTTTGGTCCTGATTACAGTTACTTTGCTAATTCACATACATCTGGAGATTGGCTCGGCTTAAGAAACATAAAACATTACTTCCATTTATGTGAATTTCTTCTACACATTTGAGCTCCTTTTCACCGAATTGATTCCGAGCGCTTCAGAATCTCCTGTTTTGCAGAGCTCAAGGAACTTTACTAACAGGAAATGAGTGCACTCTTGAGAAGCCATCTGTCCCATGCACATGGCTTGGCTGCATCTGAAATCCTATACTCCCTTAACTGATACAGCAGCCTTTTATATTTTTTCCTTCAATTTCAAGTTTAGAGCACTCGAGTGTCCAGTTATACTGGTAAACATATAAGGTGTTCTGAGCCACCTATTTTGTTTCAGAACACTGGACTTTGCAAAATCCTTCATCTTAAAGTCAGTTCACTAAATGTTAAACATTTCCAAAGCCACTTGTGTGACTGCAGTGAAGAGATAAATTTTTCATGTTTTCTAACAGCATTTTCCATACCTTTATGCGATCAACTGAATATGGTTAGGGTGAAAAAAATAACACAATTTGATGGTTCCTCTTTTCTGCAGCTTGATTACATTGTGATGTGCATTTTGTTCTTTTCATGGTGACACTTTTCCTGAGTTTCAGAGCATCCTAATATTTCAGGATTTGAGGAACAAGTTTAGGTTCTATTTACCTAGACTGTTCTCTTTATCAGTTCTACTTATAATCTCTCTTAGTCTTTTCACTCTGAATAATTCCCATTATTTAGTCTATCTTCCTATAATAGAGCTTTCCTACTTCACTTTTTCCCTCTGGTTTATTTACATTAAATTATTCCCATTTCTAAACATTTTCTTATGAATTAGATAAACTGTAAGACATTCAGAAAAAAACTGAAAGATTTAAATAAATGAAGTGAAACACTGTGTTCATGGACTAGAAGACTCAATATTTTTTAAATAACCGTTTTCCTCAAATTGTTATATAGATTCAATGCAATAATTGAATAATTCTCACTGGAAATTTTAATACTTTCTGCCTCCAGCTAGGACTGTAATGGCAGCCCAACTGCCCCACTTCATCTCCTTTTATCTCTCTTATTTTGTTTTTTCCCTTTGTGTCTCTGTCACTGCCTTTTATAGCCTTTGTTGTTGTTGTTCAATCAAAAAGTCATGTCCCACTCTTTGCGACTCCAGGGACTGCAGGATACCAGGCTTCCCTGTCCTTCACTGTCTCCTGGAGTTTGCTCAAACTTATGTTCTTAGAGTCGGTGATGCCATCCAACCATCTCATCCTCTGTCACCCATTCTCCTCCAGCCTTTGATCTTTCCCAGCCTCAGGGTCTTTTCCAATAAGTTGGCTCTTTGCATCAGGTGGCCAAATTATTGGAGCTTCCACATCAGTCCTTCCAATGAACATTCAGGGTTGATTTCCTTTAGGATTGACTTGTTTGATCTCTTCAAGTCTAAGCAACTCTTCTCCACCACAGTTTGAAAGCATCAGTTCTTCAGTGCTCAGCCTTCGTTATCTCATATCCATGCTTGACTACTGAAAAAATCATAGCTTTGACTCTATGGACCTTTGTTGGTAAAGTAATGTCTATGACTTTTAATACACTGTCTAGGTTTGTCATAGCTTTTCTTCTAAAGAGCAAGCATCTTTTCATTGCTGCAGTCACTGTCCGCAGTGATTTTAAAGACCAAGAAAATTCAGTCTGCCACTGTTTCCACTTTTCCCCCATCTATTTGCCATGAAGTGATGGGGATGGATGCCATGATCTTAGTTTTCTGAATATTGAGTTTTAAGCCAGCTTTTTCACTCTGCTCTTTCACTTTCATCAAGAGGCTTTTTAGTTCCTCTTTGCTTTCTGCCTTTAGGGTGGTGTTATCTGCATATCTGAAGTTATTGATATTTCTCCTGGCAATCTTGATTCCAGCTTGTGAATCATCCAGCCCAGCATTTGGCATGATGTACTCTGCATGTAAGTTAAATTAGCAGGGTGACAATATACAGCCTTAATGTACTCCTTTCCCAGTTTGGAACCAGTTTGTTGTTCCATGTCCAGTACTAACTGTTGCTTCTTGACCTGCATACAGGTTTCTCAGGAGGCAGGTAGAGTGCTCTGGTATTCCCATCTCTTGAAGAATTTTCCACACTTTGTTGGAGTCTACACAGTCAAAGGCTTTAGCTTAGTCAATGAAGCAGAAGTATATGTTTTTCTGGAATTCTTTTGCTTTTTCTATGATCCAATGGATGTTGGGAATTTGATCTCTGGTTCCTCCGCCTTTTCTAAATCCAGCTTGAACATCTGGAAGTTCTCAGTTCAGATGCTGTTGAAGCCTAACTTGAAGGATTTTGAGCATTACCTTGCTAGCATGTGAAATGAGTGCAATTGTGTGGTAGTTTGAACATTGTTGGCATTGCCCTTCTTTGGGATTAGAATGAAAATGAACTTTTCCAGTTGTGGCCAGTTCTGAGTTTTCCAAATTTGCTGACAAATTGAGTGCAGCACTTTAGCAGCAGCATCTTTTAGGATCTGAAATAGTTCAACTGGAATTCCATCACTCCACTAGCTTTGTTTGTAGTAATGCTTCCTACGGCCCACTTGACTTCACATTCCAGGATATCTGGCTCTAGGTGAGTGACCATACCATCATGGTTATGTGGTTCATTAAGACTTTTTTTGTACAGTTCTTCTGTGTATTCTTGCCACCTCTTCTTAATTTCGTCTGCTTCTGTTAGGTCCTTGCCATTTCTGTCCTTTATTGTGTGCATCTTTGCATGAAATGTTCCATTGGTATCTGTTATTTTCTTGAAGAGATCTCTAGTCTTTCCCAATGCCAACTGGAGTTAGACAAGGCAGAGATCAAATTGCTGACATGCTTTTGACTATAGAAAAAGCAAGAGAATTAAAAAAAAATAATGTACTTCCTCTTCATGCTGCAGGTGCTTATCTGGCAATAGGAAGTCTCCATTGTACCAAGTCATAGTCTCCAAGGTACCAGATTCTCTGCATACACAGACACCAAGAGGCTGGCAGGTTCATCTAACTTGCTTATGATCTGCTGAAATGTGAGGAGAGGTGTTTCTATTTGTTGTCAATCTGTTTAACAGAAGGATCACTACAGCATTTTCCACAAACTGTATTAAAACAAAATCCATAAGGTTGCTAATTTAGAAGGAAATGGGGCTTCTGCAGTTTTGTTTTGCTTGGTTTTATTTTATATACAATGATACAAAGTTAATTTAAGATGTAGAGTTGGGAGAAGTGGTTTGAATAAAAAATTTGAAAGGGTCCTTGTGTATATTCATTTCTGGCCATCAAGATGTGGATGCACATTCCTTAAAATTCTCACACATTATATATTTTCCGCCTGCAAAAATATGAGAAGCAATACCACACTGGTAGGGGAAGCAAACCTTGCCTCTCGCTGGCAGCCATGATGGGCCCTGAGGCTGTCTGCAGCAGAGTCAGCATGGTGACAAGACAGTCTTGCAGTGACACTCACCCTTGACGGAAAGGGCACTTTGACTGTGCTGTTTGCTAGGATTCAGGAATGAACAGTGAAAGAGGAATTGAAACAGTGAAAGAACTGCTTAATTAAGAGCAGTAGAAGTATTGGCTTTGGAAAATCTGGTTTTCATAAACCAGAATCGAAAGAAAGTCTAAACCCAGTATTGCTTACTTTGCTCACTATAGGTCTAGTGAGGTAATCTTCTGGCAATACACAGGTCAGGGTAGGAAAAGTAAGCAACTGAGGGGTGAGATATGACTCCTTTAGGGCAAAAAAGGGGACAGTCTTCCATTACCAAATACCACTTCTGTCAGGGCCTTTATAACATGCATTGTTCTCACCCCAGTCTTAACATTTTGATAAGGACTTTATTGTTTTTTTACCAACTTATTGCTTGAAATGATAATATAGCCTATCTGTTTGCTGTTTCTAGACTGTGGTACATTTTCCTAGTGGTTTGGTTTAAAAAAAACAATAGTGCTTAATTAAAAAAAAAATTCTCAAAGAATTAAAGGAAGATGTGGAAAAAGTCTAGAAAATGATGAATGAACAAAATGGAAATATTAATAAAGAGAAAACTTTAAAAATTCTAAAAAGAAATTCTGGAGCTTAAAAGTAAAATAACTGAAAAGAAAAATTCCCTAGAGGAATTCAAAAGCAGATTTGCTCAGGCAGAACTTGTCTCCAATTTTTCTATCCCTTCTTTTTTTTTTTTGATGTTCTTTTTCAAGCCTTTATCAAGTGTAGTAGAAAAACTTGTATACATATATATAAATATGTATAATATTTATATTTTAGAAAACTTACAAATTTTTGCCTAACTAAAAAAATTAATGACATTTTGGTTCCACTTGTTTGACTTAGTATGAATAGAATGCTAGATTTCTAATTAAGAAATAGATACACAACAAGCAGCAAAGGTTTACTGAATAGCATAGGGAACTATAGTCAATATCTTGTAATAACCTGTGATGAGAAATAATTTCAAAAGTCATATCACCTTGCTCTGCACCTGAAACATTGTAAGTCAACTATACTTCAATAAAATATATATATTTTAAGAAATTAAAAGATAAAAAGAATCAGAGAACTTGAAGATAAAACAATGGAAATTTTCAAATCTGAGAAAAAGAAAGAGAAATGAGGAAAAGTGAACAGAACCCATAGGATCTCTGTGCATTGTGGATTCCCAAGAGAAATGAGAAGAAAAGGGCTGAGATTATTTGAAGAAATAAGGACTAAAAACTTCCCGAATTTGATGGAAGACATTATAAACGTCCAGAAAGTTCAACAGACTCTGGAGTGAAATAAACCAAAGGTGGCCCATATCCAGATACATTATGATCCAGCTTTCTAAAGACAAAGAGAATCTTGATAGCAAAAGCAAAGCAACCCAATGTGTAGAAGGGATCCTTAGAATGATTATTAGCTGATGTCTTAATCAGAAATTTTGGAGGCCAAAAGTCAGTGAGCTGATACACCATGTGATTCAGGAGTTTCACTTCCGGCTGTATTCCCAAAATAATTAAATGCAGGGTAGTGAAAAGGTATTTGTGCCCTTATTCATAGCAGCATTATTCACAGTAAGTTAAACAGCTTGTTTACAATAAGCAAATCAAGTATCCATGAATGAATGGATAGGCAAAATGTGGTTTATACATACAATGGAATATTCAGTCTTAAAGAAGAAGGAAATTCTGACATAAGCCACAACATGGATGAATCCTGAGGACATTATGATAAGTGCAATAAACCAGTCTCCAACAGACAAATGCTGTGTGAATCCACTTATGTGATCTGCCTGATTAAAATCATAGAGACAGAAAGTAGAATGGTGCTTGCCATGGGTTGCGAGTAGGAGAGAATGAGGAGTTATTGTTTAATGGGTATATGCTTTGGGTTTTACAAGATGAAATTTATGAAGATGACCAGTGGCAATGGTTATGTAGCATTATGAATGTATTTAATACCATTGAACTGCATACTTAGCAATGGTCAAGATGGTAAATTTTATGTATATTTATCACAATTTAAAAAATGAAAAAATCAATTAAAAATGGATTGTAAACTAAATTGTAAAACCTGAAACTATAAAACTCAAAGAAAACAAAGGAACACATTATGACTTAGAGTTAGGCAAATATTTTTATACAGGATGCAAAAAACATGTACTGTGAAAGATAAAAGTGATGAATTTTACTTCATAAAAATTGAACAAGTCTCTTCCAAAGACACTGGTAAGACAATGAATGGATAATACACAGACAAGAAGAAATTATTTGTAAAGTACATATTTGATAAAGGAATATATAAATTCATATGTGTGTATCAATACATGTATTTTAAAATATACAAAAGAAACTTATAAAAGAACATGTCAGATCTCTCAAAACTCAGTTACAAAACAAGGAGATATCAAAAAGATAAGGTGAGATCAAAAAAGCACTTGAAAAGATGCAACATCATTAGTCATTAGAGAAATGCTAGTTAAAACTGCAATGAAATACATGCATTAGAATAGATAAAACTTTTACAAATTGAAAATACCAAATGATGTTAATGCATGATGCCAAAGAGCTGGAATTCACATACATTAATGATGGGAATGTAAAATAGCATATAAACTTTTGGAAAAAAGTATGTCAATTTTTTATAAAGTTAAACATACACTTAACATACCACCCAGCAATCCCATTTTGAATATTTAGTTGAGATAAATGAAAACATATGTTCATTCAAAAATATGTATGCAAATGTTTACAGCAGTTTTATTTAACAGTCACTTAAAACTTCAAATAATCCAGATGTCCTTCAGCTGGTAAATGTACAAACAAATCATAAAATATCCATGCAGTGGGATATATTACTCAGCAGTAAAAAGGAATGAACTACTTATATATCCAGCAGTACACATAAATTTTAAATACAGTGTGCTAAGTGAAAGAAATCCGATTTAAAGGCTGCATACTATTTGATTCTGTTTATATACCATTATGGAATGTGCAAAACTGAGGGGCAGAAAACAGGTCAGTGTTTCCCAGGAACTGGGAGTGGAAGAAATGGATTGCTACAAAAGGACAAAAGAGAACTTAACTTTGAAAAAGAAAATCAGAAGCTGGTTTCCAAAGTTGACTCTGTGTATGCTTGTGTGTACATGTTTCAGGAACAAAGATAAGTGTACATGTTCTTTACCACGCTTCCTATTTTATCATCTTAAGCTAATTGTGCTCGGTCATGTTTGTCTCTTTTGTGACTCTATGCACTACAGCCCTCCAGGCTTGTCTGCTGCTAAGCTGCTAAGTCACTTCAGTCGTGTCCGACTCTGTGCGACCCCATAGACAGCAGCCCACCAGGCTCCACCGTCCCTGGGATTCTCCAGGCAAGAACACTGGAGTGGGTTGCCACTTTATGCGAGGGATTTTACAGACAAGAATATTAGAGTGAGTTACCATTTCCTCCTCCAGGGGATCCTTCTGACCCAGGGATTGAACTGGTGTCGTCTGTGTCTCCTGCATTGGCCGGTAGATTCTTTTAATACTGAGCCACCTGGGAAATCCTTTGTAAGCTACTATTAAGTGCTTATTAAGAAATGCCTCTTTTAAACTATACATGGAAAAAAAGAAAGATACAAAGAAGTTTCTATTTATTCTTGTTTAGAATTGGAGAAGGAAATGGCAACCCACTCCAGTATTCTTGCCTGGAGAATCCTATGAGCAGAGGAGCCTGGCAGGCTACAGTCCATGGGGTAGCAAGAGTTGGACACGACTTAGCAACTAAGAGAGAGAGAGAGAGCAAAGGAGAAACAAATTTTTACTTACCTTGTAAATGTGAATGAGGAAATGGCTGTATTAATTCCAAAAGAAGTTTAAAGAGTCATGCTTCATTACTTCTTTAGAAACCTTTGAAATTTTGTTGTTGTTATTAATTTTAGGTTGTTAGGAATTGAATTTCCTTTATGTTTAAATGTTTATTTCTACCCTAAACCAAACTGCTGCAACTTTGTCCTTTAAATTTTTTTCTTACTCATTTATACCTTTCCCCTTTCATGGATACACCTTATTTCATTGCCACTGTACTTGTTTTGTGAGATGAGCACACTCATCTCACATGCTAGCAAAGTAATGCTAAAATTCTCCAAGCTAGGCTTCAACAGTACATGAACTGAGAACTTCCAGATGTTCAAGCTGGATTTAGAAAAGGCAGAAGAACCAGAGATCAAATTCCCAATATCCGTTGGATCATAGAAAAAGTAAGAGAATTTCAGAAAAACATCTGCTTCATTGACTACGCCAAAACCTTTGACTGTGTAGATCACAACAAACTGTGGAAAATACTTAAAGAGATGGGAATACCAGACCCCTTGACCTGCCTCCTGAGAAATCGGTATGTAGGCCAAGAAGCAACGATTAGAACGGATAAGGAACAGCAGATTGGTTCCAGATTGGGAAAGGAGTACATCAAGGCTGTATATTGTCACCCTGCTTATTTAATTTATATTCAGAGTTTATCGTGCTAAATGCTGGACCGGATGAAGCACAAGCTGGAATCAACATTGCAGGGAGAAATATCAATAACCTTAGATATGCAGATGACACTACCCTTATGACAGAAAGTGAAGAGGAACTAAAGAGCCTCTTGTTGAAGGTGAAAGAGGAGAGTGAAAAAGCAGGCTTAAAACTCAGCATTGAAAAAGCTAAGATCATGGCATCCGTTCCCATCACTTCATGGCAGACAAATGGGGAACAATGGAAACAGTGACAGACTTTATTTTCTTGGGCTCCAAGATCACTGCAGATGGTGACTGCAGCCATGAAATTAAAAGACATTTACTCCTTGGAAGAAAAACTATGACCAACCTAGACAGCATATTAAAAAGCAGAGATATTACTTTGCAAGCAAAGGTCCGTCTAGTTAAGGCTGTGGTTTTTCCAGTGGTCATGTATGGATGTGAGAGTTGGACCGTGAAAGAAGCTGAGCACCAAAGAATTGATGCTTTTGAACCGTGGTGTTGGAGAAGACTCTTGAGAGTCCCTTGGACTGCAAGGAGATCAAACCAGTCCATCCTAAAGGAAATGAGTCCTGAATATTCATTGGAAGGACTGATGCTGAAGCTGAAACTCCAGTACTTTAGAGTTTTAAAGAACTGACTCACTGGAAAAGACTCTGATGCTGGGAAAGATTGAAGGCAGGAGGAGAAAGGGATGACAGAGTATGAGATGGTTGGATGGCATCACCGACTCGAGGGACATGAGTTTGAGTAAGCCCTGGCCTGGGAGTTGTTGATGGACAAGGAAGCCTGGCGTGCTGCAGTCCATGAGGTTCCAAAGAGTTGGACATGACTGAGCAACTGAACTGAACTGTATTTGTTTTATAATTTTCTTTCCTTCCCATGAAACTAATGAACCTTCAACTTGAGAATCCCTTGCTTATATAGGACTCTTTCAAGGCTCTGGGAAGATCTTGGGCAATTTTCACCATTTTGTGTCTTGTAAAATTTATAGAAGTAACCTATTTAATCTTAATTGATTGAAAGATCTCTTTTCAGTTCATCATTTTCATATATATGTACATACATAGACGTGTATTTATTTAATTGTCTGGTGGTGTTGGAGGTCAACAAGCATTTTATGTATCAGGCTAAGAGGAAATGGTATCGGGGTACATTTTGTTCGAGTTTGTGTAATTCTGAGTAATTTCCTTTGTTTAGACATTGTTAGGTGATAGTCCGCCATGCCAGTGTAGGAATGGCTTCCAGGAACACTCATAGTGCAAGGACGGCCGTTGTACTGCAATGTGAACTTGTCCTCCGTCACCTGTACTGGAAGAATATGCGTAGTGGAGGGAAACAAGGTTGAAATATACAGAGCCAGAGGATTAATACATAAATAATTCCAATTCTTACAGCTCACATATGGTAGAATCTTGATGGAAGTGTTTTCAAGTTTGACCGTTTCAAAAAATTTTTCTACAACATGCTGATCAATTATGAACCTGAAACTTATTATTAATAAATAAAATTTGATAATCCATGCTTGAGTAAACCTGAATTACCCTGTTTCTTCAAAGAAAATATTACAGAGTTGTTCTATGAAGAGGTAATCAAAGTGTAAGCAGTAGAAATTGTAAGAAAAACATTATAGTTGTGATATAGTTGTATCCAGTTAATTAATAAAAATCTTTTCCTGAATTTGGAAATTTTTTTCCTGAAAATACATGTAGATATTTATAAGCTTTTTAAGTTGTGAAATTTGTTGTGATATTTCCTGAATTGAATTTTTTAAATTACAAAAACATTTGCTTATTATAAACAGTTAAGACAGAATACAGGCATACTTCATTTCATTGCGCTTCTCACATAACTTTTTTTTATATATTAATTGAAAGTTCTGGTAATCCTGCATCAAAGAAGTGTATCAGCACCATTTTTCAAATATTATTTGCTCACTTTATGTCTCTGTGTCACATTTGGATAATTCTCATAATAATTCAAACATTTTCTTTATTATTATAGTTGTGATGGTATCTGTGATCAGTGATCTTTAATGTTATATAAAAATATTATGACTGAAGGTTCAGATGATAGCTAGTATCTTATAGCAATAAAGTACTTTTATTATAGTATATACATTGGTTTTTTAGACATAACGCTATTGCACACTTAAGAGAATACAGTATAGTATAAGCATAACTTTTATATTCACTAGGAAACAAAAAAATTTTTTGTGACTCGCTTTGTTGTGATATTGCTTCATTGCTGTGGTCTGGAACTAAATCCAGAGTATCTCTGAATTATGCCTATAAAAACAAAATGGGAGTTTTAATTAAAAAAATCCAGTTTCTATGTTAACCCCTTATAATCACCATTACCTCCAAGATAAGCAATGTTATTTTGATGTGTATTCTTCTGGCACTGTTTCCATTATTATACAGATATATACACATGTACAGATACATACACAGATATATAACCTTTCATATTAAACATATTACCCTGAGCCTTCAGTTTTTTATCTGTCTTATATCATTGATGTTTTTCTTCATACATATAATCTAACTGGTTCTTAGTAAATAGTTGTTTAAGTGAAGTCGCTCAGTCATGTCTGACTCTTTGCGACCCCATGGACTGTAGCCTACCAGACTTCAATGTCCATGGAATTTTCCAGGCAAGAATACTGGAGTGGGTTGCCATTTCCTTCTCCGGGGGATCTTCCCGACCCAGGGATCGAACCCGGGTCTCCCGCATTATAGGCAGACACTTTATCCTCTGAGCCACCAGGGAAGCCCTTAAATAGTTGTTTAATAGTCCATATTTGGCATGACTTACATTCTATTTAACCATTCCCCCAAAAGAGTGGACCTTCTCATTTTACACATTTTAGCAGCTGAGAATCACGCAAGAAAAGGCTAAGACCTAAAGTCAGCAATGTTTCTTAGTCCCAGAATCTCCTGTTTTTGTACACCATACCCCCCAACACACACACGAACTCAAGCATATCAAAATAATCCCAAGAACGTGAAATACAATGTTCGTGTTATTATATGAAAGTTGAGTTTTAGTCAAGTCAGACTTTGGAGTCAGATTATTAAACTCAAATTCCATTACCACCATTACCATCTGTGATACCGTGGACAAATTCCTCAACCTCTCTTTGCATCTGTTTCTCATTCATAAAATAGGGATGATAACTGGTGCTTTAGCTGTCTTCTAGAGTTGTTGAAAGTTAAATGAATTATTTCATGGAATACCCTTACTAAAGCTATTGCCATGGCCTTTAATGCTATAATTGTGTAGGTATTTCTTAAATACATATTAAGTTTGCACATTGTTTTGGGATTTTGGAGCCAAAAAGTTTTCTTTTTACTTCATTTCTGATACTTTCTAAAAAGTCTCACATGCCTTTGAAAATTCCTTGGCCCTAGCCAGGGACAGGGGAGCCTGGTGGGCTGCCATCTATGGGGTCGCACAGAATCAGATACGACTGAAGTGACTTAGCAGCAGCAGCAGCAGCAGCCCAAGATTTAAAGCAGTCTGACCTCAGCTCAGGCACCTTTTGCTAAGATCAGTCTCCCTAGTGGGCTCTGGTGTGGGGGAATCCTGAAAATGTTCAGGGCAGAGACTGAAATGCAAATCTTCTGCACTTTTTTATGTTAATCAGTTCAGTTCAGTTCAGTCGCTCAGTCCCATCCGACCCTTTGCGACCCCATGAATCGCAGGACGCCAGGCCTCCCTGTCCATCACCATCTCCCGGAGTTCACTCAGACTCATGTCCATCGAGTCAGTGATGCCATCCAACCATCTCATCCTCTGTCGTCCCCTTCTCCTCCTGTCCCCAATCCCTCCCAGCATCACAGTCTTTTCCAATGAGTCAACTCTTCGCATGAGGTGGCCAAAGTACTGGCGTTTCAGCTTTAGCATCGTTCTTTCCAAAGAAATCCCAGGGCTGATCTCCTTCAGAATGGACTGGTTGGATCTCCTTGCAGTCCAAGGGACTCTTAAGAGTCTTCTCCAACACCACAGTTCAAAAGCATCAATTCTTTGGCACTGAGCCTTCTTCACAGTCCAACTCTCAGATCCACACATGACCACAGGAAAAACCACAGCCTTGACTAGACGGACCTTTGTTGGCAAAGTAATGTCTCTGCTTTTGAATATACTATCTAGGTCCGTCTTAACTTTTCTTCCAAGGAGTAAGCGTCTTTTAATTTCATGGCTGCAGTCACCATCTGCAGTGATTTTGGAGCCCCCCAAAATAAAGTCTGACACTGTTTCCAATGTTTCCCCATCTATTTCCCATGAAGTGATGGGACCAGATGCCATGATCTTCGTTTTCTGAATGTTGAGCTTTAAGCCAACTTTTTCACTCTCCTCTTTCACTTTCATCAAGAGGCTTTTTAGTTCCTCTTCACCTTTCTGCTGTAACGATGGTGTCATCTGCATATCAAAGGTTATTGATATTTCTCCCGGCAATCTTGATTTCAGCTTGTGTTTCTTCCAGTCCAGCGTTTCTCATGATGTACTCTGCATATAAGTTAAATAAGCAGGGTGACAATATACAGCCTTGATGTACTCCTTTTCCTATTTGCAACCAGTCTGTTGTTCCATGTCCAGTTCTAACTGACTTGCATACAGATTTCTCAAGAGGCAGGTTAGGTGGTCTGGTATTCTCATCTCTTTCAGAACTTTCCACAGTTTATTGTGATCCACACAGTCAAAGGCTTTGGCATAGTCAATAAAGCAGAAATAGATGTTTTTCTGGAACTCTCTTGCTTTTTTCCATGATCCAGCGGATGTTGGCAATTTGATCTTTGGTTCCTCTGCCTTTTCTAAAACCAGCTTGAACATCAGGGAGTTCACGGTTCACGTACTGCTGAAGCCTGGCTTGGAGAATTTTGAGCATTACTTTACTAGCATGTGAGATGAGTGCAGTTGTTCGGTAATTTGAGCATTCTTTGGCATTGCCTTTCTTTGGGATTGGAATGAAAACTGACCTTTTCCAGTGCTGTGGCCACTGCTGAGTTTTCCAAATTTGCTGGCATATTCAAATCTTTCAGGATTTGAAACCGCTCAACTGGAATTCCATCACCTCCACTAGCTTTGTTCGTAGTGATGCTTTCTAAGGCCCACTTGACTTCACATTCCAAGATGTCTGGCTCTAGATTAGTGATCACATCATCATGATTATCTGGGTCGTGAAGATCTTTTTTATACAGTTCTTCCGTGTATTCTTGCCACCTCTTCTTAATATCTTCTGCTTCTGTTAGGTCCATCCCTTTTCTGTCCTTTATCAAGACCATCTTTGCATGAAATGTTCCCTTGCTATCTCTAATTTTCTTGAAGACATCTAGTCTTTCCCATTCTGTTGTTTTCCTCTATTTCTTTGCATTGATCGCTGAAGAAGGCTTTCTTATCTCTTGCTATTCTTTGGAACTCTGCATTCAGATGCTTATATCTTTCCTTTTCTCCTTTGCTTTCCGCCTCTCTTCTTTTCATAGGTATTTGTAAGGCCTCCCCAGACAGCCATTTTGCTTTTTTGCATTTCTTTTCCATGGGGATGGTCTTGATCCCTGTCTCCTGTACAGTGTCATGAACCTCCGTCCATAGTTCATCAGGCACTCTATCTATCAGATCTAGTCCCTTAAATCTATTTCTCACTTCCACTGTATAATCATAAGGGATTTGATTGAGGTCATACCTGAATGGTCTAGCGATTTTCCCTACTTTGTTCAATTTAAGTCTGAATTTGGTAATAAGGAGTTCATGATCTGAGCCACAGTCAGCTCCCGGTCTTGTTTGTGTTGACTGTACAGAGCTTCTCCATCTTTGGCTGCAAAGAATATAATCAATCTGATTTCGGTGTTGACCATCTGGTGATGTCCATGTGTAGAGTCTTCTCTTGTGTTGTTGGAAGAGGGTGTTTGCTATGACCAGTGCATTTTCTTGGCAAAACTCTATTAGTCTTTGCCCTGCTTCATTCCGCATTCCAAGGCCAAATTTGCCTGTTACTCCAGGTGTTGCTTGACTTCCTACTTTTGCATTCCAGTCCCCTATAATGAAAAGGACATCTTTTTTGGGTGTTAGTTCTAAAAGGACTTGTAGGTCTTCATAAAACCGTTCAACTTCAGCTTCTTCAGCATTGCTGGTTGGAACTTTATTATATAGAGCAGAGGTAGGTTCACTGCAAAATTGAGTGAAAAGTACAGGGAGTTCTGATATACCCTCTGTCCTCAGAAATCTACAACCTCCCCCACCATTGAAATTCTGCAACACAATGCACATTTTTACAATCATTGCACTCCACTGACACATCGTTATCATCCTGTGTCCATAGCTTACGTTAGGGTGCACCCTCAGTATTACACATTCTATGGATTTTGACAGAGGTGCAATGGCATGTATCCACTATTGTGGTATCCCATAGAATAGTTCCACTGCCCTGAAAATTCCCTGTGTTCCACCCAATCATCCTCACCTCCTCTGTAGTCCCTAGGAGCCATTTATCTTTTTACTGTCTCCATAGGTTTGCCTTCTTGACTGTGCTGGGTGGTTGGAATCATACAGTGTAACCTTTTCATATTAGCTTCTTTCACTTAGTTATATGCATTTAAGTTTCCTCCAAAGCTTTTCATGATTTCATAGTTCATTCTTTTTTAGCACTGAGCAGTATCTTTTTTCTTATTATATGGAATTCTAAACATAAGATTTTTTTTCCTGTTCTATTTTTTCTCAGTTTTATTAAGATATATTTGACAGGTATTAGTTTTTTTTAACCATGATTCAAAATGTAATTATCTTGATTGTGAATGGAAGAATAGGTGACAGAATTGAGTAATAGCAAATATTTTTCTATTTTTGAAAAAAAGAAATTTTAATTGGAGAACAATTACTTTACAATATCGTGACGGTTTTTGCCATATGTCTTATGAATTGGCACATCTATACCTATGAATAGATATACGTGTGTCGCCTCCATCATAAAACCCCCTGCCCAACTCCCTCTCCACCCCGTCTCTCCAGACTGTCACAGAGTGCTGGCTGTAGGTGCCCTGCTTCATACAGCAGACTCGGCACTGGTTACCTGCTGTACATACGGTACTGTGTATATTTCAGTGCTGTTCTCTCAAATCATCCCATCCTCTCCCTCTCCCACTGAGTCCAAAAATCTGTTCTTTACATCCGTGTCTCCTTTGCTGCCCTGTACACAGGATCATATGTACCATCTTCAGATCCCATATATATGCATTAATAAATGGTATTTGTCTTCTTTGTGACTTATTTCACTCTGTATAATAGGCTCTAGGCTCACCCATCTCATTAGAACTCACTCAAATGCATTGGCTTTTATAGCTGAGTGACATTCCCCCGTGTGTATGTACCACAACTTCTTTATCCATGTATCTGCCGATGGACAGCTAGGTTGCTTCAGTGTTCTAGCTATTGCAAACAGTGCTGCATTGAACACTGGGGTTATCAATGTGTAAAGTTTTAATTGTGTGCAGACATAAAGCATTAAAGGAAGTCAAAATACTTCAGTGAACAGATTTCAGTAATTCAACTTATAGCAGTTGTAACTAAACTTACTTTTTTTTACAATGCCAGCACTTAGTTTTTTTTTTTTAAAAGAAATACAAGGAAGAATTTCTTATTGATGACAACTAAATGGTGTCTGTCATTTTATCACACAGAAGTTTCATCCATTCACTATACGTTTCTAATCAGTTCTACATGCAAATACATGTTTTTAATGTTTTGGGTACTATTCCTGTATGTTTGCTATCAAAATACATAAACCTAAAAAAAAAATCAGTATCAGCAATTTACAGGTTTCTCAAAATAACACTATGTATTAAAATACCACCAAATCCCACTAAAATGAAGCTATTTAATTGTTAATATTAATAATTGTAATGCAACCTAACAGGAAATTTTCCTTTGTTAATTATTCTCTTGTAGCTATTTTCAGTAGTTTTGGCTCCCAGAAGACCATTGTGAATTTTGTGGACTTGTGTGGGGTTGTCACAGTGATAAAGGGATGCTATTAGGCCAGCTGTCTTGCTGTCCAAGTTCAGTACATCCACCAAATGTAATACCTACCCCTGGTGCTTGGTGCTTCCAACTCCTGATCTCAAAGATCTAGAGGATAATTTCCCTTTTGCAAACATTTTTGAGGTGTTGCTTGCTTTCTTTTGTCATCTACTGCTTGTCTGACTTCTAAACATTTGTTGAATATCCTCTGATGTTTTCTCTCCCAATCTCTTGTTCGTAAGTCATTTGTACCTTTTTCCCTGCCTTTGCTGTCAATTCAGTGGTTCAGAGGAAGAAGAGCTCACCAGGTGATCTGTCTGCTGGGCACAAAAGCTCAGTGGGAGATAATGTTGCCTCCTATAATTGTAGAAAATGTTTTAGGTGGTTTTGGTTGGTACATAGCTTGACTGGTGTTCTGGCAGTTAGTGCTTAATTAGGGCTAGATCTGCTAAACACAGTGCCTTATGTGAAGTCACCCAAAATGCCAGTGGTATTCAGGGTTATCAGTTTTGCTCAGCCTTATATTCAGTTCAGTCACTCAGTCATGTCTGACTGTTTGCAAACCAATGAACTGCAGCACACCAGGCCTCCCTGTCCATCACTAACTCCCGGAGCTTGCTCAAACTCATGTCCATTGAGTCAGTGATGCCATCAAACCGTCTCATACTCTGTCGTCCTCTTCTCCTCCTGCCTTCCATCTTTCCCAGCATCAGGGTCTTTTCTAATGAATCAGCCTCGTATTAACTCAACGTAAACACTATGCTTAAACATTAACATTTCCTATAGCTGAGAGTAATGTATAATCTTATTCATTACTATTTCTAAAGAAGAGTTTTTTGAAACTAATTTGCATTCAGTAATAAAACTAAAAACAGTATCATGGCTCCTTATCTTAAAAGGAAAAACACATTGAATAAATTGTTTTCTTACTCTAGCATCCAGCTTTGCTACATTTTTTTTCTTCATACTAACAGATATTTTGGTAAAAGACCTCAGTGGGATTGCAGAGGGGCATCAAATCTTAATGAACTTCATCAGCTATTAAGTGACATAATGATTAGAAGATTAAAGGCTGAAGTTTTAACCCAGCTGCCCCCTAAAATCAGACAGCGTATTCCATTTGATCTTCCATCAGCAGCAGCCAAGGTGAGAACCCATGTTTGATTGAAAGTCTTACCTGAAATCATTTTAAATTATAATATGAAAGATTGCACATATTTCATATTTCACAGAAGGAAAAAATTCACTGTCTTAAAACAGCTTTAATTAATAAAGCCATATGAATTGTCTTACATCATTTCAAGAAAAGAGCAGGAAGAATTTAAATTTATTCATCAAATAATGTGAAAAGATTCAGTATCTTAGTCTTTAAAAAATATATTTCTGCTGAATGGTGAAAAAAACACTTCAATTGCTGCATAGACTTAGTACTAAGAATTCTAAGTATTTGTAGGATGTGAAGCCCAGTAATTAGCAAGAAAAGTTCAGTTTCTTGCTCTTAAGTACACGTAGCTGTCTCCTAGAATAATTTGGTTGCATCCCCTGATTCTGGAAATCTTAAAACTCTGTGACCATGTTGTAGGATGTGAAGTTCAACTTACTAGAAAACCAAAATTGTGTTTTTCCCAGCCCTTATCACATTTACTTTTGGGGAGTACGATGCTTGTGTAATCTCTGAAATTTCTTCAAATCTGGACATAACTATCAGCAAATACTACTTATTGCCTTGTTTTATCTTGAAAGCTTAAAATAAGCATTTAGTATATTAAAAAAAAAAACACTGAGCAATATAAGTAAAATAAAAGTGGTCTTATTTCCTGTATCCATTTTTTTAAGAAAAGAAAAAGTGTCAATATCATATCACTTTTTTTATGTGACAGTATTCTCCAAGTCTTAAGGCTTATTTAAATAAAATCATAGCATTAAATTAAATACTCTGCTACCATATATATTTTTGCTACTGTGCATTGTTTCTATTTTTACTTAAAGTTTTTATTTTATTTAAATTTTTTCTTAAATTTTTATTTTTTGCTTTACTAAATGTTCCTTTGTAAGGGAAGGCTGCAACTGTTTGATTTATGGTGTTAGCAAAGGGCTTAGTTTTCTCCCACACCTAGTCATTGCTTTCTGTCATTAGCACAAACACGTGTCTGACTTGCCTCCACGCTGATGTTTTTAAATGAACACACTGGTATCTTTGAGAGTTTATATATATATGTATTTTTTATATATTAAAAAAGAAAATAAGTAGGACATGATTCATTATTACATTATTTGCTGTCATTTTTATACTGTATTTCTAAACATTGTTATTTTCTCCTACATAGGAATTGAATTCCAGCTTTGAAGAGTGGGAAAAATTAATGAGAGCTCCATATTCAGGTGCCACCGAGACTGTCATGGGGTTGATTACTCGCATGTTTAAACAAACTGCTATTGCCAAGGTACACATTACCTGACCATCCTGTGTTTGTGTTGATACAAGTTATTTAATGTATTTAATTTTTTTAAATTAAGCAACCTAGTTGCATACTGCATCATGTCTTTGCCATTTAATTTAAGTATTTATCATGGAAAAATTCAGACATAATCAAAGTAAACAGTATAATGAGCACTGTTATACCTGTTCATAAGTATATATATTCATATTCATATATAAAAATGTGGAGTAGGATTGTGGTGCTTATTTATTTGGCTGCATTGGGTCTTAGTTGCAGCATGTGGGATCTTTGTTGTGTTATGGAGGGTCTTTCATAGTGGGGCACAGGCTCTCGTTATGGCTCACAGACTGTCTAGTTGTGGCATGCGGGCTCAGTAAGTCGTGGTGTGAGCTTCGTTGCTCTGCAGCATGTGGGATCTTAGTTCCCAAAAAGGGATCAAAGCAGTGTGCCCTGCCCTGCAAGGCAGATTCTTAACCACTGGGCCACCAGGGCAGTCCCCTCTACCTGTTCATATATTGATCCTTTTCTTTAGATGGATATACTTTGATGAGGGAGTATATTTTATGCTTTCTCATTGAAAGGACTTACATGTATTCATCATTTTTGCCAGCTTTTGCCATGGTCTTACTACAAAATGGCTACTAGTAATCTTTTTTATATATCAATCATTTTTTTTTTTTTTTTTTTAATTTAATTTTAGTTTACTTGTATTGTTTCTTTATGTCTTTGTTGGGATTTTATTTTTTATTTTATTTTATTTTTTTTATTTTTTTATTTTTTTTAATTTTTATTTTTATTTTTTATTTTTTTTAATTTTAAAATCTTTAATTCTTACATGTGTTCCCAAACAGTTGGTATTATGTTTTTACATTCCTCCAGATATAGTTGTGTTTACATTCTGTTTGTCCTAAAGTGCAAGTTAGAGTGTTAGTTTTTAAATCTCAGTATGACTATCAGATAGATTCATCACACATTGTTTGTTGCTGTTTTTACCAGGATCATTCAACTATACGTGAATTATACCCTAAGAAACCTCTTTAAAAAATTATGTTGTAAGGGAAATCTCAGATTTGGAGAAAGATGACATGTTAGCATTGAACTTATACATGCTAATATGTCATCTTTCTCCAAATCTGAGATTTCCTTTATAACATAATTTTTTAAAACGAGGTTTCTTAGGGTATAATTCACATATAGTGAAATTCTTTTTAAAACATACTGTTTGATGAAACTTAACATATATCGTTAATCACCACTACAATCAAGATAGAGAACATTTCTGTTACCCCCAAGTTTCCTCATGCACCTTTGTGGATGTTTCCTTCACACCTCTCTAGACTTTGGTGTTCACATATCTGGTTTCTATCACTATTCAGTTCAATTCAGCTCAGTTGTATCTGACTCTGCAACCCCATGGACTGCAGCATGCCAGGCTTCCCTGTTCATCACCAACTCCTGGAGCTTACTCAAACTCATGTCCATCAAGTCGGTGATGCCATCCAACCATCTCATCCTCTGTCATCCCCTTCTCCTCCTGCCTTCAATCTTTCCTAAAATCAGGGTCTATTCCAATGAGTCAGTTCTTTACATCAGATGGCCAAAGTATTGGCATTGTATCAGGTGGCCAAAGTGTTATATCACTCTAGTTTAGCGTTTTTCAGAATGTCACAAAAATGGAATCCCATAGTATATCGCTTTGTGTCTGGCTTATTTCACTTAGCAGAAAGTTTTTGAATATTCATCCATGATTTTGCATGTGAAATTAGTTTTTTCATTTTCATTGCTGAATAGTATTTCAATATATGGATATATTAATATTTATATATCTATATTAATGTAACAATTTTTAGAACTTCCTTTACCAGTTAGTGGTTATTTGGAGTAGTCTCAATTTGTGCTTTTATGAACACGTCTATTATAATCATTCATGTGCAAGTCTTTGTATGCACACATTTTCATTTGCCATGAGTAAACAACTGGAACAAAGACTGCTGGGTCATATGGAAAGCATAGACTTAACTTCATAAAAAGCTGCCAAATTGTTTTTCAAAGTGTATAGCATTTTGCATTCCAAGTATCAACATAGGAGAGTTCCAGTGTCCTCCATCTTTGTCAGCACTTGGTATTGTCAATCTTTTTTAAAATTTTAGTTATTCTTTTTGGTATGGGTGGTGTCTCGTGGTTATTTTAACTTACCTTTTCTTAATGTCTAATGATATTGAACATATTTTCATTTGCTTTTTAGCCATTCATTTTCTTTTGTAAAGTGTCTGCTCACATCAACCCATATTTATACTGGGTTATATGAGCCCTTGATATATCTTAGAAACAAGTTCTCTAACGTATCTGTCATTTACAAATAATTATTCCAAGTCTGTGGATCCATTTCTGTTTTCTTAACATTGTTTCAAGAACAGAAATTTTAAGTTTTGAAACAATCATGTATATCAATTATTTATCTTCAGTTCAGTTCAGTCTCTCAGTCGTGTCCAACTCTTTGCGACCCCATGGACTGTAGCACGCCATCTTCCCTGTCCATCACCATCTCCCAGAGCTTACTCAAACTCATGTCCCTCGAGTCAGTGATGCCATCCAACCATCTCATCCTCTGTTGTCCCCTTCTCCTTCTGCCTTCAATCTTGCCCAGCATCAGGGTCTTTTCCAATGGGTCTGTTCTTTGCATCAGGTGGCCACAGTATTGGAGTTTCAGCTTCAGCATCAGTCCTTCCAATGAATATTCAGGACTGATTTCCTTTAGGACGGACTGGTTGGATCTGCTTGCTGTCCAAGGGATTCTCAAGAGTCTTCTCCAACACCACAGTTCAAAAGCATCAATTCTTCGGTGCTCAGCTTTGTTCATGGTCCAACTCTCACATCCGTACATGACTGCTGGAAAAACCACACCTTTGACTAGAGAGACCTTTGTTGGCAAAGTAATGTTCTGCCTTTTATTATGCTGTCTAGGTTGGTCGTAAGTTTTTTTCCAAGGAGCAAGTATCTTAATTTCATGGCTGCAGTCACCATCTGCAGTGATTTTGGAACCCAAGAAAATAAAGTCTGTCACTGTTTCCATTGTTTCCCCATCTATTTGCCATGAAGTGATGGGATTGGATGGCATGATCTCAGTTTTCTGAATGTTGAGTTTTAGCCAGCTTTTTCCCTCTCCTCTTTCACTTTCAAGAGGCTCTTTAGTTCCTCTTCACTTTCTGCCATAAGGGTGGTGTCATCTGCATATCTGAGGTTCTTGATATTTCTCCCAGCAATCTTGATTCCAGCTTGTGCTTCCTCCAGCCCAGCATTTCTCATAATGTACTCTGCATATAAGTTAAATAATTAGGGTGACAATATATAGCCTTGACATACTCCTTTCCCACTTTGGAACCAGTCTGTTGTTCCACATCAGGTTCTAACGGTTGCTTCCTGACCTGCATACAGATCTCTCAGGAAGCAGGTAAGGTGGTCTGGTATTCCCATATTTTGAAGAATTTTCCACAGTTTATTGTGATCCACACAATCAAAGGCTTTAGCATAGTCAATAAAGCAGAAGTAGATGCTTTTCTGGAATTCTCTTGCTTTTTTGATGATCCAGCAGATGTTGGCAATTTGATCTCTGGTTCCTCTGCCTTTTCTAAATCCAGCTTGAACATCTGGAAGTTTATGGTTCACGTATGTTGAATCCTGGCTTAAGGAATTTGGAGCATTACTTTGCTAGCATGTGAGATGAGTGCAATTGTGTGGTAGTTTCAACTTTCTTTGGCATTGCCTTTCTTAGGACTGGAATGAAAATTGACCTTTTCCAGTCCTGCGGCCACTGCTGAGTTTTTCAAATTTTCTGGCATATTGAGTGCAGCACTTTCACAGCATCATCTTTCAGGATTTGAAATAGCTCAGCTGGAATTCCATCACCTCCACTAGCTTTGTTCATAGTGATGCTTCTTAAGGCTCCTTAAGGCTCTAGGTGAGTGGTCACACCATTGTGGTTATCTGGGTCATGAAGATCTTTTTTGGACAGTTCTTCTGTGTATTCTTGCCACCTCTTCTTAATATCTTCTGCTTCTTTGAGGTCCATACCATTTCTGTCCTTTAGCCCATCTTTGCGTGAAATGTTCCCTTAGTATCTCTAATTTTCTTAAAGAGATCTCTAGTCTCTTGAGGAGACTATAAATCTCTAAATTATGTATTTACTTTTTTTTTTTTAATTGCACTAGGTCTTCATTGCTATGCATGGACACTCTCTAGTTGTGGCTAGCCAGGGCTACTCTTCGTTACGGTGCACTGGCTTCTCATTGTGGTTGCTTCTCTTGTTGTGTAGGGGCATGGACTTCAGTGGTTGCAGCATGTGGACTCAGTAATTGTGGCTCATGGCCCTAGATTGCATGGGCTTCAGTAGTTGAGCACACAGGTTCTAGGGAGCAGGCTCAGTAGGTGTGGCACACAAGCTTAGTTGCTCTGTGGCATGTTGAATCTTTCCGGACCAGGAATCAAACTCATGTCCCCTGCATTGTCAGGTGGATTCATATCCACTGTACCACCATGGAAGTCCTCAATTTTTTCTTTTATGTTTTATGTTTTTTGAGTCCTAATTGATTTTTGCTTAATCCAGATTCAAAAAGATTTTCTCCAATGTTTTCTTCTAGAAGCACTATAACCTTACATTTTATATGTAAGTCTATGAGCTAGTTTGAGATAATTTTTTAAAAATATTTGTTTATTTATTTGGCTGCACCTGGCCTTAGTTGCAGCATGTAGGATCCAGCTTCCTGACTAGGGACTGAACCCAGACTCCCTTCACTGGGTGCATGGAGTCTTAGCTACTGGACCACCAGGGCAGTCCTGAGATAATTTTGTGTGTGTGTGTGTGTGATGTTAAGTAAAGGTTGAGGTTCAGTTTGGTTTTTGTTTTTCTTACATATGGATTTTCATATTGTTCCAGCCTTCTTTGTTGGAAAGACAGTTTCTCCCTTATTGAATTATCTTGGTACTTTCATAAAAAATCACTTGGTTATGTACGTATAAATCTGTTTCTGAACTCTGTTCTGTTTCATTGATCTATGCATCAGACCTTAGAGGAATACTACACTGGCTTGATTTACTCTATAATAAGGCTTGAAATCACATAATGTTCACCTCTACTTGATTCTTTTTCAAAATTGTTCTGTCTCTTATATGTCCTCTGCTTTTCCTTATGATTTATAGAATTAGCCAGTTTAATATATACAATTTTCATTGGAATTGTTTTGAATCTACAATTTGTAAGAATTGATTGTCTTTACATTGAGATATAGTCAACACAGTTTCTATTAGTTTCATGTATATGACATAATTATTTGATGTTTATGTCTATTGCAAATTGATTATCACAAGGTGTTCAGTTAACATCCATCATTATATATACTTGCAAAATTTTTTTCTTGTGGTGAAGACCCTTAAGATTCACCCTTTTAACAAACTTCACACATACAATATAGTGTTATTAACTATTATCACCATGCTGTAACTACATCCCATGACCCATTTATTTTATAACTGGAACTTTGTACATTTTGACCTCTTTTACCTATTTCACTCTCCTCCCATTCTTTGTTTTGCCTCTGTCAACAACCAATCTGTTCCCTATAGTGTGAGCTTGGTGGAGGGGAGGGGAGGTAGTTTGTTTTTTCAGATTCCACATATAAGTGAGATCCCAAGGTATTTATACTTTCCATAGTAGCTATACCAATTTTCATTTCCGCCAGTAGTGCACAAGGGATCCCTTTCTGTGCATTCTTGCCAGCACTATTTTTTTCATCCCTTTTTTGATAATAACCAGTCTAACAGATGTGAGATGGTATTGAATATTCTTTTCTTAATATTATTGAATCTCCTGATCCATAAAAAGAGTTTCTTTCTCCTTTGGTTTAGGTCTTAAATTTCTCCCAGCAATGTGTTCTAATTTTCTTGAATACATTTTGTAGATTTCTTTCTTGGTATTTCATGTCTTTTATGCTGTTGTAGATAGTATTTTTAAATTTAAATTTCTACTTTTTCATTGCTAAATATAGATTATTGATTATTATATATTGACCTTTTATTTTGTAATCTTACTACACTCACTTATGAGTTCTTATTACGTTTTGGTAAGTTCTTTGGGATTTTGTGCATAGATATCATTTTGTCTGCATATAAAGATACTTTTTTTTCTTCCCTGTAATCTGTATGCCTTTTATTTTTATTGCCTATCACATTGAAGGAACAGAAGTATAATTTTGAACAGAAATGGTAGTGTTAAATAACTTTCCCTTGCTGCTACTTTTAGAATGAAACCATTCAGCCTTTTGCCATTAATTCCAGTGTTTTCTTTAAGATTTTTATTGATGCTCTTTTTTAAGCTGAGAAAATTTCCTTCTTTTCCTAGTTTGTTGAGAGGAGAGATGAGACATAAAACGTGTTTTCCTTTGTCAGAACAGTGTTAGTAAGAAGGTAGCTACCAGAAAAGTGGGTAAGAAGAAGACAGCTAAAATGTAACAAAATTATGCAAGGTAAGTGTCCCTGATATTTATCCTAGAGAAATGAAAACTTAGGTTTTACACAAACATCTTTACAGGAATTTATTTATAATAACCAAAAACTTGGAAACGACCCAAATGCCCTTCAAACAAATTGTAGTACTTTAATATAATGGAATATTCAATTAAAAGGAATGAACTGTTGACAAATGCAACAAATTGCATGAATCTCAAGAACATTGTACTAAGTGACAGAAACCAGTATCAAAAGTTTACATACATCATGGCACCATTTTTACATTTTCAAAATGATAGAATTATATGATATGATAGAATTACAATGATAGAAAATATCATTATTCCCATGTAATTTTCTAGTTTTGAATTATACTATAATTATATAAGAAATGATATATGTATCTTCTCATTAGGAGAAGCTAGGTTAAGAGCACAGGGGAGCTCTATAGTACCTTTTCAACCTCTCATGTGTCTAAACATTTCAAAATAAAAGTTTTAAAAATGTATATATAGTAGACAAGGAACCTGGAGGCTACAGTTCATGGGATCACAAAGAGTCAGACATCACTGAATGACTGACACACACAGTAGACACAATAAAGTAATCTGAAGACAGAAAAAATTCACATTAATCCAAAAGAAGGCAGAAAAGGAACAAAGAGTAGCTACATCAAACAGAAAACAATTTGGTAGGTTTAAATCCAGATTTCTCAATAATTGCATCAAGTGTGAATGCTCTAAACCCAGCAATTAAAAGACAGTAACTTACTTTGGCCACCTGATGTGAAGAGTTGACTCATTGGAAAAGACTCTGATGCTGGGAGGGATTGGGGGCAGGAGGAGAAGGGGACGACAGAGGATGAGATGGCTGGATGGCAACACCTACTCGATGGACATGAGTTTGTGTGGACTCTGGGAGTTGGTGATGGACAGGGAGGCCTGGCTTGCTGCGATTCATGGGGTCATAAAGAGTCGGACACATCTGAGCAACTGAACTGAACTGAACTGATACACTCAATATAATGCTAATCGAAATCCCTGTAATATTTCTTATACAGATTGACAAACTGAATGTAAAATTTATGTGGCAACCAATACAAATCACTTCCTGTAGCCAAAATAATTCCAAATGAAGTTGGAAGACTCCTACCATATAATATAAATAATTACTATAACATTGCAGTGGTATAACGTTGCAGTGGTAAGACTTTGTGATGTTGGCATAAGGATAGACATTTAAACTAATGAACCAGAGAAGAGAGCTTAGCAGTAGATATTCATCAGTTCAGTTCAGTTCATTCGCTCAGTCGTGTCCAACTCTTTGCGACCCCATGGACTGCAGCACGCCAGGCTTCCCTGTCCATCACCATCTCCCAGAGCTTACTCAAACTTATGTCCATTGAGTCAGTGATGCCATCCAGCCATTTCATCCTCTGTCATCCCCTTCTCCTTCTGCCTTCAATCTTGCCCAGCATGACAGTCTTTTCCAATGGGTCCGTTCTTTGTATCATGTGGCCACAGTATTGGAGTTTCAGCTTCAGCATCAGTCCTAACAATGAATATTCAGAACTGATGTCCTTTAGGATGGACTGGTTGGATCTGCTTGCTGTCAAAGGGACTCTCAAGAGTCTTCTCCAACATTGCAGTTCAAAGGATCAATTCTTCGGTGCTCAGCTTTCTTCATGGTCCAACTCTCACATCCATACATAACTACTAGAAAAACCACATCTTTGACTAGATGGACCTTTGTTGGCAAAGTAATGTCTCTGCTTTTTAATGTGTTGTCTGGGTTGGTCTTAACTTTTCTTCCAAGGAACAAGCGTCTTAATTTCATGGCTGCAGTCACCATCTGCAGTGATTTTGGAGCTCAAAAAAATAAAGTCTGTTGCTGTTTCCATTGTTTCCCCATCCATTTGCTGTGAAGTGATGGGACTGGATGCCATGATCTTAGTTTTCTGAATGTTGAGTTTTAAGCCAACTTTTTCACTCACCTCTTTCACTTTCATCAAGAGGCTCTTCAGTTCTTCACTTTCTGCCATAAGGGTGGTGTCATCTGCATATCTGAGGTTATTGATATTTCTCCCAGCAATCTTGATTCCAGCTTGTGCTTCATCCAGTCCAGCATTTCATGATATACTCTGCGTTTAAGTTAAATAAGCAGGGTGACGATATACAGCCTTGACGTACTCCCTTTCCTATTTGGAACCAGTCTGTTGTTCCATGTCCAGTTCTAACTGTTGCTTCTTGACCTGCATACAGAGTTCTCAGGAGGCAGGTCAGGGGTCTGGTATTTCCATCTCTTTAAGAGTTTTCCACAGTTTGTTGTGATCCACTCAGTCAAAGCCTGGAGATATTCATACTGATCTTAAGAAAGGGCACAAGATAATAGGGAAATGATAGTCTTTTCAACAGCTGGTACTAGGGCAGTTAGATAAGCAAAAGGAAAAATAAATGAGCCTTGATCATTATTTCACACCATACATAAAAATTAACTTGAAGCGAATCATACATATATAAAAGTAAATTTGTAAAATTTTGGTAGCATACATATTTTAAAATATCCCATCCTTTGGATAGGAACATTTTTTTGGATAGGAAGATATTTTTTAGATAGGATACAAAAAGCACATTCTTTAAAGGAAAAGCAAATGGGACTCAAACCCTTAAAATTTATGTTGTTCAAAAGTGTTACACAAACCCTTAAAATTTATGGTGTTTGGAAGTGTTACATATGAAAGACATTGTGGCATTGAAAATGCAAATGCAAAATATAGATGGGAAAAAAATATCTGCAATACATCCCCCCAGTTCCATTTTCCCATATCATAATTTTTTGTTTGATCCGCGTTCATTGTTTACACTATAATGACTCTGTTCAACACTTCACAATTGAGCTACAATTACATTTCTTTTCTTTGACAACTGTTGTTTTTCTTAACGTTGATAACTGTCTTGTTTTTCATTTGTTTGCTTGCTCACTTAGCTTTCTTTGTTCTTAGTACTGACTGTCGAATACAGCTTAAAAGAAAAGAATATGCATGAGAACCTTTTAGATAATTTCCTGCATTTGATAAGAAACCCAACTGGAAGTCGGAAGTGTTGATAGGCATGGGTGCTACGTCACTTCAGTTGTGTCGACTCTGCAACCTTATGGACTGTAGCCCTCTAGGCTCCTCTATCCTTGGGATTCTCCAGGCAAGAATACTGGAGTGGGTTGCCATGCCCTCCTTCAGGGGATCTTCCCATGTCTCCTGCTGGGAGAAGCCTTTATATATCAGAACAGTTTAGATAATTTCGTGTGTATGGTAAGAAACCCTAGTTGGAAGTCAGAAGTGTTGATAGTCAATAGGAAGTTGCACCTAATTCTTAGAATCCTTGAAGAAGAGTAAAGAGAGGAAAAGTTAGTTGTTCCAGCTTGGAACGTATTCCCAAAGATTATTGGTAGCAGAAGGCTACCCCGACTTCTTAGATTTCAGTCGTTTTACTATCCCTGCCCATTAGAACCACTGTCCTCAACCACCTATGTAAGTTGTAACTGTTACGTCTATTCGTGTGCTGTAACCAGAAATAATTAGTTCATAGCATTACCAGATTGGAATTCTTAATATATTGTCCCCAGAAATATTATTGGTATCCAATAGAGTCCAAAGTAATTATAGATAATACAGTTTATCCATGTTGTAGTTGTAGGTAACATTGAGGGGAGGTATCTTACATTTAATATTGTTTCCATGAGAAAATGTGTTTTACAGTTCTCTCAAATCTATCTGTTAATGAACTTTTAAAATACCATACATTATAAATTGGTAATTGTGTTGTGTGCTTACTAATGTAGCTTCCTTTCTTTGGCTAAGTGTTTTCCTAACTAATTCAGCAAATATTTATTGAATGCCTACTATGTGGCAAGGATTATGCTTGGTGTGAGAGAGGCATGGTGAACAAGACATGGTGTCTATCTCTCAAAGAATTTGGAGTCTGTTGGGGAAGACAGTAAAAATAAATGTTCAACTACAATAGAGCATATTGAGTGCCTGAAAAACAGGATATTGAAGAGGGACATGGGAGAAAACACTTGGTCAAGTCTTGGGGGCTCAGGATTCCAAGGAATGAACAAGTAAGATGTGTAATTATCCTAAGGGTTCTGAGCAATCAGATATTGTGGAATAGAGTAAAATGATATGATTTGCACTTTACAAAAAGAATAGTAGCTACAGGTATGCCACATTTTGTTGAACCTCGCTTTATTGCACCTTGCAGATTACATTTTGTTGTTGTTGTTGTTACAAATTGAGAGTTTGTGGCAACTGTGTGTCAAACAAGTCTTCTTGGCATTATTTTTCCAGTGGCATTCAGTCACTCATGTCCCTGTGTCACATTTAGGCAATTCTCATAATATTTTAAACTTCATCATTATTATTATGTTTGTTACGGTAATCTCTGATGGGATCAGTTATCTTTTGTAATTCTTTGGGGGTGCCTCAGTGTCTGTATATGCCAGTGAACTTAACCAAGATATTTGTTTGTGTTCTGACTGCTCCACCTCTGTCTATTCCTCTGTCTCTCTCTCTCTCCTCAGGCCTCCCTATGTCCTGAGACACAACAATACTGAAATAGGCCAGTAAATAACCCTATAATGGCCTCAGCAGCGTTCAAGTGAAAGGAATAGCTGCACATGTGTCTCTTTACATCAAAAGTAGGAACGATCAAGCTTAGTGAAGAAGTCATGTTGAAAACTGATGTAGGCTTGAGAGCTAGGCCTATTGCACCTAATAGTTAGCCAGGTTGTGACCTCAAAGGAAGAGTTCTTATAGGAAATTAAAAGTGTTGCTCCAATGAACAAAACTGTCTTACTGATGATATGGGAAAAGTTTTAGTGGTCTGGAAAGACAATCAAATCAGTCACATCATTCCCTTAAGCCTAAGCCTAATCTAGAGCAAGGCCCTAACTCTTCAATTCTTTGAAGACTGAGAGAGATGAGGAAACTACAGAAGACTAGTTTGAAGGTAGCAGAGGTTGGTTCATGAAATTTAAGGAAAGAAGTCATCTCTATAACATAAAAATACAAGATGAAGCAGCACGTGCTTATGTAGAATCTGTAGCAAGCTATTCAGAAGATCTGGCTAAGATAATTAATGAAGGTGGCTACATTAAACAGAGTCGAACACGACTGAGCGACTGAACTGAACTGAACTGAACATTAAACATCATCTTCATTGTAGATGAAACAGCCTTCTATTGGAAAAAGATCCATCTAGGACTTAATGCAGTTAGATAGGAGAAGTCAGTGCATGTGTTCAAAGCTTAACGGGAGAAGTTTACTCTCCTAATTAGGAGCTAATGTGGATGGTGACTTAAGTTGAAGCCAGTGCTCAGGTCGTTCAGTTGTTACTCAGTTGTGTCTGACTCTTTGTGACCCCATGGATTGCAGCACACCAGGCTTCCCTTGTCCATCACCAACTCCTGGAGCTTGCTCAAATTCATGTCCATTGAGTTGGTGATGCTATCCAAGCATCTCATCCTCTGTCATCCCCTTCTTCTGCTTTCAAACTTGCCCACCATCAGGGTCTTTTCCAGTGGGTCAGTTCTTTGCATCAGGTGGCCAAAGTATTGGAGTTTCAGCTTCAGCATCATTCCTTCCAGTGAACACCCAGGACTGATCTCCTTTTGGATCTCCTGGCAGTCCAAGGGATTCTCAAGAGTCTTCTCCAACACCACAGTTCAAAAGCATCAATTCTTCAGTGCTCAGCTCTTTTTATGGTACAACTCTCACATCCATATATAACTACTGGAAAAACCATAGCTTTGACTAGATGGACCTTTGTCGGCAAAGTAATGTCTCTGCTTTTTAATACGCTGTCTAGGTTGGTCATAGCTTTTCTTGCAAGGAGCAAGTGTCTTTTAATTTCATGGCTGAGGTCACCATCTTCAGTGATTTTGGAGCCCAAATAAATAAAGTCCATCATTATTTCCATAGTTTCCCCGTTTGTTTGCCATGAAGTGATGGGAACGGATGCCATGATCTCGTTTTTTGAATGTTGATGAGTTTTAAGCCAACTTTTTCCCTCTTCTGTTTCACTTTCATCAAGAGGCTTTTTAGTTCCTCTTCACTTTCTGCCATAAGGGTGGTGTCATCTGCATATCTGAGGTTATTGATGATATTTCTCCCAGAAATCTTGGTTCCAGCTTGTGCTTCATCCAGCCTGGCATTTCACATGATGTAGTCTGCATATAAGTTAAATAAGCAGGGTGACAATATACAGCCTTGATGTACTCCTTTTCTGATTTGGAACCAGTCTGTTGTTCCATGTCAAGTTCTAACTGTTGTTTCTTGACCTGCATACAGATTTCTCAGGAAGCAGGTAAGGTGGTCTGGTATTCCATTCTCTTGAAGAATTTTCCACAGTTTGTTGTGATCTACATAGTCAAAAGCTATGGCTTAGTCAATAAAGCAGAAGTAGATGCTATTCTGGAATTCTCTTGCTTTTTTCAGTGATTCATCAGATGTTGTCAATTTGATCTCTGGTTCCTCTGCCTTTTCTAAAACCAGCTTGAACATCTGGAAGTTCACGGTTCACATACTCTTGAAGCCTGACTTGGAGAATTTTGAGCATTACTTTGCTAGCATGTGAGATGAGTGCAATTGTGTAGTAGTTTGAATATTCTTTGGCATGGCCTCTCTTTGGGATTGGAATGAAAACTGACCTTTTCCAGTCCTGTGGCCACTGCTGAGTTTTCCAAATTGCTGGCATATTGAGTGCAGCACTTTCACAGCATCATCTTTCAGGATTTGAAATAGCTCAACTGGAATTCCATCACCTCCACTAGCTTTGTTCCTGGTGATGCTTTAATGCCCACTTGACTGCATTCCAGGATGTCTGACTCAAGGGGAGTGATGACACCATTGTGGTTATCTGGGTCAAGAAACTTTTTTTTTTTAGGTCTTCTGTGTATTCTTGCCAACTCTTAATATCTTCTGCTTCTGTTAGGTCCATCCCATTTCTGTCCTTTATTGAGACCATCTTTGCATGAAATGTTCCCTTGGTATCTCTGATTTTCTTGAAGAGATCTCTAGTGTTTGCCATTTTGTTGTTTTCCTCTATTTCTTTGCATTGATCGCTGAGGAAGGCTTTTTTATCTCTCCTTGCTGTTCTTTGGAAGTCGACATTCAAATGGGTATATCTTTCCTTTTCTCCTTTGCCTTTTGCTTCTCTTCTTTTCTCAGCTATTGAGTGCTCATTTACCATTCTGTATATCCTAAGACCCTTAAGAATTATGCTAAATCTTCTCTGCCTGTGCTCTATAGGTGGAACAAGGAAGCCTGGCTGACAGCACATCTGTTTACATCGTGATTGACTAAATATTTAAGCCCACTATTGAGAACAGTGCTCAGAAAAGATTCCTTTCAAAATACTACTGCTCATTGAGAGTACCTGGTATGATGGAGATGTACATTGAGCTTCATGTTGTTTTTATACCTGCTAATACAATATCAGTTTTTCAGCCCTATGAATCATGGAGTAATTTCAACTTTCAACATTTATTCTATAAGAAATACATATCATAATGCTGTTGCTGCCACAGATAGTGATTCCTAATTTGGATCTGGAAAAATTCAGTTGAAATTTTTCTGGAAAGGATTCACCATTCTAGATGACATTAAGAACATTTGTGACTCATGGGAAGAGGTCTAAATAGCAACATTCACAAGAGTTTGAAAGAAGCTTGAGTCCAGCCCTCGTGGATGACTTTTAGGGGTTCAAGACTTCAAAGAAGGAAGTAACTACAGATGTGGTAGAAATAGCAAGAGAACTAGAAGTGGAGCCTCAAGATGCAACTGAAAGCTGCAATCTCATGATAAAACTTTATTTATTATGTGAGAAGCATTCTTGCATTCCACAATAAAAGCATAAACCAAATCTGGGCCACTTATCCATTTCTGCCACCTCTTCTGGCCCGTGCCTCAGAGCCATTAATCAGGGAGCCTAAGCTCTGGCAGGGCAGCCACACCACTTGTTTTCAAGCTGCTGAGGAATGATGCTCTAGGTCTAGAGTCTCGACAGGATAGGCACAATATCCTCTGGAGTCCATTCTGTTTGAGCCCTTATAAAGCCTGAACTTCTCTTAAGAGCACAGAGCCAGCCCCTTAAGTCTCAGAACAGATTGCCATCAGTGGAGATTTGTAGACAGTCATGATAATTCTTCAGTAGAAGCAGTCACTTCAGTGGGTAAGTAAAGAAAGTGGTTTATTGAGGTGGAACCTATTCCTGGTGAAGATGCTGTGAAGGTTGTTGAACTGACAAAGGATTTAGAATATGACATAAATTTAGTTGGAAAAGCCACAACAGAGCTCGAGAGGATTGATTCCAGGTTTGAAAGAAGTTCTGCTGTGGGTCAAATGCTATCAGACAGATTGCATGCACAAGAAAATTGTTCACGTAAAGAAGAGTCAATTAATGCAACCAACTTCAGTGTTGTCTTACTTTAAGATGTTGCTCAAGCCACCCAACCTTCAGCAACCATCACCCTGACCAGTCAGCAGCCCACAACACTGAGGCAAGACCCTTCTTCAGCAAAAAGATTATGCCATGCTGAAGGCTCAGATTTTTAGCATTTTTCAGCAACAAAGTATTTCTCAGTTGAGTATGTATATCGTTCTTTTAGACATAATGCTATTGCACACTTCACAGACTACAGCATAGTGTAAATGTAAGTTTTGAATGCACTGTGAAACAAAAATTCATGTGACTCCCTTTCTTGAAATATTTGCTTTGTTTCTGTGATCTGGAGTTGAATCTGCGATTGAATCTCCCAAGATATGCCTGTGTGTAGAGAATGCACTGGAAGGAGTAATCCTGTAGGCAGGGATGTTGCACTGGTAATCTAGATGATCTGAACTAAGGGTGGTGGCTGTAGCACATCTTAAATTGAAAGAAAGGAATAATTCAACATATATTAAGACATTAGTGATTGATTGAATGTGGAGGCGAGTTTGGTAAAAGTAGGATCTAGATTTTTTTGCTTGGCCAACTGGATTGATGTTTGTGAACACAGTTCCCCATTAAGTATGATCTGTGCCAAATTCAGCAAGACTCAAGCCATGAGGTAACAGAAGATTTGTTTCATACTCTGCGGCATCATATTGGAAGTGCTTTACTTTTTATTGAATCACTTGAAGAATTATATAGAGAAATTTAAAGATAATTATAACTATCTAATGATAGTTTATATAAATTTGAAAATCTTGATGAGAAAGAGAAGGAATTTGAAGAAAATAATGAGTTTTCAAGTAAATGCATTTGTGTGAGTATGCTTATTAGTTCAGTTCAGTCGCTCAGTTGTGTCTAACTCTTTGTGACCCCGTGGACTGCAGCATGCCAGGCTTCCCTGTCTTATGGGATATGAGTATAAGAGTATGTTTATAGGATATGCAATTTTATTTTATTTACTTTTTTTTCTCTTTTTTTGGCCATGACACTAGTCTTATGGGATCTTAGTTCCCAGACCAGTGTGTGAGCCCAGGCCCCTGGCAGTGAAGACATGGAGTCCTAGCCACTAGACTGTCAGGGAATTCTCTAGGATATGCTATTTTTAGAGGCATATGTTTAATTATTGCCTAAAATTAAATGAGCTCTTCCTGATTTGTGATATTTAATTTTTAAAAAGTGTAACTTCATAATAAATAAATTAACATGTGAAGTATAAAATCTTGTCCTTGTCAGCTCTTCTGAGGAAATAAGTACTTCCCACATCTGTTTACATCACTCTTTTACACTCTCTATTCATTGTGGTTAGAGAACAATGGACCCAAAAGGACCTCTGTGGGCCATCTGGCCTCTTACTTTACTCCAGGCAGAGTTACCATGTAAAGTCTTCCAGACAAATGGATCTCCATCTATACTATTTTTATAAACCTCCAGGATAGATTTCTTCCTCATGTTTTCTCTTTTTCTCATATCCTACAATGTCTTAGGGGGCTTTCTGGGTAGCTCAGGTGCTAAAGAATTAACCTACAGTGCAGGAGACCCCAGTTTGATCCTTGGGTTGGGAAGATCCCCTGGAGAAGGGAATGGCTACCCTCTCCAGTATTCTTGCCTGGAGCATTCCATGGACAAAGGAGCCTGGTAGGCTACTGTCCATGGGGTTGCAAAGAGTTGGATAGGACTGAGCAACTTTCATTTTCACTTTCACAATGTCTTAAGCAGATGGGAATAACAATTCTAGTGCTTCTGATTAGGTCGTGTCAGCGAATTAGGTCATATTAATATGATAATTTTTAATATATACAATGCAGTATATAATGGTGTTGACATATATCATCCATGTGCTGTACAGACATTTATGCTGTTCTGCCATTTGAGTTTAAATACTTGTACTTCTTAGGGGGATAGAGGCTGTATAAGTTTTGTTTTTTTAATATTTATTTGGCTGTACAGGATCTTTAGTCGTGGCATGCAAATACTTAATTGCAGCATGTGGAATCCAGTTCCTGACCAGGGAGGTCTCTGTAGAATTTTTAAACATGGTTACTTTTACATTATTGAGATCTCTTTTTCAGATACTTCTTAAGAAATTTAATAATGATAATGGTAAGCATAAGTGATAATGATAAGTGCTAACCAAGGAAATGACCATAAAATAATTAATGTTGCTAGTACAGAGTCAATTGTTGAAGAATCTGAGGTAATTACAATTACTTTTCTTTCTCTATTCCATTATTTTTATTCCTCTGTGATATTTATTGAGAATATAATAAGTGAAAATGAACAGATGCTTCTTTTTAATTGTAGTGGGTTGAGAGTGTTGTATTAGTTTCTGCTGTACAGCACAGTGATGCAGCCATACGTATTTATGCACTCCTTTTTATGTTTTCCATTATGGTTTACCACAGGATATTGAATATAGTTCCCTACGATACTCAGTAGGACCTTGTTTTTTATCCATTCTCCGTGTAATAGTTTGCACCTGCTAATCCCAAACTCCCAATCCATCACTCCCACATCCTCTCCTGCCTTCTCAGCAACAAGTCTTGAACAGATTCTTTAGATTTAAGGTCAGCCTAATACTGTCCTAGGGGAAAAAAAAAAAAAACAGATGTAAGTTGTACGCATGGTTTAGCCAACTCTAAGTTATTTTCTGGTACTTTGCAACCATATCTCTTTAGAAAAAACCATTTTAAGAGAAATGCCAGCTATTTTTCTAAGAAAATGATGAAATCAACCCATAACTTTAAATTTCCTGTCACTGTGGGGATGGCAGCGTTTCTTAGTGCTTTAAAAACTTTGCAAAGGCAAATTACTTTCAACCCAAAGCGGATTTTCTGTCTGCTGTGTTGCGTCCTCAGCTTAAGCAGGGGGAACCCTACTTATACCATGCAGTGAGGTTCAGTGAGGTCACTGCAGTGCTGCACAGGGACTGAGATGTTGTGAGGCTAGGATGCCTCTTCCTGAAACAGTTCTTTTTTTCTGAGGAAAGGGTCTCTGGCTCTGAGGGCTTCACTGGTGGCTCAGTGATAAAGATCCTGCCTGAGCCAGGCGCTGTAGGTTTCCTGTATGAGTAAGGAGATGGTCAGTAATAATAAAGTACAAATAAAACAATGATATTTTCTTTTTAGAGGAAGAAGGTGGTATATTCGCTACATAGCTATGTGCAATGGAGGAAGGCTTTAGTAAAGATGGGAAGATACCCATGTAAGAACTAAGAGTGGTTTAGTCCAGGTCTCTCGCATTGCAGGCAGATTCTTTACCAGCTGAGCCACAAGGGAAGCTCAAGAATACTGGACTGGGTAGCCTATCCCTTCTCCAGTGGATCTTCCCTACCCAGGAATCGAACTGGGATCTCCTGCATTGCAGGCAGATTCTTTACCAACTGAGCTACCAGGGAAGCCATTTTGAGGTGGCTGGAATGGTTAAGTTTGGAGTCACAGGTGGAGGAAGAAGAGAAGATATATGTCTTTTGTATGAAAGGGAAGGAAGTGAACAATGAGTTTAAAAAAAAGTAAGGGAAAGTAGCAGAATTCTCAAATGATGAATTCTGTTTTCTCTGGGCAATGGGAAGTTTGAGAGACATAGGTTCTGATTTTGAAGAAAGTAGCAAGGTTAAAATTGTTTTTGCTGTTTACTGGAAAAATATAGTAAAAATATGAGCTAACACTCTTACAGTGTTTGCCATGTGCCAGTTGTTCCAAGCATATTTTATTCATGAACTCATTTAATTTTTACTACTACTCTTTGTGTAATAAATACTTTTTATCCCCTTTTATGGGGAAACCAAGGTACAGCATTTAAGTGACTTGCTCAGGGACTCTCAGATTGTAAATGAGGGAGGCAGGATTTGAACATGTACAGTTTGGCTACAAAGTACATACACTTACCTATCATTCCACTAAGGTAGCAGAATAATTGTAATATTTGTTGGTGACCACGGGTTTAAGGTGACTTCTGTTTCCCTGTTACTGATTTTTTTAGCATCTCTGTTCAGGTATGGAAAGAGAAGATATAGAATTTAAAAATCTGTACATTCTATGTATTATCATTTTAAATGCCCAAATAAGATTTAGTCATGCTTTATCATACAAAGTTGATTACCTTATTGACATGATCAATGGATGGAGTTTAGAAAGAAATTGAGAATGTTTTTCAAAATTGATTCAGTTTTTAAAGAATTAGATTAGCTCTTTTGATCAATGACTTTTATGATCAAACTCACATGAAATAAACTTTTTATGAAAAATATTTTTAAAGTCCCTAGTAATGTTGCCTTTACTTTCTAACTTTGCCTAAATTTGGTTAACACAGTGGAGTAGATTTTTCATGGGAATATTCTCTCTCATCCACCTTTGCCTGATAGATAGAAAAATAGATTAGATTGAACAATTGCTTTATTATAATATCTTATTCCAAAAAGTTTTATGGAAAGATTTAGGATCCCAGGTTCTTTTGTAAAATTGTGTTGGTTAAGATGTTAAATTGGGGCTACACTCTGCTTACATACAGTATTGGAGCCCTTCTGCTTCTTGGCATGAAATAGGCTGCTTGCAGAACTTGGTCAGTGTCAAAAGATTAGATGTATTAGACATGTTAGATTTCTGTTTACAAATGTGTTTATAAGCATGCCTAGCAATAAGAAAATCATACTTCTTATAATTCACCCAAGTTATCTTTGAAAGTTTCCTATAGGAAAATTTTGGTGTGGGGTTCTGTAAAAATGTTCAGAACACTGACAAGAGTATGGAATGACCATTCTTCCCTAAAAAGTTGTCTTCTACCAGATTTGAAAATGTTTTTTCAGGTTGATGAAATGGTTTCTAAATTAACAGCCATTGGCAGGGGGAAAGGGAGAGCAGAAGACAAATTCCTGGCCTTTCTTTATGGTGGTCTGCAGGGCAGGTGAAGTGAAGTGAAGTGAAAGTCACTCAGTCATGTCTGACTCTTTGTGGACATGACTCATGGAATTCTCCAGGGAGAATACTGGAGTAGATAGCCATTCCTTTCACCAGGGGATCTTCCCAACCCAGGGATCAAACCCAGGTCTCCCACATTGCAGGCAGATTCTTTACCTGAGCCACTAGGGATGTTAGAGGGGTAAATAAGCAATGATCTCTTTTACTTATTACTTTCCTTTCCTCATTTAAAATCATTTTAAAGGATAAAAGACAAATTAACTATCATAAATTTATAAATCAGTAAGAAACATTATAGAGTGAAATAGATAAATGAATAAAAACTAGAGTTAGAGAGGCTATCAACTGATGAATGGACAAGTAATATGTGATATGTCCTCACATTGGAATGTTAGTTGGCAATAAAAAAAAGAAGTTAAACACTGAAAAATGTTACAACATGGATTAAAAGCATTATACTTATAAGCCAGTCACAAAAGACCACATATTGTGTGATTCCATTTGTATGAAATGTCAAAATGTAGACTAGTGTTTGCCTAGAGCTAGGTTGATACAGGGGCCTGCAGTGGAGGTGGAGGGATTGCTAAGAGATGAAAGATTTTAGGGAAATGAAAATATTGTGAAATTGTGAAGGATGCACAGCTCTAAATGTTCTAAAAACTGTTGAATTGTAATATTTAAATGGGTGAGTTATGGTGTGTGAATTATATCTCAATAAAGGGTTGTTTTTGTTTTTTCAAAGCATCTGGATTCTTCTTTCTACTGTGGCTACCCTAGTTCACCACTTTGCTCAACAGCTTCCACAGTAGCCCCAGGGTAATTGCTGCAGTGTGCTGTGCTGTGCCTAGCTGCTCAGTCGTATTTGACTCTTTGCGACCCCATGGACGGTAGCCTGCTAGGCTCCTCTAGACAAGAATAGTGAAATGGGTTGCCTTGCCCTCCTCCAGGGGCGCTTCCTAACCCAGGGATTGAACCCAGGTCTCCTGCATTGCATTCAGATTCTTTAACCTTCTGAGCCCACCAGGGAAGCCCAAGAATCCTGGAGTGGGTAGCATATCTCTTCTCCAGGGGGAACTTCTGACCCAAGAATCTAACCGGAGTCTCCCACATTGCAGGCGGATTCTTTACCAGCTGAGCCACCAGGGAAGCCCCAGTGTCAAGTGCAGGTCATAACATCCAAAGCAAGGAAGTTTTCCATAACGTCTGTTTGTCACTGAGCATTATTTTGTTTTTGTTTCTGAAGCCTCCAGCAGACTTCCCATTTTCCCTACAGGGCAGAATCACTGGGGAATGAAAGTATTAGACTTGCTGAGACCAATCACAGTTCACCTCTTCTTGACTAATAGGGGCTTGAAGAGTTGTCCTTAAATCATGTGCCTGGTGCTGCAGTGGTAAAGAATCTGCCTGCCAGTGCAGGAGACGCAAGAGACATGGGTTTGATCCCTGGGTCAAGAAGACCCCCTGGAGCAGGAAATGGCAACCCACTCGAGTATTCTTGCCTGGAAAATTCCATGGACAGAGAAACCTGGCAGGCTACAGTCCATCTAGGCACAGAGTTGGACATGACTAAGCGCACATACGCACACCAGATATCTAAACAGATCTGCCATTTAGTCTGGGGTTGAGGACTTCAAAACTTAAGGAGAAGCTTTTTTTAGCTCATGCTCCCTTAGCTACAAGTTATAGGTGCTAAAGAAAAAGTTATTCTGATACTTGTTAAAACAGTAAGGAAGCCTTTATTCAAGGAGTTGACTCTATCTCAGTAGAGTTTGCAATAGGAGTCAACTCTTGCAACTGAGACGAGAGATCACTCAGCTCCAAACACAGCAGAGAGAGCTGGGGATTTATAGCCAACAAGCAGGGTAAAGGGGTCAGTGGTCAGAAAATTAAAAGAGGAGACATCAAGGGTAGAGAGATTTTGCTAAACTGGCTGCTCCTGCCAGCAGCACATGCTTGTCTCAAAGATTAACCTATGCATGTCTAAGTGCATAGGCTGAAACAGTGAAACTGTGGCTTGCTCATTAAATCAGTTATGGTTCCTTTGGTCACTCACTCTTCTACTCGGATAACTGGTAATTCTAGACTCTTGCAGCAGGGATGTGTGCATTTATCAGATCAAAACCAGGTCAAAACAGAATTCTTGCAAAAAGAAGGCCAAGAAATTAGCTGTAAACAGTGAGGATTAGGAACTTGATCAGATACCAAGAGTTAATCAGGTATCAAGAGTGGGGGCCTTCTTGATAAATTGACCTTGCAGGATTCTTGCTAAAATGGGGCCTGGAAAAGGCAAGAGAGACTTGGAAAGCCAAAACTGAGGCATAGTTAAGAAGAGGGCTAAGAGGAACGTAACTGAAGTTTGGTCAAGGAGAAAGTCTTTGTCATAGCTCAAGTTTGGTGTTTATTTGCTCTTTTCCCCTCTTATTATTTGATTAAAGACTGACAACTTAAAGTAACTTTCCTTAGGTCTTTAATGTAATGTAGGTTTTTCTTTACTTTTACTTCAAAAAGTATGTGTACCTATTCACTGAAAAAAAAATTTAAGAAATAAATTGTATAACATATTCTCATTATTTCTGCATTTCCTTAAATGAGATATAGTGTGTCAGTTTACTTCAGTTCAGTCGCTCAGTCGTGTCCGACTCTTTACGACCCCATGATTCGCAGAACGCCAGGCCTCCCTGTCCATCACCAACTCCCGGAGTTCACTCAGACTCACGTCCATCGAGTCAGTGATGCCATCCAGCCATCTCATCCTCTGTCGTCCCCTTCTCCTCCTGCCCCCAATCCCTCCCAGCATCAGAGTCTTTTCCAATGAGTCAACTCTTCGCATGAGGTGGCCAAAGTAACGGAGCTTCAGCTTTAGCATCATTCCTTCCAAAGAAATCCCAGGGCTGATCTCCTTCAGAATGGACTGGTTGGATCTCCTTGCAGTCCAAGGGACTCTCAAGAGTCTTCTCCAACACCACAGTTCAAAAGCATCAATTCTTCAGCACTCAGCCTTCTTCACAGTCCAACTCTCACATCCATACATGACCACTGGAAAAACCATAGCCTTGACATAGTGTGTAGTCTTCATTAATTATTTAAATTAGAACTTTGGCTCACAGACACATTACTAACAGACCAATTTTAGTAAAATGAAATGAAATTGTTGAGTACTACAGCTTCTATAAAACCTGAACTGGTGTGACCAAAACACTGATAGTTAACAGGACCTGCAGTTCCTATATAAAATGCACTTAAGATATTTCAAAAGCAAACTTTTATTCAGATAACTTAAAATATGACAATGCAGTGACTTTTAATCAGACTAGAATCAGAACAAGGAAAATGCATGTATAGTTCATTTTAAAATGCAAACCTGTGCAGTCCCTGACCTAAGAACCTAAGAGAATCCCCAGATCCCTTTGCTGTGTAGATTTTTTGGTTCTGCAAACACATTTTCTCAGAAGCAACATCACAACACTAGCTAACAGGTTAGTCCCAAGAGATTGTTTAGCCCATTGAACTTTATCTAATTGAATTTATAATATTAATGTTAACCATGAGCCTTTCTGAACCTATGATTGGGAGGAATAGACAGAAAGGGGCTTGAGCTTTGACACCAGCAGTTTCCGGTTGTACTGAGGAGGGGGTGATGGTAGTGGAGGAAACTGGTAGAAACAGCTTGCTTGTGTAGAAGTGGGGAGTGCAACTGAGACTAGGGGTGCAGTGGTTATTTAGTCTAAGTCTGCAGTGGTTGGAAAATGAATGTACCTTAAAAATACTCCAACTTGACATGTACTTTTTGAAAGGCTTATCACAGTAAATATAGCTTTTTAGGCAAACATGCAGTTTATTAAAGTGGTTCAGTTACCATGGCAACATATCTGGAATTTATAGCTCCTTATTTTGAGAGGGCTTCATTTCCACCTTCTGAGGCACTGAAATACAAGGCTAAAGTTCTTAACAGCCTCCAATCTCATTGTATGAATTTTTAGTCTTTGGAAAACGTAGACGTACAAAATGTAGCTTGGAGAGAATCAATCTTGTGACTTGATAGTCATATGCATGAAATTTAAATTGGCATTTTTCAATTTTAAAATGTTTTAAACTGTTTCCTATTTAAAATTTTTACAATTATTACAAAGCTATATTGATCATAATTTAATGAGGAGAAATAGAAATTTTGAAAAAAATAACAGTCCCCTAAATTTATTCCCTGGAGGCAACCACGTTCTTTTCTTGTAGCTGATTTTGAGGGATTTACTTCAGGTCCCTCAGCAATGGGTTTCTCTTGCTTCTTGGCTGGTATCACTGCTTGCTTTGCAGCAAGTGTCATTTTAGGTGTCATCAATGGGTTTCTCTGTATGTAAGATGAGATTTTAGCCCTTTCAGTCTTCAGCCCCACCCTCACATCCAGACCTTTCCCCTGTTCCCATTCTTCAAACAGCGATAGATAGGGAGATAGACAAATTGATAGATTGATGGATTAATAGATAGAAACGGATGAAGAGAGGGAGAAAGGTATAGTTTTACTAATTTTATATAAATTTATACTAATTTTGGCTTGATCAGTATTCAACTTGTATGTTATTAGAACCATGTTTATAATATTTACAGATGAACAATACAATATACTATGGATATGTTATTTTTCTTTTATGACTCATTTTTCACTAATTCAGCCTCAAACTTTACCTCAGTTGTCCAGTCTCCTTGCGATATCTTTAAATGTTAACGTTGCATCAATTTTATCCACTTAACAAAATTTCTCCTCAGCATTTGATCAGCTGCAGTCTGGACGGTTTTTCTTTAGGTTTGCTGTGGAACTCTCATCAGGGATTTTTATCTATTTCTCCCTTGTACTGAATTACTTCTTTTTCAAATATATATATAATTTTCTTTATTTTTTTTAATTCCCTTATTTTGCTGTACCTTTTCCAGTAGCCTCCCAAGAAAGGGTACATTGGCAGTAAATTGTTTGAAACTCTGCGTATCTGAAAATGCCTTTGTTCTACTTTTATATCTGATTTTTAATTTGGCTGGATATGAATTGTTAGTTAGAAATCGTTTTCTCTCATTCAGTGTCAATGTTGAGATAACCAATGCCATTCAGATTTTTTATTCTGTTTTGTTTCTGTGAAATCTGTTCGTCCCTTCTCTAGAGACTTGTAGAGTTCTTTCTTTGTTCCCAAAGTCCTAAGATTTCATGATTATGGACCTTGCTCTGGGTCCATTTTCATCTGTTATGAAGGATCTTCATTGGGCTTTTTCCAGTTTCCATTTTGGGAACTTCCAGTTTTAAGTCCTGTAAAATATTCTTTTTTTTTTTAATTTCTATTTTTTTCTGTGTTGTTTTCTAGAACTTTAATTATTCACATTTTTTTTCATGGTCTGGTTCCCTAATTATATTTTATATTTTCTCTTATTATTTTATATTTCCATCTAATTCCTGGAAGATTTCTTCAGCTTAGTAACCAGTAGATTTTTCATTTCTGCTATTATAGTTTTAATTTCTAAGAGAATTCTGCCACACTCCCCCCACTCTTTTTCTTTTTTTTTTTTCTTTTTGTAGTATCCTGTTCTAGTTTGGTTTTTTTCTCTCTCTGCATTGTTGATCTATTCATGTAGGTTGCTTTCCACAAATATCTGGTGGGTTTTTTTGTTTGCTTGCTTGCTTTTATTTATAAGACTTTAAATGCTAACTAGGAACTCTTCACAGATATGTAGAGTTTCCATGTTTATTGAAGGATAATAATTGAGTGATCTGATTGGGATGTCTTGTTGAGGAACCCCAATATCAGTATCTTTAGTCTTTTTTTTTTTACTGGTCTGCTTTTCTAGAAAGGAATCATTTTACACGATTCTTCTCCCTTGCCTAAGTCTCTGTTTGGGGACCCTAGGGAATAAAAAAAGTGGAGAGAGAGGGTCAGATCTCACCATTTGTTATGTAATTTACATCTAATCCCCTTGATTTTTTGCAGGATGACCTACCATCAGTGTAGGATTCCTCCATCTGGATAACCTCTGTTTCGCCCTCTCCAGAAAATAAATTTATAGTTTTCTTCCAGGATGGATTGGGAGATCACCTCTTAATGTGGAATGAGTAGAGAAAGGCTTTGGATCAGCACAGCACATATTCAGCTACTTAAACATTTTTTCAAACAGTCTTCCTATTTTAGCCACATCCCTATCCTCACTTCCAGAGGTGACATTTCCTGATCCTTTTCTGATCACGCCACTTTAAACGAGGTACTTCTCAGCACTCCATACTGGCAGCTTAAGAACTGTCAGGTTGGCTAATCAGTTACCAGGCGTCTGTCTGCTTTTTCACTTGCAAAGTTTTGTTGCTATTGATCCCTCTCCAACCTCTTTTTCTCTATACATTTTTCTATCACTTAAATATAGCACTGAGGAGTGGAGGTTAAATATATTCAGCCTGCTATCTTTTCCCAAAATGTCTGACTAATTTTTTTTAACAGTTAAGAGATACTGTATTCGTGTTTTAAATTTAATTCTTGCTATCCATTTTAAATTTAACTCCTGTGTAATTCATCTCATATTGATTTCTTATGCTTAACCAGTAACCTGGCCTCTAGCTAGCTAAGAAAAGCCTATTCAGTATAAGCTCTCATGATTCTTCTCCCTTCTGCTTCAGGATTTCTTTGTCTCCCTCCCTGTTCTCTCTCACTTCCCTACTGAGCTCTTAATCCCATCACTTCAGCCTCTTCTGCAAACTTCTCCATCCTGGAGACAAGCACAGTCCCCTCATTTCTTATTTTTCTCAGTCTTTCTACACCTTTAGCAGCCTTTTTGTAAATCTACCTTAGTTTCTTAGTTACAAAGACATGAAAAAACAACTTTCCTTAACCCTTAAACTTTAGCTCAGTTTTCGTATTCTTTTTCAGTTTCTCTCCCACACACACAAAATGCCATTTGTTTGACTTTTTATCTTCCAATTTCTCCTTCACTCTATTCCACTTACTCCTCTGTATGAGCTTTTTTTTTTGAAAATTACTTTCTGAACAAAACCACCAACTGCTTCCTCACCACGGCTTACCTGACTACCCACTTTGCTTTGCGACTCCTTCCCTATCTTGTTGTTTTTTTCCATCTAAATTCTTATCTTGTTTTTATTTTACTTCTCAGTTTTTTTCCCTCATGTTCCTCTTTTTTCACGTGTCGCTTTAGGTGTGGGCTTCTACTAAAGGCTGCCTTGAGGACAAAACAGTTAAAGTTCATAGAAACTTACTGATTCTCAGGCTTTTCTTGCTTTACTAAAGTGGCATGATTTCTTATAAACATTTTTATGACATTAATGAGGTTTAACTTTTTATATTTAGGCAGGTGCTGTAAAGGATTATATTAAGATGATGCTTCAGAATGATTCACTTAAATTTCTGGTTTTTGCTCACCATTTAAGCATGCTCCAAGCTTGCACAGAAGCCGTTATAGAAAACAAGGTATGTTACCATTTATTTATGAAACACTACTTAGGATACAGTTTTTATATCCTAAACATCAATTGTAGTTTTTATAATTGAGGTGGGTTTTTTTTTGCCTTCTTCAGATTATGGGATGTATATCTATAAATTATTATTACATATTTTATTGCAAATTATACAAATATATATATATTTTAAATTATACTAATATTGGGATCCACAGGGGGTGCAGTGGTAAAGAATCCTCCTGACAATGCAGGAGAGGCAAGAGACACAGGTTTGATCCCTGTGTGGGAAAGATCCCAGTAGGAAATGGCAACCTACTCCAGTATTCTTGCCTAGAAAGTTCCATGCACAGAGGAGCCTGGCGGGCTACAGTCCATGAGGTTGCAGAGTTGGTCACCACTGAGCACGCACACATACACTAATATTATATTTCCATTGTGTTGATAATATACTACTAATATTTCCCTTTTATACCAGTCATAATACTCCACTGATCAAATTGGATGGATGGATTAAACTATGCTGCTTTGATAGACTATCATGTGAATTCTGTTTTTGTTATTGGATAAACCATTTGAGATTGGTAAAGGCAGTTAAAATTGTTGTTTACCCACATGGTGGCCTAGAATGTGGGTGATTTTGAGGAGAAAGGAAGACAGTTTTGTTACCCAGCTGCAGTCATACTTTTTAAAAATCTAGGCAGCCTACTTTATAGAATATTATTATTAAGATTTAGTGTGGGTGAGTCTGAAACATACACCCAGGTAAGCCCCCTGAAACATGCTGGCTTCCCTGCCTTTAGGCCCACCTCGTTCCCCAGCAGCACTATCAGAGCAGTATCTGCCGTTTTTCTTTCCAAGTGTAAACCTGTCGCTCCTCTGTGTGTGCTAAGGCCTTCTTGAGATGCTCTGGATCAGCCAGAGGAAGTTCCTGACAAATTGTAAGAGCTTAATATCCATGTAACATCAGAACCGCTTGCTGGTGCAGTTAGCTTTTTTAAAGGGAGGAATGAAGCCATGTTTTTTTAAAACTTTGTGTACTTTTTTCAAGTATTTGCTAATTATTCATTAACATTACCAAAGAAATAATCCTAGTCTTTCCTTCATAGAATGATTTACAATAATATAACATAGTAAAGTGCTATATATTAAAGGGATGCTTTCTCATATCATATAGTATCTGTGATAGATCCTCTGAGGAAGAATTAATTAGCCTTAGAAATAATTTTTAAATGATTGAACAATATTAGATGTTTAATTCTGATTCCGTTATACCTTAAAACTATTGGAATATATTCCAAGTGTGTCTCTTCTTCCCACTCCCACTTTACTGGTGTGTTTAGAATTCCATTTAATGCCACTAAGAGTTAAAACTGTAGGTAGTCATGGTGTTGGAGGTTAATTTCTCCCAAACTCTCCTTTGTCTGACAGTATGTTTTCTTTAGAAAGACCCTCAGAAGATTTTATAGTCTCCGTTGGTGGATCACTGGTCAATTTATATCTGTTTATGAGGACATAGGAAAGTTGATAAGGGACATTCTATTAAATCATTAATTTGCTGGTTCGCTTATAAAACTGTGTCTCAAGTATTTAAGGCAATATTTTCCATAAAAGTGCATATAAAAATGGGAGAGTTTGAAATTCAGGGCTTATGCCTGTTTTTACAAATTTGAGTAGTAAATTTTTAAAAACTATTCTGACGTACACCGACTGCTCATATTTTCTAAACTCATATTGTTCCTAAAAGACAGCACGGTTCAATTTAGTATTTAATATTTCCTTCTTTTTTAAAAATGTGTTTGTGTGTCTGGGTTCCTGCCCCAGTGGAGATGACCAAATCACATATTTCTTTTAAATTTAAAAATGGGAAAAAGATGACTTAAATGCTACTTTAAAAAAGATGTTTTCCCAGTTAATGTTACAACATTTCAGGACTACTCTTTCTGAATCCCAAATACATGGGCTGAATCCACTTTTTCTCACATGTCTGACTTTATTTTCACTTTGGAATTAGTGGTTCTGTAACTTTAAAATTAGTCTGATCCATCTTTTAAAGTTTGCATATCATTTTACCTAGAACATTACTAAAGACAATAATCCAGTTAGGATTATGGAACTCCTGTTATATCTGTGACATCACACTTGGCATTGATGGTATGAAGATGAATTAGACATAGATACCACTCTCAAGCAGCTTAAAATATTTTAAAATAAGAAGTTTTTATAAGCAAGTATTAAGAAATCTGGTTAAGAGTCTTCTTATACAATGTTTACGAGCCTTTTTCACCAGTTTCTGTTTTATTGGGTGAACATAAAAATGAGTTGTAACATGTATATAATAAGATGGAGCTTGTCCTAATTTTGCCATTTCCCTTGTTGTTGATGGTAGACTCGTTACATCAGGATAGATGGAAGTGTTCCGTCTTCAGAAAGAATACATCTGGTTAATCAGTTTCAAAAGGACCCTGAGACTCGAGTGGCTATCCTCAGCATTCAGGCTGCTGGTCAGGTAAGAAGTTTCATGTCTGAATTTGCTAATGAAATGTTGAGATAATAAAAAGGCCATTAACCTTACCTATAACTTCCTATTTGGTGTGATACTCATTCCACCTTGGAGAGTGCTAGAAAGTGTAACAGAAGGAGATCAACACCTCTGATTATAAGCTTCCTGAATTTTCAAGTAAAGAATTTCCTGAAAGAGTAAAGTTAATTTCATTATGATGCTTTCCCATGATCTTTTGTATAGCATTTTCTCATCCCTTTCTTATAGCACTTATCTTACTTGGTTGTTTTCATCAGAGTCTGTGAGGCAAGGTGGCCTGAGGGAAAAAGAACTCTCCTGTCTTTCTGAATTTCTTGTGGAGTGCCCTTGGTTTGTTCCTTAGAATTAGGTTTGGCTACAAGTAAATGAAAATCCAAATTAACAATGACTTAAATGCACAAAATTTCACTCTTGGATACAGACAGTCCAAGGCTGGTTACCACGCCTAGCAGGTATCTCATCTAAGAGTTCTGCTGGAGCTCACTCTGATCCAGGCAGCTGAATGGAGAAAGGCATGCTACATTTCACTGGCCTGCAGTTATTCCCAGAGCCACAACTGACTTCAAAGGAAACTGGAAACAGTAGCCTTTATTGATCATCAGGTGTTACATTATAAAGGAGTAAGAAAAGAATAGATATTGGTCTGTACTACCCACCGTAGAAGGGGACCCTTCTGAACATTTTTCCTGCTAGCATTCTAGAATATTTTGATGTAAATATCTAAGCCACGATATTTAACACAGGGAAAAGCAATTGAGCATATTGTTGTTAAATATCCAACCTGGTATATGGCAAATCTGGCAGCTTCTGTGGATTCTGGAATCTGGACCAGGGCCAAAGTTCTCCTTTTAGTGAGCTAATTGATGTATATAAAATTGTCTATATAGAGAGAATCCATGAAGATGAAGAAGTTCTAGAACTCTCTAGGAGTTCTAATCAAAAAGATGGTTGTCTCAACACTTTCATATTGGATTGAATTCTAGTAGTCTGAGTTTTATATCTGTTAGAATATTTCAGCCATAGAAAATATTATTAAAAAAAAGAGCCTAAAAGTAGAAAGGGAGTACCAATAGCTTGGGAGAAGATAAGTAGGAAGAATCTGGGCAGGAGAGTCTGGGAGTGACCTGATAAAACACTTTCTGAAATTAAGATTGTACAAGGCACTCACATTCTATTCAAGGCTGTGTTCCTGAAGGCCTTGTATAATTCAAAACTTAATACCCTTGAATACTATTAATAACATCTTCATCAGAATGAAGGAAAGTAGAAAGGGCTTTGTCCGGGAGGTTTCTGAATCTTCCATTGTAGTTTAGTATTAATAGCATCTTTGAGTGATTTGATCTTGCCAACATATTTTCCCTTTTTTTGTTTGTATGGTCATATGATACTTTTTACACTTTTATGATACTTTTTTCTTTAAATGCTTGCAGCATTTTAAATCCTAAATAGCAGCACAGTTTAACATGGTGTTTATTTGACTCTGTCCATGTCTTTATTACTTCTAAGTTCTGTTCCAGCGTGGTTGATCTTCAGCTTGAGAATGAGTGCCACTGTTTAATGAATGCTAATATGATGTTGTTAAGTGATATTAAAATATTTTAAGTTAAAGGAAAGGAAAGTGAAGTCACTCAGTCATGTCCAACTCTTTGTGACCCCATGAACTGTAGCCTACCAAGCTCCTCTGTCCATGGGATTTTCCAGGCAATAGTACTGGAGTGGATTGCCATTTCCTTCTCCAGGGGATCTTCCCCCCTGTAGAAGGGGACCCTTCTGAACATTTTTCCTACTAGCATTCTAGAATATTTTGATGTAAATATCGAACCCAGGTCTCCCGCATTGTAGACAGGCACTTTACTGTCTGAGCCACCAGGGAAGTCTTTTAAGTTAAAATTACATCAAAGCAGCACAGCAGTCATGAAAGTCACTCACAGAAGTTCCAGGGCATGTGAACAACAGCCATGGATTAGATGACACTATGTAATACGGTAGGTGTTCCTACTGACCACGTAATACCACCCACTACTGTGAGGCAGTCACGTAAGTGTGGTCCACATTTCGCTTGACCTATCCACTTTGAAGTCCTGCATTTTTTAACGCAGTTTGAAGAGACTTGCATTATTTCATGTATTAGTTATAAAATAAGACCTAGTTAATATTTTTAATGTCATACTGTTTCAAACTGATATAAAATACAGTTGCACAAAGATGCAACTGTATTGTATACATCAAGATACAAATCAGTAAACATCAGAGTCTTTGGGATGCAACACGAGAAATTCCATAGATAGAAAAGGCTTTGACTATAGACATGATTTTCTTGCTTTATAAAACAGAATGAATTAAATGAATAGAGGATGTCATTGCTCTCTGCCTAGTTGCTATGGATACCATGTGTTAGAATTATATTCTCATTTATAATGTATTTTATTAGATTTTCCAATGGTAATGTGAACCCAGTATACATCAGAGGATAAAGTGATTTTGTTTATGTATACATCATCAAACTGACTTTTGAAATACTGAAATACCTTTTAAACATGTTCTTTGTAGTTTACCTGACTAATTTGCAGTAAGCAGTCTTCATTTATCTGAATTAAATTTTCTTAATTTGACTTAAAATGAAAGACTGATTTGTTTTTAAGTCCTTCAGAGTTCTCTTGTCCAGTGAACGTACTCAGAAAGACTTTATTATACGTGGCTGTATGTTAAATTCTCAGTTTATTTGCATCTCAGTTTCTTTACTTTGAGATTCCCTGGTGACTCAGACAGTAAAGAATCTGCCTGCACTGCAAGAGACCAGGTTTGATTCTTGGGTCAGGAAGATCCTCTGGAGAAGGGAATGGCTACCCACTCCAGTATTCTTGCCTGGAGAACTCTATGGACAGAGGAGCCTGGCAGGCTACAGTCTAGGGGGTCTCAAAGAGTCAGATACAACTGAGCGTCTGACACTTTCACTTTTCACTTTTTTTCTTCACTTTATTTTGTTTAGGGTCTGACATTTACTGCTGCAACTCATGTTGTGTTTGCTGAGTTGTACTGGGACCCTGGACATATAAAACAAGCAGAAGACCGTGCTCACCGGATTGGACAGTGCAGTTCTGTGAATATTCACTACCTTATTGCAAATGGAACTCTAGACACCCTTATGTGGGGAATGTTGAATCGCAAGGTAAAGCTAGAATTTAAACCAGGTTACCAACTTACTCATAGCTTGTATGAGTTAAGAGGCTCAGTTTTGGTGTTTTCAGGCAAAGCATATATACGTACACTAAGATATTGATGTTCATAGAGACCAAGTCCAGAAAAGGCTTCAGTTGGTAATGCTTTACCTGCTGTCCTTGGTAATCAGAGAGAGACATGAATTTACATGTGTTCCTATTGTCTTCCAAGTCCTTCTCTACCATTTTAGGGGCCAGGGGAGGATGAGCTAGTAAGGAAACAGAACATTTTCAAACCCCAAGTCCTTTTTGTAAGCTGAGAACCTACACTTTCTCAAAAGGATTCTTGAACCTTGAGTGATTCTTGATTCCTAAAGCCCATGATATATTGAAAAAATACGATTTTCTTTATTGGATTGCTTGTGACTCAAATGCAAACCCAGGTTACTGCTTAGTAAATGTCAGCTGTGAGGCGACCTGTCCTAAAATCTATATGCTTTTCCATCTTACAGGCTCAGGTTACAGGAAGCACACTGAATGGGAGGAAGGAAAAACTTCAGGCCGAGGAGGGTGATAAGGAAAAATGGGATTTCCTGCAGTTTGCTGAAGCTTGGACTCCAAATGAAAGGTCTGAAGAGCTCAGGGATGAAATGTTGTTCACTCGTGTAAGATTATATTCTTTTCTATTTATTTTAATACCATGAAACTATGACTTTATCATATATTGTTTTAAATGGCAATTTTCAGTTGTTCACGCTATTGAAAGGAGTCTCCATATAAAGGTAGAAAAGCTCTGAGAACTAAAGGATGACTTTGATATAAGGAGGCTGCAAGAGTGGTTTGTATTTTTCAATAGTAATAGATCAGTGCTCACTGTTCAGCTCCTTAGAAAAACAAGGAAAGTAGAATTCCTGCCTTCAGGAGAAAATACGGGAGACTATATCTGAGACCCTGAGGGTAGGGAAAGATATATTAAATTTGCCACAAAAAGTGACATACACAAGTCTCATACTCAGTAAAGATATTTTGCATTACAGTGTTCAAAGTATATAACTTTATAAAATTCAGCTAGTAAAACAAACAAGCTAGTAGAAAAAATAGGCAAACAATGTGAGCATCAGAGGAGACTGGCCTGAATAGACAAAACATGAAGAGAAATTAGCTTCTCCAAAATAAGACAGATTTATCAAGGTACCCTTTTCTCTTTACAATTAGTAAGTAATCTATGGTGTGATACTTAGAGATCACATGACTATTACTGTTCCCAAAACCTTTCACGCCTTGGTTTTAGCATTCATTGATCTTGGCCTGAAGCAGTTTTGAAATTGTGATTTTTTAAATTCTATCATTGCTTCTTCATTAGCTGGCAGTTTTCTGTAGAGAAAAACTTCTGATTTCTTCTTTTTTAAAAACCATCACTATGAACTTGGGATTCTCTTATTATTTACTGTGTTATAATCTTGGCCTTTTTTTTAAGATCTGTCTGGAGGAAGCACCTTTATTTTATTTTATTGGGTTTTTGTTGTTGTTTGGGGTTTTTATTGAAGAATAGTTGGTTTACAATATTTGAATTCGTCTCAGATGTACTGCAAAATGATTCAGTTATGTGTTTTTTAGATTATTTTCCATTATTCAGTTCAGTTCAGTCGCTCAGTCGTGTCCGACTCCCTGCGACCCCATGAATCGCAGCACGCCAGGCCTCCCTTTCTATCACCATCTCCCGGAGTTCACTCAGACTCACGTCCATCGAGTCCGTGATGCCATCCAGTCATCTCATCCTGGGTCGTCCCCTTCTCCTCCTGCCCCCAATCCCTCCCAGCATCACAGTCTTTTCCAATGAGTCAACTCTTTGCATGAGGTGGCCAAAGTACCGGAGCTTCAGCTTTAGCATCATCCCTTCCAAAGAAATCCCAGGGTTGATCTCCTTCAGAATGGACTGGTTGGATCTCCTTGAAGTCCAAGGGACTCTCAAGAGTCTTCTCCAACACCACAGTTCAAAAGCATCAATTCTTCGGTGCTCAGCCTTCTTCACAGTCCAACTCTCACATCCATACATGACGGCTGGAAAAACCATAGCCTTGACTAGACGGACCTTAGTCGTCAAAGTAATGTCTCTGCTTTTGAATATACTATTTAGGTTGGTCATCACTTTTCTTCCAAGGAGTAAGCGTCTTTTAATTTCATGGCTGCAATCACCATCTGCAGTGATTTTGGAGCCCAAAAAAATAAAGTCTGACACTGTTTCCACTGTTTCCCCATCTATTTCCCATGAAGTGATGGGACCAGATGCCATGATCCCCATTTTCTGAATGTTGAGCTTTAAGCCAACTTTTTCACTCTCCTCTTTTACTTTCATCAAGAGGCTTTTTAGCTCCTCTTCACTTTCTGCCATAAGGGTGGTGTCATCTGCATATCTGAGGTTATTGATATTTCTCCTGGCAATCTTGATTCCAGCTTGTGTTTCTTCCAGTCCAGCGTTTCTCATGATGTACTCTGCATAGAAGTTAAATAAGCAGGGTGACAATTTACAGCCTTGACGTACTCCTTTTCCTATTTGGAACCAGTCTGTTGTTCCATGTCCAGTTCTAACTGTTGGTTCCTGGCCTGCATACAGATTTCTCAAGAGGCAGGTCAGGTGGTCTGGTATTCCCCTCTCTTTCAGAATTGTCCACAGTTTATTGTGATCCACACAGTCAAAGGCTTTGGCATAGTCAATAAAGCAGAAATAGATGTTTTTCTGGAACTCTCTTGCTTTTTCCATGATCCAGCAGATGTTGGCAATTTGATCTCTGGTTCCTCTGCCTTTTCTGACAGAATGTGGTCCACTGGAGAAGGGAATGGCAAGCCACTTCAGTATTCTTGCCTTGAGAACCCTATGAACAGTATGAAAAGGCAAAATGATAGGATACTAAAACAGGAACTCCCCAGGTCATTAGGTGCCCAATATGCTACTGGAGATCAGTGGAGAAATAACCCCAGAAAGAATGAAGGGATGGAGCCAAAGCAAAAACAATACCCAGCTGTGGATGTGACTGCTGATAGAAGTAAGATCCGATGCTGTAAAGAGCAATATTGCATAGGAACCTAGAATGTCAGGTCCATGAATCAAGGCAAATTGGAAGTGGTCAAACCTTGCCAGAGATGGCAAGGGTGAACGTCGACATTCTAGGAATCAGCGAACTAAAATGGACTGGAATGGGTGAATTTAACTCAGATGACCATTATATCTACTACTGTGGGCAGGAATCCCTCAGAAGAAATGGAGTAGCCATCATGGTCAACAAAAGAGTCCGAAATGCAGTACTTGGATGCAATCTCAAAAACAACAGAATGATCTCTGTTCGTCTCCAAGGCAAACCATTCAATATCACAGTTATCCAAGTCTATGCCCCAGCCAGTAATGCTGAAGAAACTGAAATTGAACGGTTTTATGAAGACCTACAAGACCTTTTAGAACTAACACCCAAAAAAGATGTCCTTTTCATTATAGGGAACTGGAATGCAAAAGTAGGAAGTCAGGAAACACCTGGAGTAACAGGCAAATTTGGCCTTGGAATGCGGAATGAAGCAGGGCAAAGACTAATAGAGTTTTGCCAAGAGAACGCACTGGTCATAGCAAACACCCTCTTCCAACAACACAAGAGAAGACTCTACACATGGACATCACCAGATGGTCAACACTGAAATCAGATTGATTATATTCTTTGCAGCCAAAAATGGAGAAGCTCTATACAGTCAACAAAAACAAGACCGGGAGCTGACTGTGGCTCAGATCATGAACTCCTTATTGCCAAATTCAGACTCAAATTGAAGCAAGTAGGGAAAACTGCTAGACCATTCAGGTATGACCTAAATCAAATCCCTTATGATTATATAGTGGAAGTGAGAAATAGATTTAAGGGCCTTGATCTGATAGATAGAGTGCCTGATGAACTATGGAATGAGGTTCGTGACATTGTACAGGAGACAGGGATCAAGACCATCCCCAAGGAAAAGAAATGCAAAAAAGCAACATGGCTGTCTGGGGAGGCCTTACAAATAGCTATGAAAAGAAGAGAGGCGAAAAGCAAAGGAGAAAAGGAAAGATATAAGCAGCTGAATGCAGAGTTCCAAAGAATAGCAAGAAGAGATAAGAAAGCCTTCTTCAGCGATCAATGCAAAGAAATAGAGGAAAACAACAGAATGGGAAAGACTGGAGATCTCTTCAAGAAAATTAGAGATACCAAGGGAACATTTCATGCAAAGATGGGCTCGATAAAGGACAGAAATGGGATGGACCTAACAGAAGCAGAAGTTATTAAGAAGAGGTGGAAAGAATACACAGAAAAACTGTACAAAAAAGATCTTCACGACCCAGATAATCATGATGATGTGATCACTAATCTAGAGCCAGACATCTTGGAATGTGAAGTCAAGTGGGCCTTAGAAAGCATCACTACGAACAAAGCTAGTGGAGGTGATGGAATTCCAGTTGAGCTGTTTCAAATCCTGAAAGATGATGCTGTGAAAGTGCTGCACTCCATATGCCAGCAAATTTGGAAAACTCAGCAGTGGCCTCAGCACTGGAAAAGGTCAGTTTTCATTCCAATCCCAAAGAAAGGCGATGCCAAAGAATGCTCAAACTACCACACGATTGCACTCATCTCACACGCGAGTAAAGTAATGCTCAAAATTCTCCAAGCCCGGTTCAGCAGTACGTGAACCGTGAACTCCCTGATGTTCAAGCTGTTTTTAGAAAGGGCAGAGGAACCCGAGATCAAATTTTCCATTATGGGTTATTGTAAGATGTTGAATATAGTTCCCTGTGCTGTACAGTGGGACCTTATGTTTGTCTGTTTTATGTGTAGTGGTTTGTACCTGCGAAGATCACCCCATGCTCCTAGCTTATTCCTCTCCGCCCCCTTTCCCCTTTGGGAACCAGAAGGATGTTTTCTGTCCGTGTGTCTGTCTCTGCTTTGTAAGTCAGTTGAGTTGTATCATATTTTAGAGTCCTTATAGTGATTGCATGTGATACTCGTCTTCCTCTGACTTCGTTTGATAATCTCTAGGTTCATCCACATTGCTGCAAATGGCATAATTTCATTCTTCTTTATGGCTGAGGTGTATTGCTACGTTTATCTATCCATGTATCTATCTATACCACAGCTTCTTTATGCATTCCTCTGTTGATGAACGTTCAGGTTGCTTCCATGTCTTGGCTATTGTAAATAGTGCTGCTATGAACATTGGGTGCATGTATCTTTTAGAATTAGAGTTTTCTCTAGATATATGCCTGGAAGTGGGATTTGGGATCATATGATAACTGCATTTTTAGGTTTTTGAGGAGTCACCATACTGATTTTTCCTTATGACTGCACCAATTTACATTCCCACTAACAGTGCACTAGGGTTCCGTTTTCTCCACACCCTTTCCAGCATTTATTTGTAGACTTTTTGATGACGGCCATTCTGACTGGTTGTGGGATGATACTTCATTGTGGTTTGTATTCTATAATAATTAGTGATGGTGCACTGCAGCTCAAGCATTTTTATGGGACCCAACAAATTTTATTTCTTATCAGGACCCATTTCCTGGTACATTTGCCCAAACATCTGTGCTGGACATGCAGACCCCTTTGTTAGACCTTAACCATGCTATGGAACTGCTATGGGCCTTGGATCCACATACACAGATTAGAATATTACTTGCTTCAGAGGTTGTCGGCATTAAGTGACAGATACTGTATGAGAGAGAGCTTACCCCAGTTCTGATACTTGGTAAATACTCAGCTAATGGGCAAAACAAAAGCAAACAAAGAGACAAAAAAACCCAACAACTTTCTTTTTCCAAATCAACTGTATTTTGTCACGTGTTCCCAACATGTATCACACGGAGCCTGCAAGAGGCAACATAAGGAATTCGTAGAAACAGAGTACTGACAGCCAGGACCCTGGTGCTGGTCCGCCTGGTCAAGTCCTCTCTCTGCCGCTGACTGGGGATCTTGGAAACCACTTAACTTCTGGGTGCCTTAGTTTCCATTTATTATTTATGTATATGTACACCGCCTATAAGTGATATCATTTGATGCTTGTCTTTCTCTGTCAGACTTACTTCACTTACTATGATCATGTCTAGGTTCATTCGTGTTGCTGCTAATGACATTATTTCATTCTTTTTTCATTAAAAAAAGGTTTTTACAGCACATTAAATTTACTCATAAAAACATTCTAAAAATGTATAATTTTTCCATTTTAACAAAGCATAATAAAACATAAAAAACCCCCAAACAGAACACTTGACATTTACAATTCAAAATCAAATTAGCAGGATATTAAATATTTATAAAACTATATCTTTTAAAAATATTTGTAAAGTTGCATGCAATTTTGTAGAATTGACATGAAAGAATGGCTCAAAAATGGGAGAATTTTCCTTCATTCTTTAAAAGAGAATATGTCCAATAGAAGCTGTGAAGATTCTTGAGTACATAAGGTGTTCCATTGTGTGTGTGTGTTTGTGTATGACACATCTTAAACCAGTCATCTGTTGATGGACATTTGTGTTGCTTCCATGTCTTGGCTATTGTAAATAGTGCTGCCGATACACTGGAGTAGCTGTACCTTTTCTAGTTAGAGTTTTCTTCTTTTCTGGATACATGCCTGTTGTAGCCACGTGTTCCGGGAAACAAACTCACTCAGAAGGACAATGCAGATAGTAGAGGGCAGTTTATTACACCAGCGGGCCCAAGGCAGAGTCTCCTCTTAACCAAGGACCCCGACCAGTTTTTGTGAAAACCTTATATACCCTAAGTGTACTGCCCAAACCCACCTCCCCAAATTCACTGAAACTAGTCTGAACAAAGGAAAAGAAAGATACAATCAAAGATAACTCGTGATTCATTTGCCTTAGGCCTAGGTAGTTAACAGTGGACAATTATCAATAGGCCTGTGGTTATACCCCAATAAGCATAATAGAATTTATGATTCTACTCAGTCACACAGATAATTAGGGTATTCTTTTAGCTGACTTAGAGTCTAGGTATGAGCCCTGGGGCTCTTCCATTCGGGGGGGTCTGGTTTTCCAGTTGGTATGTCGTTTCTGTAGATACTGGGCATATAGATCAAAGTCCATAGTCCAGTCCAAGATGGAGTCCTGCTTTCAAGGCGGAGCCTGTTCTGTTTCCTCCTTCGTGCCTAGGAGTGGGATTGTAGGGTTTATTATTTGTAGACTTTTTTAATGATGGCGGTTCTGACTGGTATGAGGTAATACCTCGTTCCTACAACTAAAATAGTTTCATAGCAAGGAATACATTCTTCTGCATATATATAAGGATACATGTACAAAGATGTATACTCAATGATCCTTTTTAGAATGAAAAAAATTGGAAACAACCAAAATGTCCATCAGTAGGACAATGACTAAATCAGTTGTCACAAGATACTACTTAGAAGTTAACATGAATGACTTAGGTTTATATGTATGAACATGACCATATTTTGAAAACATGTTATTGTTATGCCCGAAGTCCAAGTCCCCAAAACTGAGAGAAATAAGACGTCCACGGCAATGCAAAAGCATAAAGGGGTTTATTGCTAGCTCGAGCTAGGGCTCCCACAGGCACCGACGCAGCGGCTATAGGGAGGGAGCCCCGCGTCTTGGGTTGCACTGTTTTTATAGGGAATTTATTCAGGTAAAAGGGTACAAAAAGGGGGTGTTCAGGCAAGAGGATAACTGATTGGCCACTTTAGGGGGTGTTTAAATTGACAGATAACTGGTTGGTTACTTCCATCCTTAGGATTTGTGTGTAGATTCTTGATTGGTTTTTACTTCCAAGGTAAATCACAAGCTCCTGAACAGAAAGTCAGAAGGTTTAGCCTAGGGGCCTATTGGCTCCTGTACAGTGGGGCTAGGTTAGGTAATCTGAGGGTTGATTGGCTGTGGGTAGTGGGCTCAGGTTGGGTAACGTCCAAAGTTCTTTTGCCCGGGACCTTGCGGGATGGAATTTTTTTACAAGATGGAGTAGCTCAGGCCCTTCATCCTAGGGTGAGTGGGACCCTCCTAGGGGGTAGTCTCCCGGAATCATGACCCAGGTTTACAAGAATTCAAAACCTAGGCCTAGTGCAGCCTATCGAGCCTGCCATGGCTCCAGTCTGGTTCCCCAACAGTTATTTTTTTAAATGCACAGCACACACAAACACACAAATAATATTATGTATTTGTGAATACATATATATAAAATAAGATTTGTGAACATAGATTGGAAGAATGCATATTAAATTTATTGCCTCTGAAAGAAGAGAAGAATGAGTCTAAGGAAGACTGAAAGTGTGGCAGCAGCTTTATCAGAAGTATTTTATTTTAAAAAAGTATTGAGGTGAAGTTGCTCAGTCATGGCCAACTCTTTGCGACCCCATAGATTGTAGCCTGCCACACTCCTCCGTCCATGGGATTTTCCAGGCGAGAGCACTGGAGTGGGTTGCCATTTCCTTCTCCAGAGGATCTTCCCAACCCAGGGATCGAACCCAGGTCTCCAACATTGTAGGCAGACGCTTTACCATCTGAGCCACCAGGGAAGCCTTAAAAAAAAAAGTATTAGAAGTAAATATTACAATGTTAGTATCTGTAAATTTTGAATGATGGGTATATGGATATTTGTTATATTGTCTGTATAATAACAAATGCTATTTGGAGGCCATATAGCAACTGTATAAGAGATAATATATTAGAGGAGCATATAGCCATTCAAACTGTCTTTTTCCTAGCTCTTCTGGTTCAAAATGGTGTGAAAGTTAATGGGGAGTTTAATTGCAATTTTTGAAAGAATTGATCTGCTATTATAGGAATGAAATTGAAGTCTACACATTTTCTCATAATGCAAAATTAAAATTTTAATCTCAAGTTTATTTCCATAAAATACATAATGTTTTTTATGTGGAACATTATTACAGTTTCTTGTATGCTATTTGGAGGGCTAGTACATTTTTCTTTTCTAGGATACCAGAATGCCATTCTGTCACATTTAAGAAAAAAAAGAATTATTTCCAAGATATTTTTCTCTTATTTTAAAAAGTACTTTTATTTTAGTAGTGTTTATTATGTTGTATTTTGGTCTATAAAAATCAGTAGATATGCTAGGCATTTTAAAAATATATAACTAAAACCATGATTTGTAGCTATTTTCCACTAAAATTTCCTGTTGAACTATGTCTGAGTTCCTTCCTAAGATAAATATTAAGAACTTGAAACACATGTTCCCACATATGTGTGTGCATGTGTGTGTGTGTGCATGTGTGTGTGTGTGTGTGTATATATATATATGTATATATGCATGTTTGTTGTTTTTAGGTGTCTCCAAAGAAAATAATATATCTGTGTACAAAGTTTAAAAAAAAAAAATCACCTATCACCCTTAGCAAATCTTGCTTTTCTTGAATTAGGTGTTTATCTTTCAAAAGGTTAGTGTTAACTCAAACAGATTTCTCCATGCATGCCTTTTACACAGATGGTTTTGTATAGATGGGAATCTTGTAATGAGAAGAGACCATTTTATTCGATTTGCTTTGTATTTGTTTCCTTGTTTGTTGGCCAAGGTGTGAAGTGTCCTTTAAAGGACCTTAGGTGAGGTAGCTGCTTATCCCTTTGTCTTTATACCCCACCTCCAGCTTCATGCATCTTAAGAAATGTTCAATTTGTTGAGAGATCCTAAGGAAATTTAACCAACATGTTCTCCTGAGTGCTGCCAAAATTTCAGCATTTCCTATGGGAATTTTTCTATTTATACTGATGTCTTTCAGATCCTTTTTTAAAGCCTTTTAAAAAAAAGTTGCCTACATTTAGCATTTTTAGGATACTTCCAATTTTACCGATTAAACTTTGCCAAATTAACTTTGCCCACTGTCATCAAAAACTTGTTTAACTGAAATGTTGATAACAGTTCTAATTGGATGGTTTTTAATAGCTTATGAATATTTCTGTAGTATCAGCATTTTAAGGAATGTTCATTTTATCTCTGTCCCAGTGTGTGGCTGCTGCATCTGGAGGTTAGAGTTGGGGCAAAGAAGAAGGACCTCCCAAGGCCAGAGGAATAGATTGTGTGTATTAGTGTGAGACTTGCCCAGGCTGTCAGTTTTAGTCAGGGAGACTTGAAGCCTTTGAGGAGCAGAGAGGGAACCTGCAGGGCAGAGAGAGGATGAACCCAGGCAGGAAGAGTGAGGAGTCCCAGCTCCCTGGGTCCCTGGTTCGCCACAGTCATCTTAACTCTTCAGTTCATCACGTTCAAAACATTGTGGACTCTAAAAATGATTTTTAGAAAGCCAATGAATGTGGTGCATTTGACAAATTGGTCTCCAGTGAATTGGGTTTCAGGTGTACTGACATTTAGCATGTGAAAGTGTTAGTTGCTCATTTGTGTCGGACTCTTTGCGACCCCATGGACTGTAACCCGCCAGGCTCCTCTGTCCATGGAATTCTGCAGGTTGGAATACTGGAGTGGGTAGACATTCCCTTCTCCAGGGGATTTTCCTGGCCAAAGAATTGACCCAAGACTTCTGATTGCAGTCAGATTCTTTACTGTCTAAGACACCTTGGCTTAGTCTTCAGCATATGGGCTTTTTTGGCAAATTGTTCTCTGTGGATTGAGGTAGAGCTAACATTAGTATGATTATGGGTCGTGGGTACAGGGAGACCTGTGATTGGGAAGAGGAGGAAAATGAAAGAATATTTTCCTGGACAGAATTTTTATATTAGTTTTGTTCTTTCTTGTCTTCTTTTTCCCCTTGTGTTCATTCAGAATGACATTGGCATTTTGTCTCCCTCCTCTCTTAATCAGAATAGTTTGTCACAGAACTCAGCTTATTCAAAATGTATGGAACCAGGGCTAGCACTATACCAGTGTATATGGGTATAAGTGTACTGGCTGTTAAATGTTGAGTATTGGCAACAGGAAACAGCCACGTCTTCAATCCCTTCATTATACTCCCTCACCCACTACCTGGACCTCCCCGTGATCGTTCACAGCCTTGGCCTCAAGGACTCTGGTTAATACCTCTGCTGCAGCTGTTACTAAGTATGTAAATAACACCCTGCATAAAATTAATCCATATAAATGTATGAGTCACAGTTCTTTACCCATCCTAGATATATTTACATTTTAAAAAGATTATTTATTAACCCGAATGAAGCTCAAATTGAAGTCCAACTCAAATGAAAAGAAGTACTTCTACCACCACCAAGAAGGGTGACACTTTGCACAGCCCAGTTGGCTGTCCCTTCAGTAACCAGTTCCTTCTAGAGGCCATCACCAAGGTCACCGTCTCAGATAGGGTCCACTTTCTCAAGATTCCTCCTTCCTTCTGCACCTCCTTCCACACGCATGACTTGCTCAGTTCTTTTGGTTTTGCAGTGTTTGGATTTTCCTACATTGGCTTCCAAGGAGTGATAAAGTAGGGCGTCTCCAGATGGAAGGAGAGAAAGATATGGGCTATAGTAGTCTATATTGTCATTTCCAAGTAATTAAAGGCTGTTTCTGGATAAAATAGAATGAGTGGAGTAATCATATAGGAAGCCTGCCTCTATAGTTTTCATTTTCTCCTGCCATCATCTCATGGGTATCCCTTGCTTTAGCGACAGCTGTGGGAAATTGGGCCCTTCCCCTCACCTCTTCTTTTCCCATCCTCCAGCAGCATCATTTATCCAGCTACTTAAGTCCCTAGATCACTAGATGGCTCCTGAGGTCCCTTTCATTCATTATATATGTATGCAAAATAAAATAGCTGAAGAGAAACTTGGTGCATAAGAGATTCACAGATAAGCAAAAGAAAGGACTCTAACTTCATGTGGTAACAAATCCAGCTCCTTCTTAGGGCAAATCATCTTTGGGCTTGGTTTCTCTTCTCCAAATCTCACTAAGCCTGTGTGTGCATGCTCAGTCATGTCTGACTCTTTTGTGACCCTGTGGACTGTAGCCCCTCCAGTCTCCTCTGTCTATGGGTTTCTCCAGGCAAGAATACTAGAGTGGGTTGCCATTTCTTCCTCCAGGGGATCTTCCTGACCCAGGGATCAAACCCGGGTCTCCTGCACTGCAGGTGAATTCTTTACCATCTGAACCACTGGGGAAGGCCCCCTGAGCCAGAGCTGCTTCCAATTCAGTACTTCAGACTGCAGCTCTCTCTCCATTGTGGAATAGACCTCCAGACAGTTTCCAAGTTCAGTCACACTGCAGTCTCTGCTTTCCCTCAGCCATTGTTTTCATTTTGTAGGCTTTTAGCTCAATATCTCCTAATTCTTCTTCCTCACGAGCCTCTCTCTGATGGTCTAATCTTTCTTTCCTTGCCATAGAACTTCATCATTGACCTGGCTCCCGGCCTGCCTTTTCTCTGTCATAGTCTTCAAGTCCCCTGCTCTACTCTCCTCAAGGCCATCTAGAATGGCCTTCACCCAAGGCAAATTTACATTTGCATTAAAACACCCGTATTTGCATTAAAAATCTATAGAATGCTTACCAGTCTGCTGAGAAAAAATTCTATGGAACTGAAAAGGAGGGCTCTTTAGCACACTGAAATTTAAAAATATGCACTCCAAAACAAACTTTATGTTTTTTATTAAATGCCAACATTGTAAAAAAATGTTTGTTTTGTTGACCTAAGAACTGCAAATAAGAAATCATGTCATACACATAAAAAATTACTTTGTTACCCACATACTGTCTAGTTGGAAAAAAAGATGGTGACAGCAAAAAAGAAAATTGATCACAGGAGCTCTATATTCATGAAGTATAAATCATTCTTATCCAAAAATCTCGTTTCTCAGTATGCTAAAGCACTACTTTCTTGAAGGTAACATATCTTAAATTCAAATATTTATTTAGTATGTATTTTAGAATTCAAGCCACTATGTAAACATGATATAATTAGTTTGCATAATAGCCTAATAATAAGGACAAGAGGGTAGCCTCATTACTGTGGAAACATATAAATATCTCTGTCAAAGCTTATATCACATAATGCTATTATTAGGCATTTTTCTTGTTTGCCTTTGTAACTTCAGTTCACTCATTGATGATAATTAACATGTACTGTAATGAGTATTCCAAACCCTTAAAAACTTATGACTTTATTTAACATTCAGGGCTATACCAGAGGCAGATAATATTACCCTGCCCCAATAAAGCTCAGAAAGATTAAAGATCACCTGCCTAAGTTCATGTAGCCAATATGTAGCAGAGTTTAGATTTGAACACAGGGCTTTCAGCTGCAAAGTCTACCTTCATCAGTTCAGTTCAGTTGCTCAGTCGCTCAGTCGTGTCTGACTCTTTGCGACCCCATGAACCGCAGCACGCCAGGCCTCCCTGTCCATCACCAACTCCCGGAGTTCACTCAAACTCATGTCCATTGAGTCGGTGATGCCATCCAACCATCTCATCCTCTGTCGTCCCCTTCTCCTCCTGCCCTCAATTTTCCCCAGCATCAGGGTCTTTTCAAATGAGTCAGCTCTTCGCATTACGTGGCCAAAGTATTGGAGTTTCAGCTTCAGCATCAGTCCTTACAATGAATATTCAGGACTGATTTCCTTTAGGATAGATTGGTTGGATCTCCTTGCAGTCCAAGGGACTCTCAAGAGTCTTCTCCAACACCACAGTTCAAAAGCATCAATTCTTTGGTGTTCAGCTTTCTTTATAGTCCAACTCTCACATCCATACATGACCACTGGAAAAACCATAGCCTTGACTAGACGGACCATTGTTGACAAAAGAATGTTTCTGCTTTTCAATATGCTGTCTAGGTTGGTCATAACTTTCCTTCCAAGGAGTAAGCATCTTTTAATACCTTCATAACCTTGCCAAATTATACTAGATGCATTAGCCCATTGTGGATCCCCAGTTGTTTGTGGAATGAAAAGAAAACTGAAATTGTTTTGTTAACCAGTGTTTATAGGATGTGTGCTACTGTTATGGACCAGGTTTTTTTGCCTCCTTAATCAGCAGAAATTGATCAGAGACAAGAAAGTCAGGCAAAGCTTTGCTGGGGCCCCTGCTGCAGTGGTAGGGAGCAAGAATATGCAACAGGTTCCCTTGCTAGCTCTCCCATTCAGGAGGAGCAAGTGGAGTGAGAATAGGGGTGTGTCCAGAGGTTTGGCTGGAGGGGTGGCTTAGGTAGTTTGCCCCTTTGGTATATTGAGTACAGGGGGCATGCGCAATACCCTGCTTTTGCTCCCAAGACCCAGTTTTTGCTCCGAGCTCTTCCGAAGTAGCAGCTGGGTTGTTTGATCTTTTTGTATCCTGCCCCAACTGCACAGTGCACACAGGTATTTTTAGTCCCTTGTAGTTTCTTTGTATTTTGTTACTCAAGGAGCCATTTGTCCAGTTGTGAGCACTGCAGCAAAGGGTCCCAGGTCCCACCCTGTCTCTCCTACCACAGGGCGTTCAAAGAGCATTCATTATAGAAACATTTATTAAGATTGTTGCATATAACTGTTTCACTTTGCTGTACAGCAGAACCTAATACTATAAATATATACAAATCAACCATACTCCAATAAATATTAATAAAAAATTATATGAAATGCAAATTAAAGACCATGAATACCACTTCACACCCACTAGAATGACTAAAATTAAGAGAGACAACGTGCATTGGCACAGATGTAGAAAAGTTGGAACACTAATACACTGCTGCTAGGAATGGAAAATGGTGTAGCCACTTTGAAAAACAGCCTGGCAGTTTCTTAAAGTGTGAAAACACAAATTTAATGTATGACCCAGCAATTCTGCTTCTAAGGGAATTGAAAACATATATCCACTTAAAATGTTATATGTAATCGTCATAGCAGCATGACTCATTATAGTCAGAAGTTGAGAACAGTCCAAATGTCTATCAATTGAGTAACGGATAAACAAAATATAGGGTGTGTGTGTGTTAGTTGCTCAGTCCTGTCCAACTCTTTGTGATCCCATGAACTGTAGTTTCCAGGCACCTCTGTTCATGGAATTCTTTAGGCAAGAATACTGGAGTTAGTAGCTATTCCCATCTTGAGGCGATCTTCCCAACCCAGGGATCAAACCCAGGTCTCTGGCATTGCAGGAAGATTCTTTATTGTCTTAGCCACTAGGGAAGCCCTATACATATGTGTACATGTATCCATCCATACAATGGAATCTTATTCAGCCATAAAAAAGGAGTGAAGTTCTGATGCATGCTATAACATAGCTTAACCCTGAAAATGTTATACTAAGTGAAATAAGACAAACACGAAAGGCCATATATTATTTGGTTCCATTTATATTTTGTGGCCAGAATAGGCAAGTCCATAGAGATACAAAATAGATTAGTAGTTGCCAGGGTCTTGAGAGAGGGAGGGACAGAAAGAGATTGCTTATTTGGTTTGGAGTTTTTTTTGAGGGTGATAGAAGTATTTTACAAGAAAAGAGTGGTGATAGTTACATAATTATACTAAAAGGCACTGAATTGGATACTTTATAAGAGTTAATTAGTTCAGTTCAGTTCAGTTCAGTCGCTCAGTCGTGTCCCACTCTTTGCGACCCCATGAATCGCAGCACGCCAGGCCTCCCTGTCCATCACCAACTCCCGGAGTTCACTCAGACTCGCGTCCACCGAGTCCGTGATGCCATCCAGCCATCTCATCCTCTGTCGTCCCCTTCTCCTGCCCCCAGTCCCTCCCAGCATCAATAGTATATAAATAGATTACATCTCACTGCATCTGTTGTTTTAAAAAGACTATCTCCTAGGTGCAAAGATAAAGAAAACAACTTTCTTTTGGAGCTTACTCTGTAACTGGGAGAGATGATTGTAAGTGAATCATTTTAATGCAGTGTAATAAATGTGAAAACAGGCTCTGGGAACATAGGATAGAATAAATAACTACCTGTGGGAAGCGTCTGAGCTGGATTATGAAGGATGAGATCAAAAGAAATGGGTCCCACACACCCACAGGCACCATGATAGTTCCAAGGCCAACCGTAAGCATCAAAAAGTGGGTGATGCCCCAATCCCTGGAAATCCCCAGGCCTTCCCCAAAATAGCTGGAAGACTCCTCCCATTCATTAGTTTATAAAATTACCCAACCCTATAAAAAACTGACAGTCCCATACCCTAGTGCCTCTCTTGCCTTCCAAGATGGCCCACACCTTGTTTATTGAGTGTGTTTCCTTCACTTAAATAATAACAAAGAAATGGGTCCTGGTTCAGGCGAGCAAACACTGAAAGCATGTGCCAAAGCCTAGTGATAGGAACAGACATCCTGACAATGGGAATTCCATGCAAATGGGAGCGTATGATGAGAAGTGAGTCAAAGTAGAGGAAGCCTGAAACTGTGGCACTGATCAGATGGAGAGGAGCCCACGCGTGCCCTGCCAGGAGGTTGGACTTTATCCTAGAAGTAGTGTAGTGTCATCAGAGCCTTTTAAGCGAATGAATAGCATCATCAGATTTGTTTTCTGAAGATACTCCTCATGGCAGTATGGGAAATGATCAGGAGGGAGAAGAGACGGGTTCTTGGAGGCAATGGTAATTGGGGAATGGATTATTTCTGCCTCCCTCCCATCCAGTTTGAGTCTGAGGTAAAGGATTTTCTGTCTCCACTCCTGAGGGCTTTCTTCCCCAACCCCTGGAGGATGAGTTGTTAATCTGAATTTTTTCAGCCTGAGAACTTGGGACACAGTTCAGGCCTCGTGCTTCCCCGAGGTGTGCTTCTCTTGGACCGGGTCTCCACCGGAAGCGAGCCCTGTAATCTCTGCTGCTCACTTTGGGGTGAGAAGTAGGAAGTCCCGTTATGGCCTTGGGTTTTGGCTGGTTTCTTTAATACACCTTTTTACCAAATTTTCCTGGGGTGCTTTCAGGCACTTGCAGGTCTATTAATAAAGCCAGTTCCTTTTTATTTACAGTCCCCTTTGTCAGAGACTCCCAGCTGGAGTCTGGGGTACTGAACTCCACCCTGAACTCCTAACGGTGATAGTGGTAACAGAGAAAGAAAAACTGCAGACATTTCACAGGTAGCATCATCACAGTGAGGCCTGGAGGAACTCAGCAGCACGTGCAGGAGAAGTAGAAGGAGTTGAAGCAGGCATTTAAAGGAGATTCCATAACTAGAGGCATGCAAGTAGGTAAGGGCAGGACAAATGGAAGCATAGGAAGTGACCCAGCTTAGTCTAAAACTGAAGAATCCATAGCAGACGTGTCTGTCAGGCTCCTCTGTCCATGGGATTCTCCAGGTAGGAATACTGGAATGAGTTGCCATTTCCTCCTCCAGGGGATCTCAAACCCATGTTTTCCCGGGTCTCCTGCAATTGGTAGGCAGATTCTTTACCACTGTGCCACCTGGGAAGCCCCATAACAGAGGATTTCATGTTAATTTGGTAAACAGGGAAGACCCGAGGGACTGTGATGGTGGGAAGTGAGCAGGTCTGCAGACAGAGTGAAGGCCCACTCAGCCCCTCTGGCGTCCGAGGCGCCTCCGAATAGCTCAGCTGATTTCTGTGAGGCATTTCATTTGCTTTGTTTCTTCTATGCCCACAGAGAAAACGTGCTGTGCCTAGGTGCTGCTCACTGCCAAAATTTTAATTAGTACATGGGAATGGACGTTGTGCGAAATTTGAAAAAGTCATGTCTTTTTTAGGAGAATTTAAATTCAATTTTTCAGTCAGATGATTGCAACTCTACTTTTCTCACTCAATATCACCTGGCTTGTTTATAAGTGTTAGTGAACTGGCTGTTTAGTTCCAGTTCCAATCATCGACCATCCACTGTTCTGGAGACCAGCAAGATATCATGGTCACCCACTTGTAAGCTACGGTTTTGTTCGTTCTTTGGGGAGCGGGAGAGGACAGGCATGAGGCAGTGCTGCCTTCTCCGAGAGCTGCCCTTTGAGCAGAGCCTATTGAACGCGACACCAGGGCTTTGGTTGGTGGCGTGTGCTGCACTGGAATGGCACCAGGCTTTGAGGTGCTTTATTGTTTTTTTGTATGAGTTTTACCAGATTTGCTTTTCCTTTCCTTTGGTTCTAATAGCTAACTTTTAATCCTGTCATCATGGCAGGGGATTTGTCTCTAAAGAGCGGTTGTTTACCATGGTGCAAAACGGAGCAAATATCTTAGGTCCCTGAACCTTTCAAATAAACACACACATTTCGCCACCTTAAGCATTTTGCAGGTTTTGTTCCCAGCGCTTCTCACCAAAAGCAATATTTTTTCTTTTGCTTTTCAAAAACAATATTGAACAAAAGGCAGGAACATAATAACTCAGTGTCAGCTTTATAACTGAGGAGAGGAATATGTTCTTCTCTTTCCTACACTTCTTATTACATGGGCATGTTGACTTAACTATATTTTCCCCAAAGCCTTGTGATAAAAATTACCATAAGCTTAGACTACTCTTCCTATTTAGAAACATGTACATTTAAGTTCCTTTTTATCATACATTAAAAGGGTCACTTAATATAGTTATTTCTTTATAAGAATAGTCACGATGAGTTCAAGCATTTGTCAGTAATTTGTTCTTATACTGCCTCCTCTGAAAGCAAGAATGTATTTACAAAAGACAAAAGACTTCTTAGCTCAATCTTGCTATTAAGTAACAGAGTTTTCCTAAGTCATAAAAGTATTGTCTTTCTGTGTTCCTGATATCTTTACCACTGAGAAATGCTGATAACATTAACAAAGTTGATAATTTTTCAATCATAAATCTGTCAGAAGAGTATGGGTGCTCAGTATATAACTGTCAGGATGGCTGTTGTAGCTTGGGGATTCTAGTTTGTTTTGGTGAGCCTGATAAAATTTGTCCATCTAAGGAGTCATGTCATTTATTGATAAATTTAATTTTTTTTAGAAAACATGCTTATGTGGGGAACATTTTGTTTACAATCATTTCTTATCCCTTTTATTCAGATGCTTTAATCAGTAGATCCACCATTCACTTTATGAAAATTAATAGAAAAAAGACAAACGAAAGGTAATTATATCCTCATCTTACTAAAATGCAAGACTTTTGCATTCATGTTAAATATCTGAGTCTACAAATCTTGTTGAAGGTCTTTCCTTCCTGTTAACCAGACATGTCCCAAATGCTTGCTGGGATCTCCGTGAGAAAGCTGCTGCTGATAGAGCCTTGTCTCAGAACTTCACGGAGGGTGTGTTTTGTTTTAAGCTGACCTACGTGACAGTACGCCTCTGAGTCCCGCCAGCACAGCAGTGTCCCCTATCGCTCCCCAGTCGTTATGATTCATGTGCTTTTTTCTCGCCTCATCAGTGATTCCGCTTTTTGACTGTGTGAGACTCTCGTGTCATTTGCTCTCTCAAGCTATTCCGAGTCCGGTTTAGAGGGACAGATAAATGAGCTCAGTGATGTGTCACGCCTGCACAGAAGTCGCTCCATTTGCTATTCTTTAATATTCTGCTTCTCTCTAATACACACTTTTATTTTTTGTGATTGGCTACTCTGTGTCTCCGTGGCTACACCGGCTTCTCTCTGGTTACCGTGAGCGGGGGCTGCTCTCTGGCTGAGGCGCGCAGGCTTCTCACTGTAGTGGCCTCTCCCGTTGCGGAGCATGGGCTCTGGGGTACGTGGGCTTCAGTGGGTGCAGCTCACGGGCTCAAGAGCTGCAGCCCCCGGGCTCTAGCGGTGCACAAGCTCAGTTGCTTTGTGGCGGATGGGATCTCCTGGATCAGGGATCGAACCTGTGTCTCCTGCATTGACACGTAGATTCTTTACCACTGAGCCAGCCACCAGGGAAGCCCTGGTATTATCCATTTTTTTTTTAAGTATTGAGAGATGTTAGAGAGACTCTCATTAAGAATTTAAGAGAATTTATGTATTTGTTTCCACTTAAAAGAGTTGGTTCACCACTCAAATGTACATTCGCAAATGAACCCTCAATCTCTCTTTACGACAGAAAATTAAGAAATAGATGGAGCTAATCAAGCTGCATGGTTATTTTCTAATCCAGTGGCTCTTAACTTTTGTCTCGAATCTCTTTGAGACCATAGAGAAGGTAAAAAACTGCTCTCTAAAAATGGACAATTTCAGGGGTTTTTCAGGCTCACTGAAGGCCATCCAAGGTCTTGTGAGAGGACCGTGGATCTCAAGTCTTAACTCATGTTCAGTAAACCTTTAACCCTTCACCTTCTGATGCATGTAATTATCGTCAGGATGCATCCAGGAGATTTTCTCACCTGTTTCTCTATCAGTTATAGCCACTTATTTTCAGAGAAACCACACCAGCCAGCTTCATGACTGATTGTTCAGAGGCTTCAATCTGAAAACATAACTGATAATATGCACCAGGTTTCTAACTGATTATCTCAGACGAAGTCTTGATTATTCCTGTTGAGCCTTATGCTCTGCCAGCCCTGTGGCCAGGGCACTACCTTGGACCTTCAGTCCACTAGCTGAAACCACAATCATCATTGTCCAATTTAGCCATCACAGCATTAAAGTCTATCCTCTCCTTCGTCTAAAATTATACCCCAAATGTATCCTTTGGTTCCCAAAATTATATAAAATGATTCTCTTTCCACCCACAACTCCTTTTCTGCATTTCATATTCTCCAGTCTCTTCATTATTACCCAAGCAGCAGTGGTTTCAAAATAGCCCCTCTGCTGACTACTCCCAGGCACTGTAAGCTAACCCTCCTCCCGGCAGAGACACACGATCAATTTCCTTTTGCTGTCAGTTACTGCTAACCTTTACTCTCAATCTGCTTCTGATTCATGAGACCTTCTCAAATGCTAGTTTCCAAAACTAGTCATTGCTTACATAGTAAAAGCAGTTCTTTTAAAGCAGCTTAAAGAGATCAGATCAAGGAAGCCTAGTGTGCTGCAGTCCATGGGGTTGCAGAGTCAGACAGGACATAGCAACTGAACAACAAAGATATCAGCTGTAAAAGCTGATATTTCAAGGCTCTGAGAATACTTTTTAATGAAAGATTTCTTACGTTTTTGTTTTGTATTGTTTAGAGCATTGTTCTTTTATAAACAAATCTGAAATGATCTTTTGTTTTATCTTTTGGTGGGGAGCTTAAAACGTTTTAGACAACTGGAATCAAATTCTTTGAAATGTAGGAGACAAAAGATGCTGATGTTATTTAAACATTATTCAGTGGAGGTGAATAATGCCCTGCTTTGTATATTTTATCTTTTGTAGTCTTTGTTTTTGACATATTATTCATTTATTTAGCTGTTTTATTTGTTCCTCTTTTAAGATGTAAGAGAAGAGCCAGTTGAGGGAGTGGGGTAAGACAGTAAATTGAAAACAAACACATTAACTGGAAGACTCCTTAATCAGTGGTGAAATCCTTACACTCTTCTCCTGCTCAGCCACCAGGTCACTGGTAGCTAGTGCTGTATCCTCCAGGCAGGAGACTGGAGGACTCCTTTCTAGAGAAACTGACTGGACCAAGAAAGGGCTACGGAGCCTGAAAGGGATCCCCGGACAAGCAGTCACCAATGACCTTTAGTGAGGTCCCCCACTTGGAGCTTCCATTGACATTTTAGTGTCTTATTTTTAAATGTGAATAGACAAGCCAGGACACAGAAGCAACCTAGATGTCCATCGGCAGACGAATGGATAAGATAACTGTGGTACTTATACACAATGGAGTATTACTCAGCCATTAAAAAGAATGCATTTGAATCAATTCTAATGAGGTAGATGAAACTGGAGCCTATTATACAGAGTGAAGTAAGTCAGAAAGAAAAACACCAAAACAGCATACTAATGCGTATATATGGAATTTAGAAAGATGGTAACGATAACCCTGTATGCGAGACAGCAAAAGAGACACAGATGTATAGAACAGTCTTTTGGACTCTGTGGGAGAGGGAGAAGGTGGGATGATTTGAGAGAATAGCATTGAAACATGTATATTATCATATGTGAAACAGATCACCAGTCCAGGTTCGATGCATAAGACAGGGTGCTCAGGGCTGGTGCACTGGGATGACCCAGAGGGAGGGGATGGGGAGGGAGGTGGGAGGGGTGTTCAGGATGGGGAACACATGTACACCCATGGCTGATTCATGTCAATGTATGGCAAAAACCACTACGATATTGTAAAGTAATTAGCCTCCCATCACTTCATGGCAAACAGATGGGGAAACACTGGCTGACTTTATTTTTGGGGGCTCCAAAATCACTGCAGATGGTGACTGCAGCCATGAAATTAAAAGACACTTACTCCTTGGAAGGAAAGTTATGACCAACCTAGATAGCATATTCAAAAGCAGAGACATTACTTTGTCAACAAAAGTCCATCTAGTCAAGGCTATGGTTTTTCCAGTAGTCATGTATGGATGTGAGTGTTGGACTATAAAGAAAGCTGAGCGCTGAAGAATTGATGCTTTTGAAAACTATGGTGTTGGAGAAGACTCTTGAAAGTCCCTTGGACTGCAAGCAGATCCAACCAGTCCATCCTAAAGAAAATCAGTCCTGGCTGTTCATTGGAAGGACTGATGTTGAAGCTGAAATTCCAATATTTTGGCCACCTGACGTGAAGAGCTGATTTATTGGAAAAGACCCTGATGTTGGGAAAGATTGAAGGCAGGAGGAGAAGGGGATGACAGAGGATGAGATGGTTGGATGGCATCACCGACTCAATGGGCATGGGTTTGGGTAGACTCCTGGAGTTGGTGATGGACAGGGAGGCCTGGTGTGCTGTGGTTCATGGGGTCACAAAGAGTCGGACGTGACTGAGTGACTGAACTGAACTGAACTAAAATAAATAAATTAATTTATTAAAAAAAAAAAAACTCCAGTGGGAACATGCCAATCCCAAACTGACACCCTGCTATATTTAAAATGGGTAACCAACAAGGACCGACTGTATAGCACAGGGAACTCTGTTCAGTGTTAAGTGGCAGCTTGCATGAGAAGGGATTTGAGGGAGAATGCATACATACATGTGTGTGTATGGCTGAATCCCTTTGCTGTCAACCTGAACCTATCACAACATTGTTAATCAGCTGTACTCCAATATGAAATTAAAAGTTTTTTTAAAAAATGTGAATAGACAGTGAAGGTCACCAGGTTTGGAGGAAATCCTCTCATGGGCAAAGTAGAAACCAAAATATGTGAGGACTAGTATGTAAAACAAAAAAAAAAGGATAGAAAAGAAGCAGAAATATTGTAATGAGCTGAGGAAAACTCAATATGCCAGCAAATTTGGAAAACTCAGCAGTGGCCACAGGACTGGAAACGGTCAGTTTTCATTCCAATCCCAAAGAAGGCAATGCCAAAGAATGCTCAAACTATCGCACAATTGCACTCATCTCTCATGCTAGTAAAGTAGCTCAAAATTCTCCAAGCCAGGCTTCAACAGAGGAGCCTGGTGGGCTATAGTCTGTGGAGTCGTAAAAAGTCAGACGTGACTGAGCACGCACACAGACACCTCTGCTATGGATTCTTCAGTTTTAGACTAAACTGGGTCACTTCCTATGGCTTCCATTTGTCCTGCCCTTACCTACTTGCATGCCTCTAGTTATGGAATCTCCTTTAAATGCCTGCTTCAACTCCTTCTACTTCTCCTGCACGTGCTGCTGAGTTCCCCCAGGCCTCACTGTGATGATACTACCTGTGAAATGTCTGCAGTTTTTCTTTCTCTGTTACCACTATCACCGTTAGGAGTTCAGGGTGGAGTTCAGTACCCCAGACTCCAGCTGGGAGTCTCTGACAAAGGGGACTGTAAATAAAAAGGAACTGGCTTTATTAATAGACCTGCAAGTGCCTGAAAGCACCCCAGGAAAATTTGGTAAAAAGGTGTATTAAAGAAACCAGCCAAAACCCAAGGCCATAATGGGACTTCCTACTTCTCACCCCAAAGTGAGCAGCAGAGATTACAGGGCTCGCTTCCGGTGGAGACCCGGTCCAAGAGAAGCACACCTCGGGGAAGCACGAGGCCTGAACTGTGTCCCAAGTTCTCAGGCTGAAAAAATTCAGATTAACAACTCATCCTCCAGGGGTTGGGACTGAGCGACTGAACTGAACTGAAGAAAACAAAAAACCTTCCATTCATATTCACAAGAAGTAGAAGTACTGCACCCACAAAACAGGAATAAGAAAAGGGAATAATCAAAGAACAAGGAAAAGCTCTTAGAAAGTGAACCTATAACATCAGAAAATAATAATCTGACAAGGACAAAAAGGAAGATAATGAGGAAATCACACCGAAAGTAGAACAGAGGTGGGAAAAAAACGTGAGAAAATGTAAAGAAAATCAAATGATCAGTTCAGAAGATTTTCCCTAATAGGAATTCCAAAAGTAAAAGAGAAAACAGAGGGGAAAAAATATAGGAAAATCTCCCAGATCTGATTAAAAAGATCTGAAGGACATGGGTTTTTCTCAGTACTTGGGATCATGAGTAGAAACCAAAACCAGGAGCACGCTGAAGCCCCTGATCCCCTGGCCTTTCCACCCTCTTACTGCTCCTGCTTTTGCCTTCCCTGGTATCTCTCCCTCCTCGTTCCACTCCTAACATCCCTCTGCTTTCCGTCCATGGCTTCTTACCTCCTCCTCCCTCTGTTCGTGGCATCCAGGCCTGTGACTGGAACCGCCTCTGCTTGTCACTGGCTCCCACACATGCATCCAGATGTTTCCCTTCAACTGTGGACCTGCCTCCTGGAATTCACCACCCTGACCCACCAGGCCTCATTCATATCTAAAAGTAAACTTTTATTTCCTTATCTCTTCTCTTTTTGCCTTCTATTCTAAGATAATGAGACAATAATAAGCCCATTTATCTTCCTGTATTCCCTGTTATGATAATTGAAAATGTCACCCACACAGTGTCATAAGTCAGAAACGTAGGGGTCTGAGGAGCACTGTAGTCCCTCCCGTCTTCCTCACCCTCCCGTTCAATCAGTATGTCCTCCCCGGTCTTCTTGGTGATAAGCCCATGTGTCCTGAATTCCCAGGCAGCCCTCCTATTCCGTCGCTCTTCTGTGCGAGGTCATTGGACATTTGAGAGGGAAATCTGTGGTGTGAAAAAGGTGAACAAAATTAACTAGTACAAAAATCGATCCTGGAGATAACTTTAAAAAACTAATTTGTATCTTCAGGTTTGAGATGATACTGCACATACAAATAAAATCAAAATACTACGAAAAAGGAACAAGAAGGAAATTTTACATGTTAAAAATATGACTGCCAAACTAAAATAATTTTATGGAAGCACTGAAAGGTAAAATAGAGCTAAACGCGTTTAGAGGGTAAAAGACACAAAGGAGGAAAATATGAAAGTAAAAGATGACGTAAATGTCCAGGTCCAACATTCTGCTAACAGGAATTCCAGAAAAGCAGAACAGAGAAAATGAAGGGGGAGAAACTATCAAAAAGAAATAGAAATGTCCAAGATCTAGAGATGATCAATACTATAGAAAATTAATAGGGTATCCTAGGTGCTGAGCAGAAATCATACAGATATAGATGACACAGATAGAGATATATAGACACAGATCATTGTGAGATTTCAGAATACCAGGGATGAAGGTTCCAAAAGCCTCTATAAAATGAAGAAAGAGTTTGCAACGACAAAGGAACGTTGTCAGTATCATCAGATGTTGGAAGAAATCAAGCAATTTCTTTAAAAATTTGGGGGAATTTTTTGCCGAGCGAAACTACCAAGAGTTAGGGCAAAATCAGGTCATTTAGAGACATGTACAAGGACTCAGAAAGTTAACCTCTCTTGTAAAATCATTGTCCTTTAACTAGAAATAGCTGGTAGAATCTGTCCACATTTGCTGACTGTTTGCCAATATTTTCGAAGTTCAAGGAGTTCTCTTTGCAGTGCTGTTGTATGAAATGGAACGTTCTCTTTAAATGTGTAACTATATTTGTTTCTTTGTTCCTTTTTTAACGCCAAATTCCATGAGTCTGATAATCTCCCTGCTTTCCTCCACCCTTTTCTTAGAATTTCTCTTGGACATGGTTTTAAAAATCTTGTCTCACGGTTGATTTCATTCTTTATATTTTTGTCTAAATTCTGTAACTTCCACAACTTACTAGATAACTTTGTAATAGTATATGAGTATATAAATAGTAGTCATACAAAATCAAAGTTGTGCATTATTGAGGAAGACTTTTTTCCTAAAATATATGTTCTAATTATACCAATATAGGAGCAGCATAAGTATTCCTTCTTCTCTTCCTACCTTTTTTCCTTTTTTAGAAATTAAGATACTTGTGATTATATACATTAGTATAAAGTTTGCCATCTTAACTATTTTAAGTGTATAATTCAGTGACATTAATTACATTCATGGTGTTGTGCAACTGACACCACTGTTTTCAAACCCCATACAGAGACTCCATAACCACTTAGCAGTAACTCCATTTTTCCCTTTCTCACAGCTCCCAGTAACCACTGTTCCTTCTGTCTTGATTAATTTGCTAAATCTTTCTTATTCAGCACTACTAAAGAATACAGATAAGATTTATTATGTAAACTTTCTCTTTGCAATATTTGGATGTCACTATAGTATCTGTAATCTATTGTGGCATTACAATTTACCCCAAAACTTAGTGCCTTGAAACAACAATAGCTGTGTATTTTTTCTCATGGTTTCTGTGGATAAGGAATCCAGCCCGGGTACAATGGAGATGACATGTCTGCTTCCTCAGAAGTGGGGCCTTTGCTGGTCGATCCCAAGACTGGGAGCTGGAATCTGAAAGCTTCTTCACTCACATGTCTGACAGCCGATGCTGACCATCGCTGGGGGGCCCATGTGTGGCTGAAGAGTTGAATGCCCATATGTGGTTTCTCTGGTGTGGCCTGGGCTTCCCCACAACACGGTGGCTGTGTTCCAAAGGCTAGTGTCCCTCCCGAAAGATGAGGAGAAGGGGAGAGTGCCAGAAGCCCTGTTAGCCTCGGTGACCGAGCCTCGGAAGTCACACAGCAATGCTTTCACGGCATTCTGCTGACCGACACTGTTACAGAGGTCCACCCAGGTTCTAGGAAAGGAACACAGACCCCACCTCTACATGTAGGTGTGTCCGTGTGACAGCGTGAGGCAAGTGTGCGAAACGGGGTAAGAATTGGCCATTTTTGGAAGTGCAGTCTGCCACTGCGTGCGTCCACCATGTACCCAATTCAGGCCTTAGCAGGACTTCTCTAAAATTAACTCCTTTAATTTACCTTAACTGCTGGCTAATCAGCTGTGGAAATGGCTGTTATCCTTTCTCTTAATTAGGAGGTTGAAATTTACACATCGAAAAGAAGATGGAAAACATGAGATCGTGAAGTTGCTGCTTTTAGAAAAGAGAAATCTGTTTCTTAGAAACAAGATAATTATTAAACTATCTCTATTAAAGAAACTGTTCTAATTCATATCTTTACTGCTATTTGAAAATATTCCTTGGTCAGGAAACTATTTTAATATGAAAAATATATTGTTTATGAACATTGTTTTTGTTTATAGTTTGGGCATGAAAACATTTTTCAAGTCTTGATTGACTTGAAGTATTTAAACACACAATTGCTTCCTTTCCCTGACATACATCTAGAGGCCAAAGTCTATTTTTATTATATGACTTCTATAGCCAAGTGACCTAACTTCTCTAATGCTTCAGTGTTGTCATTTGAAATTTGGGAAGAGTAATACTACTTGCCTCACAGAGCTAGGATGAGGATTAAATGAGTTGATATACATAAGATGCTTCACACGTTGTAAGTGCTAAAAAAGAGTTAGACACAAAGTATATGGAGACAGTAGTGGTATTCTACATGTATGTATATGTGAAGAGTCATCACAGGGCTGAATTCATTTCCAATAGGGTATTCAAAAGATAGAGGAATATGGTTAACAACAAGTTTGTTAAGCTATTTCATTTAGGAAGAACACACTCAGTAGCCTCTTAATTTAATAACTTTGTTTTTTCCTAGTTTGAAAAAGAAAAACAGCATGATATTCGATCATTCTTTCTACCAAACGCTAAGAAAAGACAGTTGGAGACCTCCTGTGATGAATCAAGGGTATCCCAGGAGAAAAATACTATAGTGCCAGCAGACCCTGGAAAAACAGCTACAAGAGGTGATGAAAGTGATCTTGAACCTGAAGCTAAAAAACTGAAATCGGTCGCCATTGATGACCCTTGCAGGCCCCCCAAGGAGAAACCCTGCCGGCCTGGGCAGGCCGAAGCTCGGCTCGCGGTCGGGGCCTGCGAGGCCAAAGCCCAGGCCACTAGCCCAGCCCTTCGTGGTGAGGGCTGGCAGTGTGCTTTCTGCACCTACATCAATAACTCAGTGTTACCCTACTGTGAAATGTGTGAGAATCCGCGGGGCGGTGCTGGTGAGTACATGGAGGGCAACCGTGAGGCGGGTAGCAGTGGGGTCTTCAGATAACCTGTGTGTTTAGAGACAGCTGCTGTCATCAGAGATCCACGCCTGGGTTCCGACTTCAGCATTTAAGCTGGAGGAAGAGCTTCATATAGTGAAGACTGTGAATTTATCCCCTTGTGGAATGCGAAAAGCTCCCAGTTCTGTCAAGAATGTATATCCCCCAGCGTCTGTGACACGGCATTAATTTGGCACAAATGGACATTTCTGATTAATGCCAGCAGGATGTGAATTCAGTGGGCAGGAATAGAAGCTCTGTTGCTATGGCAGCAAATATGCCTTATAGCCATAGACCTGCTGTTTTCTTTCCTCTGTAGATAATACTTGTTTTTAAAGAAATTGTAGATTATTTTGTTTAAACAGCAGAATGAATCGAATGCGGCTTCTTCGCCTACTGAAATATTTATTGTGCCATGTTTCTCCCATGAGAAATCAAAAAAATTCCTCTATTGATCTTCTTTTAAGAACCAAATCTCACGTCTGTTTTATGAGTTTATTCTTTTCTAAAACATGCTATTTAAAACTAGAAATCATAAACATACCTCAGAGTATGTTTTGCTTGTGTGATATGATATGCTTGCTGGTGTTTTATTTTTGAAGTGATTATTAACAACTGTGGTTATCTTAAGAAAACATCATCAGTATTCCTTTGTTTCCAGTTTTAGAGACCATTTTTATGGTAACTAAAAATGCCAAGTGGATGATTTTAGAAACTAGAAGAAATTATAAATAAAATCTTATCAAAGTGTGTAATGATTATACACACTTTCCCATCATACGTGAATTCCTCAGAGTCTTGACATTAACAGAGACTCAGCAAAGATAGAAGCTCTAATGCTCCAGTTCCTTCCTGCTTGCCTTGCTCTCCTCTGCCTAAATTTTGATGAAAGAAAATGTAATCAGTAGCTGAGTCTTTCCTCCTTTGATTCTGGGTGTTCCTCCCAAAACTGACAAGTCTGCCATCTGGGTGATTATATTTGTAATGTGGACACCTGTTGTCTATGAACTAAATTGGAGCCACAAGCTTATCCCATATAATATCTCCCACAATTTGCATTATCTCATTCAATTTCCAACTGCTACAGGCAATAAAAATAAAGTATCTCATGACTACAATATAATATTAGCTCACACAAAGTCTATAAATTGAATGACTGAGCAATAAAAATCATGGTTTAATAGGGTTTTATAAGTTCTGATTTTTCTTTATGATACCAAGAGCAACAATGAAGATTTCTAGAACCATGATTTAATAAGCAAACTGTCAAGCAGTCTAAAAAAACAAAACACCTTTTGTGAATATGAAACAATCTGATTTAAGAACAATACATATTCCAAGTAACAGTGATAGTGTTGATATATGATAGTTTTAATTATTAGATTAATACTACTACAGTTTGACATAGTCATTTCCAACCTTGATTTGGATGCATCCCAAAAATTAAAAAGCAGAATTCCAATTCATCTAAATTTTAAAATCAATACCTGCTATGTAACACTTGAGGAAACAGTGAATTCAAAACATTAAATGAACGATATTAGGATACAGGACTGGAAAGTCTTATAAAGTTGCTAACTAGTGGTCTCTAGTACGTTAGCTAGTACATTAATTTGCTGTAACGTACATTGAATACTTGCTGTTGTTCAGCCACCAAGTTGTGCCTGATTCTTTGTTGACCCCATGGACTGCAGCATGCCAGGCTTCCCTGTCCTTCACGGTCTCCCAGAGTTTGATCAGATTCATGTCCATTGAGTCAGTGATGGCATCTAACCATCTCACCCTCTGTCATCCCCTTCTCATTTTGCCTTTGATCTTCCCCAGCATGAGGATCTTTTCCAGTGAGTCAGCTCTTCTCATCAGGTGGCCAAAGTATTGGAGCTTCAGCCTCAGCATCAGTCCTTCCAATGAATATTCAGGGTTGATTTCCTTTAGGATTTACTAGTTTCATCTCCTTGCTGACCAAGGGACTCTCAAGAGTCTTCTCCAGCACCACAATTCAAAAGCACTGATCACTAGAGTTGTCAGTATGTAACATTTCTCTTGTGCTTTGTTCTCAACATCTATTGCTTATCCTCTGCATCTGATACTTCATACTCCCAGATTTGTATCTCTCATTTGAATTCCAGATTGGATGTATGCAGTGACCTACATAACATCTCCACCTGGATGTCTAAAGGGTACCTCAAGTTTAACATGTCCAAAATGAAATTCTTGATTTATAGTCACTACATCTAACACCAAAGCTTCTCTTGCCCTGTCTTCCCTACGTTGTGCTAAAAACCTGAGGCAGCGTCTTTGGTTCTTCCCTGTCCTCCCGTCTTCATGAAGTTCTGCTAGTGTGACCTTTACAAAGTGCCTGATGCCAGTCCCTACATCTTCACTGCTGCCATCACAGTGGAAGCCACCAGCATCTCTCTCTCAAGCCTCCCTGAGGCTGGTCGTTCTCTCCACAGAAGACGGAGGGAGCCTTTAAACCTTAGATCATTACATTCCTGTGCTTACAGCCCTTTAATGGCTTCCAGTGACACTAAGGCTCTAAGCCAAGAACACAGGCCCCCTGGGCCAGGCTTCCCAGATCCCTGAGCAGCTCTCAGCTCCAGGGAGCCTCCCACCCCATCCCCTTACTCACTTAATTCTCTTTAGCAGAAAAGATCCTATTTGTTTGCCTGTTTATCTCTGCCCTTTGGAATGGAATCTCTAGGAAGCAGGGACCTTTCTGAGTTGTTCCCTCTGCCTTTCCAGCACCTAGAGTGGTAGCTGGTGATCCCCAATAAATGTTTAGAAAGAATGAACAGATGTTGCTGACTTTGTTCCTTTTTGTACAGCTCAGCTGTGACATGTTTAAACTCTACTTTCTGTACTGGCTTTAGGGTACACAATGACTTTAGCTAAATATAAGTGTAAATTATTTGTTTTTCATAAATTATTTTGTTTGTTGTTCAAATTTGTTCCACAAATAGATAGCCTCAGCCACACCCAGAATAAAAACAAAAATGAGAAAGATGATTCTCAGGACATCTCCAAAAATATTCAGACTAGTTCTGATGGGGAGAAACAAGTCCTGGCACATTCAGCACCTGAACCGTTAGCTGAGAGCAAGGAAGAAATTTCAACAACTGAGAGTGAAGACAGACTCACCCCCCAGCCAAGTGATGGTAAGTCTTCTTTCCATTTCCAAGTAATAACCATATGCTTGGACGTGGAACACTGTTAATAGGTTTGCGATTACTACCTTGTTCCAGGTTCCTTGTATTCCCTTTTATATTAAAAATACCAACCATTTGTAACTACATACATAAACACCAGATGGCTAGAAAAGCAGAGCTGTTGGCATTCAGATGTTAGAGAGAGAGCTAAACTCCTATGGGCTACATGTGCTATCTCCGGCCTGTTGCCCACCAAGCTTCCACCAAGCTTGGCCCATTCTTGCAGTGAGAGCATGGTTTTGATATTTGGGGGTTCTTTTGGACACCATGGATTGCTATAAGATTGACAGATGATTGACAGCCACTTAGGAGATCATTAATCCTTTACAAGTGAATTTCTTTTATTTTTTATTATTTCTGGTTGCACTGGGTCTTTGTTGGTGCATGTGGGCTTTCTCTAGTTGCAACAAGTTGGGGCTTCTCTCCATTGTGGTGTGCAGGCTTCTCGTTGCGGTGGCTTCTCTTGCTGTGGAGAACAGGCTGTAGGCACATGGGCACAGTAGTTGCAGCGTGCAGGCTCAAGGGTACAGGCTCAGTAGTTGTGGTGCATGGGCTTAACTGCTCTGCAGCATCTGGAATCTTCCTAGACCAGGGATCGAACCTGTGTCCCCTGCACTGGCAGGCGGATTCTTATCCACTGTACACCATGAAACCCATACACGTGAATTTCTTTTAAGTGGTTACAATTAATCGGCATATTTTATATTTAGAGTTTTGAGGGTTGTTGTTTTTTTAAGTAAAATGTTTTCAAGGAACATAATTTCCAGACTGTGAATCATGACCAACCAACCATGTAGTGTCTCAGGTTTATTTACTTCTTTCATTGATTCCATTCATTCTTTATGGCTGCAGTGGTTGGCAAATACCAGCCTGCATGTCATCCATCACAATCTTTATGGGCCAGCTGGCAAAAGACTGTGAGTACTCTGGGGTGATTTTCTTTGTTACTCAGTTTGTGACCATAGTAGCCAACAGGTTGATGTCTCATTATAACAACCACCAAGTGTTCGGGATGGATTGTCAAAGTTTTTCTTTTAAGTTAGTTGCCGTTAAACATAGATATAGTTTAGAGTTGGATTCACTCTAGTTTATAGTTTAGAGTTGGATTCACTCTAAAAAATAAAAGTGTTAGTCACTCAATCGTATCCAACTCTTTGCAACCCCATGGACTGTAGCCCACCAGGCTCCTCTGTCCATGGAATTCTCCAGGCAAGAATACTGGAGTGGGGTGCCATTCCCTTCCCCCAGGGCTCTTCCCATCGGCAGGCAGATTCTTTACTGTCTGAACCACCAGGGAAGTTAAACATAGATATAATTCGGCGTTGGATTCATAGCTCTAAAATGAAATGTTTATTAAGTATTTCTAAACTCTAGGCGTCTTCCTTTCTTCTGTACTCAGCTTTCCTTTCCTCTAATTCCTCAAGGTCTTCCCAAAACTACCTCACAATAGATTCTGTTCAGGTCTGTTAATTTTAACGGCCTTTAAGCAGACAGTCTGGACTCAGGCGTTTTGTCTCTAGTTCCCTTGTGTGTACTGTGACGGTGCCCCCAGTGAGGATGAAACCATTGCTCTCAGACAGTGTCCAGGTCAGTGAACAAAACATCAGACCCAGAATCGGCGACTGGCAGTTGTCATCAGCTGGGCCATGATACTGCCCATCTACAGCAGGGAAATACTTGCTTGTTAGTTACAAATTGGTCCCTTGATGAAGATGTATGTTAGCTTTACTTACACATTCTTTTCAAAAATCACCAGACTTTTAGAAATTCTATTCTGCTGGTGAAATTTGCATTGGCCTCATCCATAGACAATGCTAGTATTTTCCCCTACACCTATTCCCTCTTCTTTTTTTCTTTCTTTACGTCTCAGATCACTGGGCTGCAGAAGTGATATTCTTCACATCTGCCCACTAACACAGATTTCCTTGAAAAACAGAAGAAGGAGAAGGGACATTATAGTAAAATGCTTCTACTCATGTATGCTCTTTTAGAACCAGAGTGGTGTATGCCACTCTGGAATTGTAGCTTCATTCTAACTGGAATTCTAAGGGTCTGGAAGGAAGGCCGTATCTTCAAAAGATGCTATTTGGTGTTTGGAACCATTAAATTATACTTCATGAAAAAAAATGAAAAGAAAAATACATTCCCTGATGTAACTAGTAGCTACCAAAAAACATCAGCTGATTTGGAGTTGTTCTCATAAGGCTTTTTATCAAAGAGTGACTTCTGATCTTTAAGTATTAACAATAGTTATTCAAATCTGGAGACGATGATTATGATAGGCACTTATTTTATGTACATTAAGAAAGAAAAAGACCCCCCTTTATAAGGATACCAGTATACCAGTTATCTTAACCTGATTAAATCTGTAAAGACTCCGTTTCCAAACAAAAAAAAAAAAAAAAGAAAGAAAAAGAGGGGACTTCCCTGGCGATGTAGTGGGTAGCAGCCCACCTGCCAAGCAGGGGACACAAGTGAAATCTCCAGTGTGGGAATATTCCACGTGCCCTGGGGCAACGAAGCCCGTGGGCCACAGCCATTGAGCCCATGGACTAGAGCCTGTCCCCACACAAGAGAAGCCAGCCCCGTAATAAGCCTGGGCACTGCAGCTGGAGAGCAGCCCCCAGTTGCCGTAACTCGAGAGAAGCTTGCTCAGCAACGAAGACCCACAGCCAAAATAAAGAAACTGCCGGTTTCGCTGTGACACAGTGACTGGGTATTCCTCCAGTGATGCATGTTTGCTTCTTTAATAAATTTACGCTTTCTCATCCTGTATGCAAGTTTTTGATGTACATGATAACTTTTCATTTCAATCCCAAACCATAGTAAAACATTTTGAAGACATTTTGAAGGTAAACAAAATCAACCCTCAGAAATGACAATGCATATATCTCAAGTATAGTGTCGAAGTGTCAACAGTGTTGTAGTTATGACTAAGCTCATGCTCAGGCAGTGAAAACTACCTTACGGCTGTCACTTAGCCAACCATGGTTGTAAAATGCCACGGCTGTTGACTGGAAGACATGCCAATTTCAGAGATATTGAAGTGTGGGGAAAGCATACATTTTCGAATTTATGAAATATGGGGATAATCCACAATCTAAGTTTGTAAAGTGACTGATGTCTCAATTAAAAATATTCAAATAGGTGATACTGCAGATAAATCATAGACTTGTAGATCTGGAAAAATACTTTAAAGGGTCACTGGGAACCATGGCAGAAGTTAAGAGCATAGGCTCTGGAGCCAGATTACTGGGCTCTGCTACCAGTGGCCTTGGGCAGGTTAACGTGCCTTGCTTCCCCTCCTCTGTAAGATGCACAACTTGTTTCTGAGAGGTGTTCATATAAGTACTTAGACCAGTACCAGGCACATTGTAAGTGCTTGATAAGTGCTAACTAATAGATCTGCTTGGATAACCCTATCCTTTCTGCAGAATATATTGGTCAGTAGGACTGAGAAAAAAATTAACAGAGATGGTGAGAAAGACGTCTTGTTCACTCATCTCCTTTTGTGAATGTGAGGCACCGGGCCATAAGGCATCAGTCATTTAAGTGGCCCTCCACATAGCAGTCTTGCTATGGATAATCAAAATGGTGTTCATTCGGTCTCAACTTAAACCCTCTGTAGCAATAGGGATAGATTCTAGACTCCTTCAAGACTGATAAGGACTCTTTCAGGGTAGGAAAATCTCTCTTATGCCTAGTGGTTATCTTTTTTTTTAAGTAAATGCTGAATTTCTTTTTTTTTTTTTTTTCTTGTTGGATCATTAGCAAAAGTTCCAAAGCAACTGTTACCATATAAGCCAGTGTGCTCTTAGATCACCTGCCATGTTTATTTCATGCCCAGGTACATGTTCTTTGTCAAATGTGCTGATACATTTGATATAACTCTTTCATCATCCTAACCCACACAGGATTAAAGTAAGCTGTTCTGGGTAGAGGGTAGATCTGCCTTCAGGTTCTTTTTTATCTTCTTCATTAGAACAGTTGAAGAACTGGCCAGTGTATGATACCCTGATGTTTTGTGCAAGTAAGAATACTGACCGGATTCACATCTATACTAAGGTACGCATCATGTGGATTCTGGAAACATACACAAGGCTTCCTTTTTTCATGTTCCAATGGAGATAATTTTATTAGCAGTGAGGTGGGTAGTGAGTCCTTTTCCTACTTAAAGCTAATTCTCAGATTCCTCTGTTAAATCTAAAGACAAAGAGTGGCAAACAGCATGGTGGTTAAAGAGTGTGCAGACTTCAGGGCCAGGGTGCTTAAGCTCAGATCTGCTGCTGACTGTGGGGTCTTGTGCCTGCTTCCTCAGCTGTAAGATATGGAGCAGTTGTTGCTGGGACAAAGTAAGCTGATTCCTGGGAGGCCCTTAGCACCGTGCCTGGCCCTGGTGAACTCTCACTCCGAGTTGCCTCCTGCACTGATCCTGCAGCAGCTGCAGCAGTAACAGAAGCCTAAGCCTGCCCACACTTGCTGAGTAAACTCTAGGAAGCTTCAATAGCATGACTGCTCATGGCCTGGGTTAGCAGCACTCAAACTTTTCAGTCACAGGACCTCTCAGCACTCCTAAAATTTGTCGGGGACCCAAAGGTTATGTTGCTGTTGTTTAGTCACTAAGTCGTGTCCAACTCTTTTGCAACCCCATGGACCATGGCCCACCAGGCTTCTGGTCCATGGGATTTTCCAGGCAAGAATACTGGAGTGGGTTACCATTTCCTTCTCCAGGGGATCTTCCCGACCTAGGGATGGAACCCATGTCTCCTGAATTGGTAGGTTCTTTACCACTGAGTCACCAGGGAAACCCCATGTGGGTTATATCTCTTGGTATTTACTGTATTTGAAATTAAAACAGAAACACTTTAAAATATTTATCCATGTGAAACTAACAATAATAGGGCTTACCTGGTGGTGCAGTGGATGAGAATCCGCCTGCCAATGCAGGGGACACGGGTTCAATCCGTGGGTCAGGAAGATTCCGCATGCCGTGGAGCAGCTAAGCCTGTGCTGCACAACTAACAAGCCTGCAAGCTCTCTAGAGGCTGCAAGCATCAGCTGCCAAGCCTGCGCGCTGAAGCTACTGAACACCATGCGCCTGGAGGCTGTGCTCCGCCACAAGAGAAGCTGCCACAGTGAGAAGCCTGTGCCCCGTAAGAGCAGCTTCCGCTCAACACAACTAGAGAAAAGCCCAGCGCAGCAGCGAAGACCCAGCACAACCAAAAATAAAGGAATAAATAATAATTAACAAGCTAGCAATAATAAATCCATTGCATACTTATATAAGAAGCATATCTCTGTGAAAAATAATTATAATTTCCAAAACAAAAATAATGTTTAGTGAAAAGAGTGGCATTGTTTTACATCGTTAGCAGTTTCTCCTGAAGTCATAATAGAAGACGGTGGGATTCTCACATCTGCCTCTGCGTGGAAGACGTCCCTGGACATTCCCAAGAGAATAGCAGTGGAAAAGGCAAATGGTGTTGCACTAGTATTATAAAACTTACGTCTCTCTGGATCTTCTGAAGGGTCTTGGAGACCATGTGAGAATCTTTGGCCAAAGTTCACTAGTATGAGTATTTGAGAAAAAAAAAATTCCTGAGATTTATGAACACTTTTGCTTGATCTACAGTTTCAAACTTCTAATCTTTACATGAATCATAAAATAGGATTTGTGAGTTTTTAAACACATGGGCCATTCTATTGAAATAATGTCATGTAAAAGATAAGTTAGGTTGGGCCTGCCCAAACTCAATTATGGGTTTTCTGCTAAACCAAATTATTAAATACAGATAGATGCTGTACCATGCAATAATCTTTAGTTCTAACTGAATATTAGAAGATACTGCTAGAAGATTAGGAGACGGCTAGGATCATGAATACCAGAAGCTCCAAGCAGCCTCCACTGTGGGACCACTTCCAAGAGCGACTCAAGAATGAAAATAGGCAGGACACATCTCCCTTAAAGGCTTCAGCCTTGGTCTGCCATGTGGAACTTCTAGACTCGGGGAGCACCAAGAAGCCCCCCACTGCTCTAGAGACAGGTCTAAGTGTCTGAGCCACCTCCTGCCCTTTGTGAGACCATCACCTAAGAATAACAGAGAATGGCTCTCCCAGGGGCTAGAAGGTCAAGAATCCAGAAGGCAGACCCCAGGCAGAGCACACACACAAATTCAGAAGCCCTTAAACTTCTTACTGATACAGTAAAGGCTCTGTATCCTGGATCATCATGTCAGGGTATTTCCTCCTCTGGTGGAGACTGGAGAGAAACTGCAAATGGTAGAGGGTAGAGGGTGCCTTCGTCGTAGTTCAGTTGCTAAGTCGTGTCCTACTCTGTGACCCCATGGACTGCAGCACGCCAGGCTTCCATGTCCTTCACCATCTCCCAGAACTCTGCTTAAACTCAGGTCCACTGCATCAGTGATGCCATCCAACCGTCTAATCCTTTGGTGCCCCCTTCTCCTCCTGCCCTCAATCTTTCCCAACTTCACAGTCTTCCAATGAGTTGGCTCTTTGTATCAGGTGGCCAAAGTATTGGAGCTTCAGCTTCAGCACCAGTCCTTCTAATGAGTATTCAGGGTTGATTTCCTTCATGATTGACTGGTTTGATCTCCTTGCTGTCCCAGGGATTCTCAAGAGTTTTCCCCAACCCCATAGTTTGAAAGCATCAATTCTTCGGCACTCAGCCTTCTTTATGGTCCAACTCACATCCGTACGAGAACCCCCTGAGCAGTATGAAAAGCAGTGTGCCTGCCACCAAGCAAATACCGCAGCCACCTTCCTGACCTCACTCAACAGTCTTGAGTGCATTTTTACCACTCTTCTAAATACTTACGTGTCCCCTTGCTATGAAACATTATTCAATCAATTTTCTAAACCGGAGACACTAAGCAGGTCAAATGTCAACAGGGATTTTCACAGCTACAGCAGAGTTCAGAAGAAAGCTTTTCTGTTCACCTTATGAGACCTGAAATAAAATCTAGAAACAGAAATTCATATAAAAACCCCCATTCAGTGCCTAAAAGAACACTCTTTAAAAGGAAGAGCAGTGACAGACGTTTAGCATCTTATGTCATGTTAATACTGTACCTCTAAACTGTTCACTTCAGCCAGAACCCCAGCCAGAATAACAATTACACATCGGAACTTTTAATCACTATGTAAGTACTTTTTTGTATTTTTCTTTCCCCAAAGTGACTGTGGTAACTGTAACATTTCTTTCTGGCTGAGAGAATTAGGCAGAATATGGGTTCAACTTCTGTTTATACAGTAGATTTCTATATACAGAGATTCTTCTTTTGCTTTATAAAAAAAAAATACTTCATGTTTGACTGATGACACCTCTCTACATGGTATGGCTTACCCTTAGACCAAATGTAGTGGTGGCTCTCAGAGGGCTTGGCCCCCTCCTGGGCTCCGTATCCTCTCAGTGGGGGCAATACGGGTGGAATCTTGTCTGCAATCAGCTGCCTCAGTTTATCAGTTTAGAAGACTGGGCATGAAATGCAGTAATAGCATTCTTTACTTTTAAAATAATTATTAGTGCCTACAGACAAAATGGATTAATACTGACTTCCTCATCTATAATCAGGATGGAAACCAGATGAACTGTAATTTCATTCCTTTGGATATAAAATTAGACCTGTGGGAAGATTTACCAGCAAGCTTTCAGCTGAAACAAAATCGCTCCCTGGTAAGAACCATCCTGCACATTTGTTCTGAATGAAAATTTGTTGAGTAATTTTAAAGACCATTTTTGAGTTTGATAAAAGCAGAGCAGCTTGTGGCCTGCTGCAGAGTCAGATCACTGGGTGCACTTTAATCAGTCCAGGCAGTGCCTACGAATTACCAGGATAAACGTGAAATCTGTTACCCTGGTGAACGATCACACCTCGGGCTGCTGTTTCTGTGGGTAGACTCATCCTCACATCATTTATTTTCTCATTCACAGGATTAGCAGCTGTGAGGTTGGTATCTGACAGAATCACACTTTATCTTTGTTGGTTAAGTTCTAACACTGACGAGCTCTGAGAGCAGGAATAACACCATGTGGGGGGACTCCATTCCTTATGGGAAGCACCAGGGTGCAGCCACAGGTCATGTACCTGCTGGGGAGGCCTTCGTTCTGATCTGTGCTAATTGAGCTTCACTGCTAAGGAGGGTCAGCGTGTGTGGGGGCTGAGCCAGCATGCAGCGTAGTGCTGTTTACAAGAATACAGTGATTATGTTTTTGCATTTGAGCAGAAATGAAAACATTGGCTGTGGTCAGCTGCACTCATCTTAAAAGAAAAGGTAGCCATGAGCTGTTTTCTTTGGTGTCATCTAATGCTGATGCTCAGATTACCAGAAAATAGCCAATTATGTATAATTGACTAATAAGTAAAAGAGTAACAGTAGCCCTAATGAAATGTCCCAGATTTATTATTGACAGCTTTTTTCCCATGAGAGTTTAGGCAGTCAGGTACAAACCACACCCAGATATTGCACTGTCACCACAAGATCCACTGTCCCCGAGATCCAGTTTTGCCTCGGCCACTGTTGGGGTATGTGTGCTTTTGGTGTCAGCACGTTATTGCTGTTGGTCTCTGTGCATGAGGGACATGTGCTGAGTGTCCTAAATGGTGTCTATAGAGAGCTGATGGCTTGGAAGAGACCTCTGCAGAACTGGCCATAGATGGTTCACAACAAAGGTAGGAAAACTGTGTCAAACTGAAGAAAGCCTTAAACTGTGAGCCTGAAAGCCTGTTTGGGGTTATAATAAAACATCTGTTTCCAGATGCTATACGTAGCCTCACTTTCAAAGGAAGATGCCCGATGAGCTCTACACTCTTTTCATTATCTCATTTTCCACCAGATCTTGAGGTTTGTTCGAGAATGGAGTAGTCTAACTGCCATGAAGCAGAAGATAATCAGGAAAAGCGGGCAGCTGTTCCGCAGCCCAGCTCTGGCTCTGGAAGAGATCGCAAAGCAGCAAACCAAACAAAACAGCACCAAGAGGTATGAGTTGTCTTTCTTCATTTTGTATTTTATTGTTTGTCACAGTTATTTCTACAGGAGTGTCAGACATTTTATGTGACCACTAACAAAATTCTGATGGATTAAGAGAATATGATACATAAAAAGACAGCATATTTTGTAGCAGCATAATTAGATATTTTGTGAATTTCGTCACATCTGCTGGGGAAAATCAAAGTGTCTGGATCTTGCTCACTCTGAGTCCTGCTCATCAAGAGAGAGGCCAGACTCACAGGTTGATTGTGCTCTTGGGACATGAATCGTGGGTGCGATACAGTGTGGTAGCTGCTTCTGTCTGATGTACCACCACCCAAGTAGGCTGTGCATGTGTGCTCAGCTGCATCTGACTCTTTGTGACCCCAGGCGCCCACCAGGCACCTCTGTCCATGGGATTTTCCAGGCAAGAATACTGGAGTGGGTTGCCATTTCCTCCTCCAGGGGATCTTCCCAACCCAGGAATCAAACCTGAGTCTCTTGTGTCTCCTGCACTGGCAGGCAGGTTCTTTACTACTGCACCACCTGGGAAGCCCCTACTAGGGGAAGGTGACAATTATCATGCCCATGGTTGGAAACAAACTAATAGGAAAGGTTGAATATCTCAGGTTTGTAACTGTTTCACCTCCATCATAACAGTTCAGTTCAGTCGCTCAGTCGTGTCCGACTCTTTACGACCCCATGAATTGCAGCATGCCAGGCCTCCCTGTCCAGCACCAACTCCCGGAGTTCACTCAGACTCACGTCCATCGAGTCGGTGATGCCATCCACCTACCTCATCCTCTGTCGTCCCCTTCTTCTCCTGCCCCCAATCCCTCCCAGCATCAGGGTCTTTTCCAATGAGTCAACTCTTCACATGAGGTGACCAAAGTACTGGAGTTTCAGCTTTAGCATCATTCCTTCCAAAGAAATCCCAGGACTGATCTCCTTCAGAATGGACTGGTTGGATCTCCTTGCAGTCCAAGGGACTCTCAAGAGTCTTCTCCAACACCACAGTTCAAAAGCATCAATTCTTTGGTGCTCAGCTTTCTTCACAGTCCAACTCTCACATCCATACATGACCACTGGAAAAACCATAGCCTTGACTAGACAGACCTTTGTTGGCAAAGTAATGTCTCTGCTTTTGAATATGCTCTCTAGGTTGGTCATAACTTTCCTTCCAAGGAGTAAGCGTCTTTTCATTTCATGGCTGCAATCACCATCTGCAGTGATTTCGGAGTCCAAAAATATAAAGTCTGACACTGTTTCCACTGTTTCCCCATCTATTTCCCATGAAGTGATGGGACCAGATGCCATAATCTTCATTTTCTGAATGTTGAGCTTTAAGCCAACTTTTTCACTCTCCTCTTGCACTTTCATCAAGAGGCTTCTTAGTTCCTCTTCACTTTCTGCCATAAGGGTGGTGTCATCTGCATGTCTGAGGTTGTTGATATTTCTCCCGGCAGTCTTGATTCCAGCTTGTGCTTCTTCCAGCCCAGCGTTTCTCATGATGTACCCTGCCTTTCAAATCTCTACACGCTCCCTTTCCTTTCTCAGCAGCAGCAGCAGCAGCAGCAGCAGCAGCATCTTTGCCTCACAGAGACATCCCCTTGTGTGATCTGAAACCCCCAGTCTCCGTAGACTCTTTGTCAGTGTGAAGCAAAGATCCCCAGGAAAAGCAGGCAGCTGTTCTATAGCCCAGCTCTCTTTTGGAAGAGATCACAAAGCACCAAACCAAGCGGCGCTATTGGCAGGAAAAGGCCCTTTCTTTAGCTCTTGCTTTCTTCATATACCTGTAATCTCTCTTCATCCTCACATCCAGCATTTTTATCATCTCTAGCTTTTTCTATGCACATGGGTGACAAAAATCCATTAACTGTATCTAATACAGTTGGTTAAGTACATTAAATCCTCATACTGTGAAGACCTCTTCTAGTGTCTCAAAATATCATATGTGAGAACATGGAAAATCGTTAAGGGTAAAAATAAGTGTATAAAAAGCTTGTTGTGTTCAGTTGCTCAGTTTTGTCTAGCTCTTTGCAGCCACGTGGACTGCAAAGCTCACTAAGCTCCTCTGCCCATGGGATTTCCCAGGCAAGAATACTGGAGTGGCTGCCATGCCCTCCTCCAGAGGATCTTCCCGGCCCAGGGGTTGAACTCACATCTCCCACATCTCCTGCATTGGCAGGCAGATTCTTTACCACTGGTGCCACTTGGGAAGCCTGTAAAAAAAACAAAAAGGATGGAGACACAAATATATGTAATTGCTATTAGCGACGTAGTGTCGGGGAAGATAGCTTAGGAACTGGTGTCAGAGGTTTTTCTAACACATGGTTCTCAGCTGGAGGCAGTTTCTTCTGTGGTTGCAATCTTAGGGGTCATTTTTTAGATTTTCATGGTTAGGGGATACAGCTGAGACCATCTATTGGGTTGAGGCCTGGGGTACTGCCAAAAAGCCTGCAAGGAACAGGGCCACTCTTCCCAACAGTTACCTGTTTCACAGTGTCCCTGGTGCCACTGCTGCAAGATCTGGCTCTAGACCATATGATTAGGGATTTGTGAAGATTGCAGGGACTTTACACTTCCCGCCGGGATTACAGACTCATGTGGCTAAAAATAAAGCAAGGAACCATACATGAATGAATGAGGTCAGGTATAAAACTAGAAAAGGATGGGGTAAGGGGTAAAACTATAGCAAATTAGAAAGTAATAACCTATCTAATGTCACCCAAATTTAGATTTAAAAATTAAACACTGTATGAGTCACGTAAAGCCCTTCGACTAGTTGGATTTATCCATGAGCTGCCAGTTTTGGACTCTTGCCTCAACTCTTTTGTACTGGTTGGCTTTTCCCATGACTATATATTACTTTATATAAAAATATACATACACACACATACCTAAGTATTGGCCTTCTCTTTACACAATCATAATTCCCTTCTTAACTGAATTTACAGCTCATTCCAGCCACTTCTAACACATCCTATTATTTCCTCTCCAGCAGACATGGAAGCACCACCTAAGAAAGACAGCTGGTCAGGGTGTAAAGGCAAAAGTCATAAAATCAGTGCAAGCCTAAGTCAGATACACAGTATTATTTATAAATATTATACATAGGTGATATATTAAAGATAAAGCTGTGTTAAAAAGCAGTGGAGTAAGTAGTCAGATTTGTATTTTTTAAGAGCTCCCCCTGGCCCCAGTTGGAAGGTTAGATTGAAAGGGCAAGACTTGAAGTGGGAGACAAGTGGCATTAGCTTCCTGTTGCTGCCCTAACACATCACCCCAAGTTTAGCGGCTTAAAATAACAGGAATTTATTACCTCTCAATTTTTTCAGTCAGGAGTCTGAGTTGACCCTCCTTGTTTCTCTGCTCTGGATTTTATAGACTGAAAAAAAGATACTGGCTGGCCAGGTTCTTAATGATAGTCTGGGAAGGATACATTTCCACATTTACTCAGGCTGCTGACTGAATTCAGTTTCTTCTGGCTGTAGGGCTTTGTTTTCCTTGCTGACTATTGACAAGGGGAGCCACCCTCTGCTTCTAGAGGCTTAAGTTCTAGCACATAGGCCCCTATGTCTCAGAATCACCAGTGATGTGTCAAATACTTCCATGCTTGGAATTAATCCCTTTCTGTTTTGTTTCGGTCTTTTTTTGGAATTGCTCCCTTTCTTAAGGTCAACTGATTAGTAACCTTAATTACATCTGCAAAATCCCTTTGCAACATTACCTGGGTGAGTGTTCAATTGAATACCAGGAGATGGGACTCCTAGACAGAGTTGACCTGGAAAAAAAAGATAGGGGCTTATACTGAGGCATTAGAAATGGGAATGGAGGAGAGAGAATGAGGAGAGGTGTTAAGGGGGTAGATCCGAAGACCTTGGTCACTAATGAGAGAGGTGGAGAGAGAGGGCTCCAGGGACATGGACTTAGCAGAGCCAGGAAAATGGAACCTGTGCTTCTGCAGAGGGTGATGACAGAGGAAGCATGCTGATCCTGGCTGGTCAAGCCTCGTCACAGTGAACTGAAGTGTGTCTCTCTGAAAGCAGGTGTGAAAGGGGCAACACAACAGCACTGAATTGGAGGTCAGTATGGGGAACAGGTAGATACTGGATGCCTTCCCTCTCTTCATCCTGCCAGTTCACCTTCTGTTGTTGTCGTCAGTTGCCAAGTCGTGTCTGATTCTTTGCAGCCCCATGGACTGCAGCATGCCAGGCTTCCCTGTCCTTCAGTGTCTCCCAGAGTTTGCTCAAATTTTGTCCATTGAAGCAGTGATGCCATCCAACCATCTCATCCTCTGTTGCCCACTTCTCCTCTTGCCCTCAATCTTTCCCAGCATCAGAGCTTTTTCCAGTGAAGTGGCTCTTCACATCAGGTGGCTAAAGTATTGGAGCTTCAGCCTCAGCAAGTCCTTCCAATGAATATTCAGGGTTGATTTCCTTCATGGTTGACTGGTTTGATCTCCCTGCAGACCAAAGGACTCTCAAGAGTCTTGTCCAACACCACAGTTCAAAAGCATCAATTCTTCAGCACTCAGCCTTTATAATCCAACTCTCACATCCCTTCATAACTACTAGAAAAACTGTAACTTTGACTATACAAACCTTTGTTGGCAAAGTGATGTCTCTGCTTTTTAATACACTATCTAGGTTTGACATAGCCTTTCTTCCAATTTTGTGGCTGCAGTCCCCATCCACAGTGATTTTGGAGCCCCAAAAAATACAGTTTTCTTTCCAGAGAAACTATACCAGAGAGGCAGCCATCTTGGAAACATCAGGGTTAGTGGAGACAAAGAGAGAAGTGTTATGCTAGAAACTACACTCCCTAGATCCCTGTATTGGCTCAGCTGCCACACCAACAGCCATATTTTAATTTAGAATAGGCAGGAGATTAGAGGAGTCATCTCTGAAAAGATGGACTCGCCTCAGAATGAAGACAAAGATATATTACTTTGGGGGAATTCTCCCAAAAGCAATAACTAGATCTCCCAGTGTGATTTTTTGTCTGCTTGTTTGCAGGTTATACCCAAGCTCAGAGGCTGCAGTCAGCTTTTGAGCAGCTCACTCTAAAAGCCAGTATCACCAGCCATTGTATAGGTTCCTAAGTGGGTTCCCACTTGTTGGAGGGCAGGCCTGATTCAGTTGGAAACCTGTGGGTTTAGAATACCAACTTTTCATCATATAGCCACAGCTGGTCAGGTTGGCAGCCTTGAGCCCAGCACTGTTCTCATTGGTGCAGCCACTTTCCAACTCACTCCTCTCTTATTGCAAAACTTCCATGGTGCATCTTCCATGACCATCCGCACCCCAGATCACTTCAGGAGACAACATTCTTCCTTCACTATTTGTCAAAATGGGGATTCACCGTAATCCATTTGAGAGTTGGTATGTTTATGAACTTAGCAGACCTCAATGGAAAATTAAATATTGGTAACACAACTACGTTTGAAAAGTTGTCAACAAACCCACTATGAGGCTGGTTGATCTGTTTCTTGTAGTTTCCAAACATTTGTGCTTAAACATCTCGTAGGAAAGCCAGAGGTTATTTTTAGTTCTTAAATCTCTGAATAAATTTCTCAGCATCTTTTAAAGTTACTGAATTAAGTTTCTAAGCTTTTAAACATTGAATAATACCAAAGGCAAAGCTTAATATCTCATTGCCCCTCAAAGCTAGGAAGCTTTTAAGTTCATTTAGAATCTGCTGGAATACTTTAGCAAAATGCTTTTGGGGAGGGAATAAAATGATTGAAGAAATGGTGTGTGTGTGTGTGTGTGTGTGTGTGTGTGTGTGTGTGTGTGTGTGTGTGTGTAGGGGGAATTTAGGAGCTAAAAGGGCAAGTTAAAGAATACTAAAAGAATTCACTCTGATTCCTTTTTGCTTTAAGAAAGACACACAAGTAGAAATGCAAACATGTGAAAAGATAGTCATCATTCCTCTTAATAGGAGAAATTCAAATTTAAAGCTATAACAGCAGACCAGTCACCGTTAGCAGAGATGTTTTAACTGCTCTACCTTGTGCTAGTGTAAATGTGAGGGACTGGCATCCACTGCTGGTGGGGTCTATAAATTGGTAGGGCCTCCCAGGCGGCTCAGTGGTAAAAGATCCACCTGCCAATGCAGGAGATGCAGGTTTGATCCCTGGGCCAAGATGATCCCCTGGAGGAGGGCATGGCAACCCACTCCAGTATTCTTGCCTGGAAAACTTCTTAGAGGAATTTTTAGCAAGAGGTCAGAGGAGCCTGGCGGACTACAGTTCAGGAGGTCGCAAAGAGTCAGGCACAACTGCTGCTGCTGCCACCACCAAGTCGCTTCAGTCGTGGCCGACTCTGTGCGACCCCATAGACGGCAGCCCACCAGGCTCCCCCGTCCCTGGGATTCTCCAGGCAAGAACACTGGAGTAGGTTGCCATTTCCTTCTCCAATGCATGAAAGTGAAAAGTGACAGTGAAGTCGCTCAGTCATGTCTGACTCTTCGCGACCCCATGGACTGCAGCCCACCAGGCTCCTCCATCCATGGGACTTTCCAGGCAAGAGTACAACTGAGCACTATATAAATTGGTACCAACCCAGAAGAGAACAATGTGTCAAAATCTATCCAAATTTAGAGCACCCAAGATCTTTGACTTAGCAAGTCTGCTTCAGGGAATTTATTCTACAGATAGTTCTTGTATAGAAAATAGGGATATGTGGGATAGGACTGTTGATTACGGCATTATCTGGGATAGCAGAGTCTAGAACAACCTACATGGGCATTAATAAGAGACTAGTTAGATAATGAAATAACATGAAACCATTAAAAGTATAGAGCGATCTTATGTGTGCTAATATGGAAAGATCTCCAAGAATGTATCTTTAGGCAAAAAGAGCAAGGTGAAGATTAGTGTATATCATTCTACCTTTTGTTTTCGTTTTAATTTTTATTAGAGAATAGCTACTTTACAATGTTGTGTTTCTGCTGTACAGCAAAGTCAATCAGTTATATTAATACATATACATATAGCCTTTTTTGGATTTCCTTCCCACTTAGGTCACCACAGAGCACTGAGTAGAGTTCTCTGTGCTATATAGAAGGTTCTCATTAGTTATCTACATTACACATAGTATCAATAGAATATATATGTCTATCCCAGTCTCCCAATTTACCCCACCCCCTTCCCCCTCCCTTGGTGTCCATGTTTGTTCTCTACATCTGTGTCTCTATTTCGGCTTTGCAAATAGGTTCATCTGTCCGTTTGCCTAGATTCTACCTATATGCATTTATATACGGTATTTCTTTTCCTGACTTATTTCACTTTGTATGACAGTTTCTCGGTCCATCTATGTCTGCAAATGGCAGGTTTTTTCCTTTATATGGTTAAGTAATACACCATTGTATATATATACCATATCCTCTTATCCATTCCTCTGTTAATAAACATTTAGGTTGCTTTCATGTCCTGGCTGTTGTAAATAGTGCTGCAATAAACACTGGCATGTATGTATCTTTTGGAGTTATGGTTTTCTCCCACTATATGTCCAAGAATGGGATTGCTGAGGTCATATGGTAGTTCTATTTTTATTTTTTTTAAAGGAGCCTCCACACTGTTCTCCACATTCCCGCCAACAGTGTATGAGGGTTCCCTTTTCCCCATACCCTCTCCAGCATTTATTGTTGTAGATTATTTTTTGATAAACACCATTCTGATCAGTGTGAGATGGTATCTCATTATAGTTTTGATTTGCGTTTCTCTAATTATTAGTGATGTTGAGCATCTTTTCATGTGCCTCTTGGCCATCTGTATGTCTTCGAAGAAATGCCTATTTAGATCTTATGCCTATTTTTCGTTGGGTTGTTTGTTTTTTTTGATACTGAGCTGCACAAGCTGTTTGTATTTGTTGGAAATTAATCCCCTTGTTGGTTGCTTAGTTTGCAGATATTTTCTCTGATTCTGAGGGTTGTCTTTTCATCTTGTTTATGGTTTCCTTTGTCATGCAAAAGCTTTCAAGTTTAATTAGGTCCCATTTATTTATTTTTGTTTTTTAAAATAAAAAAATATAATGGAGAGTGACTGCTAATGACTATGGGTTTCTTTCTGGGGTTATAAAAATGTTTTGTAATTAGATAGTCATGATGGTACTGCCTTGTGAATATACTAAAATGCACTGAATTGTAAACTTTAAAATAGTAAATTTTATGATATGTGAATTATATGACTATAAAAATAACAAAGGAATAAATTAAAGGTATGCATGCTCCTGTGCTCAGTCGTGTTCAACTCTTTGCGACCCTGTGGACTGTAGCCCACCAGACTCCTCTGTCCACGGGATTTTCCCAGAATACTGGCATGGGTTGCTATTTCCTCTTCCAGGGGATCTTCCCGACCCTGGGATCGAACCCATGTCTCCTGCACTGCAGGTGGATTCTTTACCACTGAGCCATCAGGGAAGCCCCCAAATTAAAGTTATACACCTTTACAAAGAAAAAATGAACTGTTGCTAAAAGGATGTATTGAAAACTGGCAAAAGATGTAGTTTGGGGAAGTGGGGAGAAAATGATGGGAATGGAAGGGAGGCTGATTATCACCACACACAGCATTGTGTGCCTTTAAAATTCTGAAATATGCATTTGTATCACCTAATCAAAAATACCATACTTTATAGAAAGGGAATCTGTTAATTATTAAATATACTTTAACAATATAAAAGCAATTTAAAAATTTTTACCTATAAACTGTACAATTCCATTGTGATTTAACTTTGGTTTTATTGTCAAGTTACCAAATGACGTATTTGAGAATATGAAGAAATGCATGTTTAGAGTAATTTTTAAAGGAAACTGCAATTTTTAAAGAAAACTGTAAACCACTCGAGAAACTAGGCCATGCTAATTAGAAGGAATTAATTGGGTAATTGCATTTCACCTACTTAAAATCCCCCATCACCTGTAACTGAAGTAACTTTCCTCTCTCCTTCCAGTCCCTAAACCATTATGTGGTATTGATAGTGTTGTGTAATAAGGTTCTGAATCCCTTGTCAAAAGTGGCTTTGTTTCAGTGGAGGATTCCATAAACCCTGTATGAGCTGATAATAATGGAAACAACCTTGAGATTATACACAATATGATTGAACCTGATTAAAGAGAATAACTTTATCCAAATACGATGATACACTATTATAACTGATTAAGGTGATATGAGGAGCCTTGAAAAGAAGGCCAAGAGGTAGGTAAAAATGCAGTTAGAGATGTTCTGCATGGCTTGGCAAGCAGTTTACCTACAGCTGCCAGTGATACATGAATTTGATCATTTCTTATTCCCACACCCACTCCTTTTTTCCCACGAGTGAAAACTGGTCCAAAGGATATTGACTGACTCTTGAATTTCTTAGAAAAATAAATCTTCAGAAAACTTATTTGGCACAAAGAGATGTGTTTACCACACATGGAGACCAATGTAGAGGAAGAAACTCCCGTTCCCTAATTTAAGTATTAGCACGATGAATAGACTTATATATTCCTTTTTCTCCTACTGCTTTTGCAAGGAGCAGTGTGAACATGAAATAGAGAAACTCTTAAAGGACATCCACTTCATGTGTAATTGTTTCAGATATATAACGAAAGAAGATGTTGCTGCAGCCTCGATGGACAAGGTGAAGAATGACGGGGGGCATGTCCGACTGATCACAAAGGGGCCCAGGCCAGGGGACCCTTCTACAAAGTAAGAGGTTTTTTACTTGTCCGGCATAGTGGTACTAAGACTCTTTCTTTAAATGAATGTATTCATTTCTGTAACAATAGTTTACCTCTGTGTGACCACTTTACACATTAGAAAAAGCTTTCACAATGTAATAGCTCCTCTGTCCTAGCAACTCTGCGAGGCTCCTGATGCCCTTATCTTAGAAATTAGAGATCAAGAAGGTACCTCACGCCAAGTGGGTTATATGACCTGCCCCAGGCTACCAGATACTAGTACTGAGGTCCAGTCTGGGCTCTGGCCCCCAGTCTTGAGTTCTTTCTATCATAAAAAGTTTTTTTTTTTTTTTTAACACTTCTAACAGCAAAGTAGCTATTGTAACTCCCATGCAGGACTTTTCAACATTCTTGAATAATGTACCTTTTCCTTTAGTTTAACAAAGGAAGCTTATGTCCTGCCATGTTTCATCTCTAATTTTAATTCTATCAACTCCGAGTTTACCTGTAGGAGGCACATATGTAGCAAGTCTCCCGTTCTCATTTCTATCAGCACTGTTGGTTCCCTGGTTCTGTGACTGAATGGATGTGAACAGTCTGTCTCCTGAAGGCCAGCAATATTCAGATGTTCATGGAAATCTTGGTGATGGCCTCCTGGTCCTAATGAAGTGTGTGACCCAACACATTGAGTGAGCAGGGTGGCCTGTCTTTTCCCAAACTGAAGAAGCATTTTCTAACTTTTCATTTTCCATCTTCTCCAGACACCTCAGAGTCTGTGTAACTTGAAGACATCTAAGTTCCAAAGAGAGGCAGTGTATTTGTATTCAAATTAATTTTTCTGAACACACCATTCTTTCTTTTCCTTGATGTGTAAATAGAGTGCTGACTATAGCTATTAATATTTCATCTCCACAGTGAATCACAGAATCTGCATGCCCTATATTTACTGTTTGTCAGCACAGAAACTTTGAAGACCTTTAAATGAAGTAACAATGATTTAAAATAGAGTAAGCCTTAATTAATTACCTATTTAATGTTTTGCCCCTTCTAGAGAATTTCTTGAAGGTGGAGAATGTGTCCCATTTCTAAATCCCTGCACGGCCCAAGGTGATCTCATTCTGAAGGCTTCTACATTCAAAGGCTATTTGCAGGCTGTGGATAACGAAGGAAATCCACTTTGCCTTCGCTGTCAGCAACCCACTTGCCAAACTAAGCAAGAGTGTAAAGCAGATGCTTGGGATTCACGGTTCTGTTCTCTGAAATGTCAGGAGGAGTTTTGGATTCGATCTAATAATAGTTACCTGCGAGCCAAAGTATTTGAAATTGAACATGGTGTGTGTCAGCTGTGTAATCTGAACGCACAAGAACTCTTTTTACGTCTGAGAGATGCCCCTAAAAGTCAGAGGAAGAGTCTTCTGGATGCTGCCTGGGCCTCAAAGCTCCCGTTAGAACAGGTAAGTTTTAATCACTGACTGATAAAGACAGCATTGCACTGAGTGATGAATATTGACTCATTTTCCTCTTAAAACCTTTTTAATATGGGAATTCTCAGATACATTTACAAAAGCAGAATAATGAACCCACACACCTGTCACCTGACTTTACCAACATTTTGCTATTCATTTCATGTTTCCCTCACTTCGATTCTTCTTCTCTCCTGGAATTATTTTAAAGTAGATCTCATACTGCATTTCATTTCACCCTTAGATACTTTCATTATGTACCTTTCACAGATGAAGACTTTCTTTCTCCCTCCCCTTTGTCTTTCTCTTTTAAATATAAACCCATAGCCCAATATCCATAATCACACCCAACATAATTATAATTCCAGTTATAATAAGTCCATGTTTGGTTTCCCAGATCTCAAAAATGCCTTTTTAAAATTGCTTTGTTCAAATTAGGATCAAAATATGACCTGCACATTGGATTTGGTCACTATACCCCTTATGTTTCATTTAATCTGTAATATTACCCCTTCCCTTTTTTTACGCCACTGATTGTTGAAGAAACCGGGTCATTTGCCTGCGGGATTTCCCACATTCTGGATTTGTGTGTGGTCCACATTCTGGACCTGTATCCTCATGATGTTCTTTGACATGTTTCTCTGTCTTCCTGACTTACTGAATAATGGTTATAAGATCTAGAAGTTTAATTAGATTCTTTTTTTCAACATTTTTTAATGTGACTATTTTTTAAAGTCTTTACTGAATTTGTTACAGTATTGTTTATGTTTTATGTTTCTGTTCTTTGGTCTCAAGGCACATGGATTCCTAGCTCCCCAACCAGGAATCGAACCTGTACCCCCTGCACTGGAAGGCAAAATCTTAACCACTGAACCACTAGGGAAGTCCCTAACTAGCTTCTCATTAGATTATTTTGGGAAGAGATCTTAACAGATGGTACTTTGCATTAGGAGGCACTTAGGGTCTGGTCATTCCACTTTTCATGATGTTAATATTGAGTAACAAGGGGTAAACAGATAATCCCTAAAATGTAATTCATTACAATGTGAAAGAAACTTATATTTGTTTATTCTATTGTAAAATGTAGTTTATTATAAAATACTCTTCTCAGCACAGTATTCTCAGTATCCACTTTGACTTCCAAAACTCAGTTGGATTTCCAACGTTGTGATCCAGGCACCTCTAAACTTCAAACTAGAGCAAAATGTGTAAAATGTATGCTTCATTTTTAAAAATGACTCTACAAAAACATTGGATAAATTCCAGCAAAAATCTTACAGTTTTATTTACTTAGTATTGCTGAATTAACTAATAAGCATTTCTGCAAAGATGAAGTAGCATGACTTTCAGAGCTAGAGAAATACACTATTCCCCAGAGCTCCTGAAAGATCTAGTCTAGTTGGTGAGCGGCATGTGACCCATCCCAGAGACATCAGCCAGACTCCAGCTACTGTCTGCTGCCTCCATGTGGAGACTTCCAAAAGACACAAAGAAATGACGTATGGACGTCTAGAAGGCAGTCTGTCCAAGAATGCAGGACGTAGCATACATCTAGACGAGGAGTGCTTAGACAATAAGCAGTGCCCAGGGCACAGATGGGGACGACCAGGGGGACACGGGGTGATTCTTTCCAGAGGTGAGTTTAGGATGTAGAAAGCTGGCCCCAAGTGATTTAGAATTCTTGGGAAGAATAAAGAAGCACCTTCTGGATCACAAAATGTCACAGTGGAGACTGCTCAGCGCAAAAGATTTGGTTACAAACGAGATGACCAAAATGGATGTTTTTTCCCTGAGAGTATGCCACTTGCTTTATGCACAAGGCTGCCATATGACATTGCCTCTAACAATGCCAACCTCAAAAATAAAAATCAATATATATCTTCTAACCAAAGTTGGGAAGTTCAGTGTAGAAGAGGGAAAATCAGTCCATCTACAGTGGAGTTCAGGTAGACCGTGTACTGCTCCAGTTTGCTGCCTCCTCGGGCTGCGCTCTTGGGCCAGACACTGTTATGGTCCCTGTGCTGTCTGTGGGCCTGACAACTTTCCTAAAGCACTTCAGAGATGTGTCACAGGTTCCCATGGCCAGCAGCCATGAAGTTGATTGTAGAGTCTTCTTGTTCAAGACCAAGGAAATAAAAACCACTTTCACACTAATCTTTGTCCCATTTAAACAACTCTATCTACAGTGCTATGCTGTGAGCTGTGACCTCAGATCAAATGCTAAAATAATACCAATTAAATGTCAGTCATCACTGGTTAAATATAACGTGTGTCTATAAGGACTGGCCTAGGTAGTGTCTACTTTAAATGAATATATTTGTTTATTCCAAATATTCAAGTTACAGAGGTTTGTTCTAGAAATTTGATGCCAGTCCATGTAACTTAGGAGGTTCTCAGGTAATTGCAAAAGTTCTAGATGATCACTATTAAATTGTCATTGGTACAAGTAGGCATGCATTTAGGTCAACAATTAAAGACTTGAGTTCAGTAATACTCAGAAGTTTTCCATTTCTAATCTTTTTATCAGTTTTGTTTTAGTAACTATATAAACTAGTTCAAAGGTGCATAGGCAACTGATTTTTCCCAATCTGTAAGGAGGCTTGATATTTTATACTTGCTTGTAATTTTTTCAAAATGGGTTTGGGTAAGGGAGGGGGACCTTTTTCAGAGACATATTTTTTTATTGCTTTCAAATTGCTAACCTAGAGGGTTTTTCTTACTCACAATAAAAGCTATAAAAAACCACCCTAATGTATTTTTCCCTGTGATTTTGCTGTGTAAACATGATGGCACAATTCAGAACCAACAGTTCCCACAGTGTATGTTGAAAACTGCTGATGCTGTGTTCTTATTACAGCTTAATGAAATGATAAGAAACCCAGGGGAAGGGCATTTCTGGCAGGTGGACCACATCAAGCCTGTGTCTGGTGGAGGAGGGCAGTGCTCCCTGGACAACCTGCAGACCCTCTGCACAGTCTGCCACAGAGAGGTCAGTGATGCCTGCAGACACATCTGACCCCATACTAAGACAGCTAGTTGGAAATTGTGCATACAGGTGTGGTTATATGGATGAATCTATATGGTCTGGGATCTGAGATGTGTTTTATTCTTTTCATTACCTACCACTTGAGTTTTTTCTTGAGGTCTATGCAAGTTCTCAGTCACAGATGAAAAAGAAACTGCTTCCCTTTCGATTTATTCTAGGACCAGGAAGTTTTCACCACTACCTAGAAGAAAATGAATACAACTTACATATTGCACAGTTTTGAGAAGACCCAGACCCTCAAACTAGAAGTTCAGTGAATTGGGACAGTGGCATATGTTTGCATCTGCAACTAAATATGTCCTGAAATATCTGAGAACATGAATAAATTATCTCTAGGACCAACTCAGTTCCACATACAGGCATTACACTGTTGACCTAAATATGAAACCTATTAATCTTGGTACATCTTGGAGCACTTACCTAGTGCTTAAAATGAAAGGAAAAGAATAACATAATATGGTCTGTCAACTAGGATGAATTTTTAACAGGTAGTTAAGCAAAAGGTCGCAGGATCTACCTGTTAAGATATAATCTTAGAAAGCAGCATACATTTAATGTGCAACTTTGTACCCAACTTTTTTTCCACTTATGGCAAAATTTAAGCATTTCCCCATGTTCCCATGATAAGCATTCAGTGTTTATCATCTAAAATGGCTGCATATTAGTACTGACTACATCTCTACTGTAGTTACGCCATTCCCATACTGATGAACACTGAAGTTGTTTACATTCTTTAGTTCATATACACAATGCTGCCAACCACATTTTTTTGTATACAAGCTATTTTTTACATTTCGAGGTTGTTCCTTAAGATACTCAGTTGTAAAATCATTGAGTCAAGTTTTAATATTTTGAGTCAAGTTTTGAGACTGCAGGAGATGAATTTTCTCCATGCTGTTTTCCAAAAGGATCGTACTCAGATATGCTCCTTCGATCCTGGTGGTGAAAAGTGCCTGTTTAACTGCACTGGTATTGCTGCTGTGGTGAAAAAAGAATTATTTTGTTTACTTGTAATTTTTTCAAAATGGGTTAGGTAAGGGGGAAAAAAAATCTTTTTCAGAAACATATTTTTTATTGCTTTCAAATTGCTAACCTAGAGGCTTTACTTTAAAGACCCTGATATTTATAAAAATGCTAATCAACTGTATTTACATTTTGAGAATTTTTCAGATCCTTTGCCAGTGTTCATATCATATGAGCACTTTCTTAGCCTCTTAATATTTCAGATTACTCAATTTATTCACAAATTTTATTGTGTAAAAATTATGTAAATACCTTTTACATAAATAGGATCATGTCATAAAAAGGGCTTTTAGTTTTAACCTTTTTTTCTTCTCTGTACCCCTTCTACCTGGATAACTTCACACATACATGGACTTCAGTTGAGCAAAAGGTAATTTGATTTCTCAACTGTGCAAACTGCTGGCACAGTCAAGATCTGTAAGAAAATTAAGATACAGCAAAACAGAATGCTGTGCCTTCTTGTAATCACCTTTTTAGAGTCTCATGAAAAATGTTATTTATATTAGCAAACGAATCCAATTCTGTTCTATCTCATTTTGTTTTTTGCACTGTCTTGGCTGTTAGGTTGGGCACACACCTAGACCTCAGAGTTACTTGGCTTAGTGACCCCACTAAGGGCAAAGCACTGGTACATGAGTGTGGTGATAATGTATGTTTTTTTCAGAATTAACAGAGTTTTTGAGTTGCTATAGCCAGTACTTTAATTCTAACATGTGTACACATGCATTACTTTTTTTAACTTTTAGAGAACTGCCCAACAAGCCAAGGAAAGAAGCCAGGTGAGAAGACAATCTCTAGCATCAAAGCATGGATCAGACATCACACGATTTTTGGTAAAGAAATGAAGCATAAACATTTTTAAATGGATGACATATGGTTTGTATGTGGAGAATTCACCAAATTTTTTTGTGCTTGTCTAATATTTTAAAAGTGAAAAATTTCAAAACACAAAAAAGAATTCATCTTCCCTTTTAATGTTAAATGCTTTTCATGTTAATACTTTTTGAAAGTACTTAACAAACTGAAATACAATACTAAATATTTCTATGATCTTCTTGATATCCATTATATTTCAGTAAAGTTTTGTTAAGCTTTCAATTTCCACTGACTATACCTTAATCACCTTATGTATTGTGCATAGATTGTTTTTGAAAAATATACTCAATTACTTGAAAAAGGCTACTGGGTTAGTATTGGTCATAGACTGCTACATGCCAAAATGCAACATTGTAAAGCCATAAGGGAAATTTTGGAGGCAAAATCATTATTCAGGAATTCTAGACCAATTATGACCTCCTTGCTTAGTATGCAGGAGAGATTCTTGTTCACTAAATGCCTCCAAAATGAACCTGGGGTGCATATTTTGAGTGTTGTCTTCCTTTTATTTCTTAGCCAGTTGTCTTTATTGAAAAGATGCTTTTGAAAATAACCTAATTGGACCCATGGTGTTTGTGGACAATTCAGGGATTCTGACTGAAGTAACTGTTAAAACATGTTTTAAAACACCAAAATGCCATTTAAACTTCATTTTTTAATTTGTCTTAATGCATAAAACTAGGCTTACTGTCAAAGCATTCTTTGTCTCAAGGTTATCATTTTCTGGTTTTAAAGTCCTATTTTATTAAAAGGGTATTCCTGAAATCTCTTTTATTTATTTTTTTTTAAATATTTATTTATATATTTATTTATTTAGGCCCTGAGGCATGTGGAATCTTAACTCCCTGCCAGGGATTGAACCCTCACCCCCTGCATTAGAAGGCGAAGTCTTAACCACTGGACCACCAGGGAAGTCCCCCTGAAATCTCTTTTAAAAGGGATGATGATGATGATAAAACACTTTTTCTAAAGTACAATCAGATGGAGATAAATATTTAAAAACTGCAAGGGTAACATTAAAATGTAATTGATACTCAGACATAAAACAGTGATGATGAAAGAAAACCAAGACATAATCTGGCAATACGTCAGAATCATGAGAGAATCAGAATCAATATGTCAAAACTCACAAAGTACAGGGTCAAGGGAGAACTACATTAACAAAAGGCCTGTTTGCAAATACTGTTTGGATGTAACATTAGTTTTGAGTACTCTTTAGTTTTAATTAGTAGCTTGTATTTCACAACATGGAGGACTAATATTATACAATCATTAATCTTCCAGAGTTTTTTTAAGTTTACAATATTTCATTGACATGACGTAACGCGTGTTTTCAGTCGTGTCTGACTCTTTGTGATCCTGTGGACTGTAGCCTGCCAGGCTCCTCTGTCCATGGAAGTTTTCAGGCAAGAATACTGGATTAAGTTGCCATTCCCTTTCTCCAGGGCTTCCTGACCCAGGGATCAAACGTCTCCTGATCCATGTCTCTTGCGCCTCCTGCATTGGCAGGCAGATTTTTTTACCTGTACCACCTGGGAAGCCCCTTGTATGAAATCAAATTTTACAGTTCATTTTTAAAACTAGTTGGGCTTTCTTTGGCCTTCTTTCTGCTTTGCTGGTCAGGCTCTTTGCAGTTTTCTGCCTCATTGCCAGGGTAACCAAGGATCCCTCACAGTTGAGAGCTGAGAAGCCAGCATGCTACTTTTCCTTCAGCATGAGATATTTGCAAGTGAGGCTGGTCTAAGTAGGTCAGATTTGAGTGGAGCTTGCTCTTTAGATAAAACTAAAGTGGTAATTCTAGGGAGAAAATTCTCAGTGTGGGAACTATATGAGAGTTGGAGGTGAAATGACCCATGAAGATCATTTCTCTCTATGCCTGATTTCAAAATGCCAGTTAAAAATGGTATAAGAGCATCAAAACATTACAAATAGGGCTTCCCTAGTGGCTCAGAAGGTAAAGAATCTGCCAACAATGCAGGAGACCTAGGTTCAATCCTTGGATCAGGAAGATCTCCTAGAGAAGGAAATGGCAACTCACTCCAGTATTCTTGCCTGAAGAATTCCATGGACAAAGGAGCCTGGTGGGCTATAGTCCACAGGGTTGCAAAGAGTCGGACACGACTGAGTGACTTTCACTCACTCACTCACTCAGGATATATTTGACCAAGGAGATGAAAGCTTTGTACACTGACACTGCACGTCTTTGGTGAAAGAAACTGAAGAAGACACAAACACATGGAAGAAATTCCATGTTCCTGGATCAGAAAAGTTAATATTGTTAAAATAGCCATACTACCTGAAGCAATCTATAGATTCATGCAATCCCTATCAAAATTCCAGTGGCATTTTCGAAGAAACAGAAAAAAAGTCCTAAAATGTGTATGGAACCAATAGCCAGAGCAGTCTTGAGAAAGTAGAACAAATATACCATTTTTCTGCCCATTTTTTGATTGGGTTGTTTTTTCGATATCAAGCTACATGAGCGGTGTGTATATCCTAGAGATTAATCCCTTGTCAGTTGCTTCATTTGCGAATATTTTTTTCCTATTCTGAGGGTTGTCTTTTCCTTTTTTTATGGTTTCCTATGCTATGCACAAGATTTTAGGTTTAATTAGGTCCGATTTTTATTTTTAATTGTTATTATGCTAGGAGGTAGATCAAAAAAGATACTGCCGCAATTTATATCAAAAATTGTTCTATGTTTTCTCCAAGAATTTTATAGTATCTAGCCTTACATTTAGGTCTTTGGTCCATTTTGAGTTTTTTGTGTGTGTATGGTGTTACAGTGGGCTCAAATTTCACTCTTACATGTAGTTTTTCTAGCACCACTTAACGAAAAGGCTTTCTCCAATGTAAATTCTTCCCCTGCTTGTCACAGATTAATTGACCATAGGTAGGTGGGTCTATTTTTTTAATTTTATTGGTTTGCAGTTGATTTACAATGTTGTTAGTCTCAGATGTACAAAAAGTGATTCAGTTATACATATATATTTTCATTCTTTTTCAGATTCTTATATAGGTTATCACATAATATGGAGTTCCCTGTCCTATATACACTAGGTCCTTGTTTGGTTATCTATGTTATATATAGTAGTATGTAAATCTTATATATAATGTATGTTAATCTCAAGCTCCTGATTTATCCCTGCTCCCACATTTTCCTTTTGGTAACCATAAATTTGTTTTTTATATCTGTTAAGTCTATAAGTCTATCTGACCCCATAGATGGCACCCCACTCCAGTGCTCTTGCCTGGAAAGTCCCATGGATGGAGGAACCTGATAGGCTGCAGTCCATGGGGTCGCTAAGAGTTGGACACGACTGAGCGACTTCACTTTCACTTTTCACTTTCATGCATTGGAGAAGGAAATGGCAACCCACTCCAGTGTTCTTGTCTGGAGAATCTCAGGGACGGGGGAGCCTGGTGGGCTGCCGTCTATGGGGGTGCACAGAGTCGGACATGACTGAAGCAACTTAGCAGCAGCAGCAGCAGCAAGTCTGTTTCTATTTTGTAAACAAGTTCAGTTGTATCATTTTTTAAAATTAGATTCCACATAGAGTGATATCGTATGATATGTCTTTATCTTATTTCACTTAGTATGATAATCTAAGTCCATCCATGTTGTTGCAAATGGCATTTTTTTTCTTATTTATGGATATATGGATATGAGGGGTGTAGCCGGTGGGGAGGGGAGATGGTGGAGTGAACTGGGAAATTGGGATGGACATATATACACTACTATGTATAAAACACATAACTAACATACAGCACAGGAAATTCTACTCAGTGCTCTGTGGTGACCTAAATGGGAAGAAAATTTTAAAATGGGGTGATATGTGTATACATATAGCTGGTTCACTTTACAGTACAGCAGAAACTAACATTTTAAAGCATCTATACTCCAATAAAAATTTTAAAATAAGTTTTAGATTTTGCATAGCAAGGGAAGCCATAAACAAAACAAAAAGACAATCTACAGGTTGGCAGAAAATACCTGCAAATGATGCAACCAGCAAGGGATTACTTTCCAAAAACAGACAAACAGCTAATATAGCTTAATGTGGAAAAAAAAAAACAACATTCAAAAAATGGGCAGAAGACCTAAATAGACATTTCTCCAAAGAAAACATACAGATGGCCAACAGGCACACGAAAAGGTAGATAGATGCTCAAGATTGCTCATTATTAGAGAAATCGAAATCAAAACTACAAAGAGGCATCACCTCAGACCAGTCAGAATGACCATCACCAAACAAACAGTCTACAAACAGTGAATGATGAATGCTGACGAGAGTGAGGAGAAAAAGGACCCTCCTGCACTGTTAGCAGTAATGTAATTGGTACAACCCCTATGAAAAACAGTATGAAGTCTCCTTAAACTAAAAATAGTTACTGTAATATCCTGGACATATATCTGGAAAAGACAAACTCTAATTTGAAAAATATACATATACCTCAGTGTTCACAGCAACACTATTTACAGTATCCAAGACATGTAGGCCACCTACATGTCCATTGACAGATGAATGCGTAAAGAAGATGTGGTAAATACATATATACAAAGACTGTTAGCCATAAAAAGAAAATAATCTTATCTGCAGCAACATGGATTGACATAGAGATTATCATGTTAACTGAAGTAGGTTCAGTTCAGTTCAGTTCAGTTCAGTTGCTCAATCGTGTCTGACTCTTTGCGACCCCATGAATCACAGCACGCCAGGCCTCCCTGTCCATCACCAACTCCCGGAGTTCACTCAGACTCACATCCATCGAGTCACTGATGCCATCCAGCCATCTCATCCTGGGTCATCCCCTTCTCCTCCTGCCCCCAATCCCTCCCAGCATCAGAGTCTTTTCTAATGAGTCAACTCTTTGCATGAGGTGACCAAAGTACTGGAGTTTCAGCTTTAGCATCATTCCTTCCAAAGAAATCCCAGGACTGATCTCCTTTAGAATGGACTGGTTGGATCTCCTTGCAGTCCAAGGGACTCTCAAGAGTCTTCTCCAACACAGTTCAAAAGCATCAATTCTTCGGTGCTCAGCCTTCTTCATAGTCCAACTCTCACATCCATACATGACCACAGGAAAAACCATAGCCTTGACTAGACAGACCTTAGTTGGCAAAGTAATGTCTCTGCTTTTGAATATGCTATCTAGGTTGGTCATAACTTTTCTTCCAAGGAGTAAGTGTCTTTTAATTTCGTGGCTGCAGTCACCATCTGCAGTGATTTTGGAGCCCCCCAAAATAAAGTCTGACACTGTTTCCACTGTTTCCCCATCTATTTCCCATGAAGTGATGGGACCGGATGCCATGATCTTCATTTTCTGAATGTTGAGCTTTAAGCCAACTTTTTCACTCTCCACTTTCACTTTCATCAAGAGGCTTTTTAGTTCCTCTTCACTTTCTGCCATAATGGTGGTGTCATCTGCATATCTGAGGTTATTGATATTTGTCCCAGCAATGTTGATTCCAGTTTGTGTTTCTTCCAGTCCATATCACTTATTTGTGGAATAGTTTTAAAAATAATACAAACGAACTTATTTACAAGACAGAAATAGACTCACAGACACAGAAAACAAACTTATGGTTACCACAGGGGCCAGTGGGGAGTGAGAGGAGATAAACTGGGAGTTTGAGATTAACATATACACACTGCTATATATAAAATAGGTAAACAACAAGGACCTACTGTATAGCACAGGGAACTACGCTTAATATCTCATAATAACCTATAATGGAAAAGAATCTGAAAAAGTATATATACTGTGCATATATATAACATATATTAAGAATATGTGGGCTTCCTTGGCAGCTCAGCTGGTAAAGAATCCACCTGCAATGCACGAGACCACAGTTCAGTTCCCGGGTGGGAAGATCCCCCAGAGGAGGGCATGGTAACCCACTCCAGGATTCTTGCCTAGAGAATCCCCATGGACAGAGGAGCCTGGCGGGCTGCAGTCCTTGGGGTTGCACAGTTGGACACGACTGAGCAACTAAGCACAGCACATATTAAGAATGTCTATGTATAACTGAAACATTTTGCTGAATCACTAACACAACATTGAAAATTAACTATACTTCAATAAAATAACTTAAAAAGAAAATACAATATTGTATATAGAGAGGCTCCCAACTCCCAAACACCAAAATATATTAGCAAATAATAAGACATATTAGGGGAGAAACAGACAACACTGAAGTAATTGTAGGGGACTTCAGTACCTCGCTATCACCAATGGATAGATCATCCACACAGAAAATCAAAAGGAAATGTTGGAATTGAAGCACATGTTTCAACAAACTGACTTAACAGATATACAGAACATTCTACCCAACAGCAGCAGAATACACATTCTTAACTGCACGTGGAACATCATCTAGGCCAGATCACAAGATAGACGACACACACAAAAATGTTAGCAAATTTATTACAGATCATGCAGCTGTTTTTTCCGAACATAATAAAATGAAACAAGAAAATAAGAGAAAAGTGAGACTGTCTACACACATGTGGAAACTAAAAACACACTTCTAAACAACCCCTGGGTCAAAGAAACAAAACTGGAAATGAAAAATTATTTCAGTGCAAACGAAAACACAACATACTGAATATTGTAGGATGTAGCAAGAGCAGTTCTCAGAGGAAAGCGTACAGCAAACATTCATACAGTAAGAGATTAAAGTAAATAAACAACCTGATCACTTCATGGGAAATCGATGGGGAAACAGTGGAAACAGTGTCAGACTTTATTTTTTTGGGCTCCAAAATCACTGCAGATGGTGACTGCAGCCACGAAATTAAAAGATGCTTACTCCTTGGAAGAAAAGTTACAACCAACCTAGATAGCATATTCAAAAGCAGAGACATTACTTTGCCGACTAAGGTCTGTCTAGTCAAGGCTATGGTTTTTCCTGTGGTCATGTATGGATGTGAGAGTTGGACTGTGAAGAAGGCTGAGTGCCGAAGAATTGATGCTTTTGAACTGTGGTGTTGGAGAAGACTCTTGAGAATCCCTTGGACTGCAAGGAGATCCAACCAGTCCATTCTGAAGGAGATCAGCCCTGGGATTTCTTTGGAAGGAATGATGCTAAAGCTGAAACTCCAGTACTTTGGTCACCTCATGCGAAGAGTTGACTCATTGGAAAAGACTCTGATGCTAGGAGGGATTGGGGGCAGGAGGAGAAGGGGACGACCGAGGATGAGATGGCTGGATGGTATCACTGACTCGATGGACGTGAATCTGAGTGAACTCCAGGAGTTGGTGATGGACAGGGAGGCCTGGCGTGCTGCGATTCATGGGGTCGCAAAGAGTCGGTCATGACTGAGCGACTGAACTGAACTGAACCTTACACCTCAAGAACTAGAAAAAGAACAAATTAAGTCCAAAAATTAACAGAAGGAAGGAATTAATAAAGATCAGAAAAGATATTAATGAAATATAGATCAGAAAGGATCAACAAAAGTAACTGGTTTTTAAGCTAACTAAGGAAAAAATAGGGAAGACTAAAATAAAATGAGACATGAATGAGTTGTATTGTCAAGGTGAATGGTTCCAGAAGGGTCTGGAGTCTACACAAGTCACTGGGATTTGTCTTCCATTTCAGAAGCAGCAAGACTTTTCACACTCAATCTAGCAAGGAGCCCACTACTTCTGAATAACAATGCTGGTAGCAGCTCAGCTTCCCTTTACAACCCTGAAGATCTTTCTCTGTTTGTGGGGATGGACTTGTAAGCCCCAGGTGCTTCAGGGAAAGTTATTTATAATTTTGCTTAATGAGCAAGACAAAACTTCTTTTTTTTTTTTTTAAGATACCTAACCCAAGATGGTAAACCTCCATAAATGCAGGTTAAAACCATCATAAGATAACTATTTCACATGCATTGAATTGATGAAGAAAAAAAATTATCTTTGTCAGTACTGAGAGCTAGCAAGAATATGGAGTAAAAAGAAGTCTCATTCAGAACGAGTGGGAGTATAGATTAGTTCAGCCACTTTGGAAACAACATGACATCCTCTAATAAAGCTGATGACGCACACCCCTCACTAGGTACACACACTGGAGAAACTAGGTGTGGGCGAGGAGTGGTCCCCAGGATGTTCACAGAGCCCCGTTTAGAGTAGTGAAACCTCTTGGACCACCCAAATATTTGTAACAGAAGACTTGATAAACTGGAAATATTCCACAACAAAATAGTACACAGCTGTGAAAATTAGTGAACTTCGGTTATGCACATCAACATGAGTAGTTCATAAACAGAAACTACAAGCAAGTCAGGAAGACTACACACAGTTTTTGCTATACACACAAAACATGATAAGGAGTACACTGAGACTGTAGAACACATTCCTATGTGGTGAAAGTACAAGGAATAGCAAGGCGTAGCTAACAGGAAACTCAGAGTGAGTGGTTAAATTTGGGGGGGTGGAGGAAAGGGCACGTGATCAAGGAGGGGACACAGGAGCCTTTCAATGTTTGAAAATGCTCTCCTTCTAAAGCCAGGTTTCAGGTTGCAAGTGATCATTAGCATTCTTTGTGCTTTTTAACATACATGTTTGGAATCTGAACTAGTTCATAGTAAAAATGGTACCTGGCTTAGATAAGAGAAATAACAGTAAAAGTACTTTTGTCGACTCTTCCTTTTTTTTTTTTTAAAGTGGAATAATCCTATATAGTGCAAAGGTTCAATGGATTAAAGGAAGATACAAGTAAAACATGGTCCATGCCCTTCAAGATTCTGCAACCTAGCAGAATCAAAGAGCTTTTATATTTGTTGTATAACGTGTCCTGACAATCACAGCAGGCCTCCTCTCTACTAGCAGGAGGTAACTCATTGGATTAACTAGCATAAGTCTGTGAAGAGCTGGGCAAATGTATTGGAGGTGGCCTGCAGGATGGGGTGTATAAGGAAGGGACCTGATCAGCTGGTGAGTTGGATGACTAGACAGAAGGGTGGGTTCCCAAACAGCAGGATTTCTAAGATAGGTTTCACCTACTGCATAGCTTTGCTGTAAAGCTGCCCTGAATGTTAGGAATGCTATGGCAAACGAAAGGCAGACACCATCTCCTCATTTTGCCACGTGAATGACTGCTTACCCTGTTCAGAAGTACTTGGTGGCACAGAGGTATCTCCAAGGAGCATCAGTGCGCTTACCTACCTGTAGGTGCTGGGACCTGCCCAGGGGCTCCTTCCACTCTCCTGGGTGCCTCCTTCTCATCCTGACCCTGATCCTAGGTCTGAGTTCAGGAAACTTACATACCGTTTTCCTGGTGTTAAACGTGACACTTCTGTAGAAGAATGCCTAGTGGACGTTTCCCTGAGAGGCCTCCTGCCAAGATCCTCACTTGCTCCTCAGACCCTCATCTCTGCCAGCAGCCCCATGACAGGATCTCTGGAAAAGGCTGTTAGGGAAGGTGTTCGCTGAAAGGGCTCATGAAGTCCTTCCCAGGGTGGTCCACCCCAGTCCTCACGTAAAATACTTGCCTTGGATGTTGTCCCTGAAGGATGGACGTATCCTGGGAGGAAGGCCATCCCTCCTGAGCTCCGGGAGACTTCAGCTCTTTTATATACATACACTGTTTTAACCTAAGCTACAAACAATAGAAGAAGTCTCCATGAGGAACAAGCCAAAACACTAATTTTTGGTTGGCAGTTACCTTTGACACTCAGGGACTGGTAGCGTCCACATACCTAGAGAGGGACAGTGGGCATATCTTCCCAGGACCGTATCTCCAGGCTTGCCTCCTCTGATCCCCTCCACATGACCACTGAGGATGGTCGTTATAAAACACCAGTGGGATCAGTTCCCTTGTTTTCCATTATTAATCACTTTAGGATACTCACACCAGCTGCCCTGTCAAAAAAACAATCCTAAGTGGGCTTCCCAGAAGGCTCAGCTGGTAGAAAATCTGCCTGCAATACAGGAGACCCTGGTTCGATTCCTGGGTCAAGAAGATCACTGGAGAAGGGAAAGACTACCCACTCCAGTATTCTTGGGCTTCCCTTGTGGCTCAGCTGGTAAAGAATCCGCCTGCAATGTGGGAGACCTGGGTTTGATCCCTGGGTTGGGAAGATCCCTTGAAGGGAAAGGCTACCCACTCCAGTATTCTGGCCTGGAGAATTCCATGGACTGTATGGTCCATGGGGTGGCAGAGTCAGTCACGACTGAGTGACTTTCACTTCACAGGTGGCTCAGTGGTGAAGAACCTGCCTGCAATGCAGGAGACACAGGAGAGGAGGGTTTGATCCCTGTGTTGGGACGATCTCCTGGAGGAGGACATGACAACCCACTCCAGTATTCTTGCTTGGGAAAATCCCAGGAATAGAGAGCCTGCTGGGCTGCAGTCCACGGGGTTGCAGAGTGAGACATGACTTAGCAACTGAGCACGCACGCACACACAGTAGCCTCACAAGAGAAGGCTTATTCTTCTCTGCCGAAAGCCCAGGGTGACTCAGGGAACCCTCTCCCACTCCTGTCACCACTGGAATTGATCCTCTGGGCCGTTCTGTGGGGAAAGGAAGGAGGTGGCCTGGGCCCTCACCTGCCTCCTCCTCATTCTCACTCACAAGCCGTTGGCCTAAAAGCCTAATCGCAGGGCAAGTGTCGGTGAGTTCTCACTCCCTACCTTGTTTATGAAATGAGTTGTAAACTTTTCTGCCCAAGCAGAGTACCCCTCATGGTAAAATACCCTTCATGGGGCAAAGTGGACAGTTCACTCCCAGAGAGTCTGAGGGGAGGGCCCAGAAGGGCCCCCAACTAGTGGGCACTTTCTTTAAAGTGTTAAAAACATCATTCAGACTTGTTCCTTGTTCCATCCATGTTTGTTCCCCAATGAAAGTCTCTTCTGACTGTTCGGAAAATACCAACTGACCCACTGACCTAAGAGAGGCCTTTTCCACTGGGTATGGGATTCGGCACATGGGGCTGAGTCGTGGGTGGCCAACAGGACCCAGCAGGTGCCACATTCGGGCTATTTCCCTTCTGTCTGGAGTCAAGAAGAACTTTTAAGAATCCAAACTCAAATAAGTATGTGGTTACAAACAGCAAGTTTTCTCTCTGCTCAATGATCTAGTCCAAGATAATTACTGAGAGAGACCAAATTCACCAATGAGGTGGCAGTGTTACATTTTCAAGTTCTGTCTGGAAGACATTCCTATAGGTGGGTATTATTGCTAAGAGGTTAAATCTCCTCTGTTGTGTAGCTGAATGACCTACTTACCATCTCTCATTATTGCAGGGAAATATTTGTTACAAGGGTTTTGGGGGTAAAGATAGATGACCTTTCTAAATATCTCATGTAAATAAACTAAGAGAATTTAAAAATGACTGTTTGGAACCAAAACCTTTTTTTGTTGTTCCATACCTATAAAAAGGTGCATATAAGACATCACCGTATGGCCTTTAGCCACAGGTCTCATCCTGTGTGAGAGGAGACACAGAGTGGAGGGTGAGGCAGGTGGCAAAATGGCAGGCAGGTCTAAGAGCAGGCATCCACGTTTCTTAACCCTCTCTACAAATCTGTCTGAAGTCCCACCCAGTGATAAGGTCCACAACTGTCCCCGTCCACACTTAAGCCAAGGTAGATACGTAGGCCTCCACAAGTTGGCATCAAACTGCCTCATGGACCAGTTTGGATCTTGCAGCGAGACCCCCAGAACTGGCCGCATGCTGAGCCAGCTTGCTCGTCATTTCATTTACCTCTCAATCACACAGTCGTGGTAGGGCTTCCCTGGGAGCTCAGCTGGTAACAATCTGCCCACAATGCAGGCAACCCCGGTTCGATTCCTGGGTTGGGAAGATCCCCTGGAGAAGGGATAGGCTACCCAATCCAGTATTTTGGGGCTTTCCTGGTGGCTCAGATGGTAAAGACTCCACCTGCAATGTGGGAAACCTGGATTCAATTCGATCCCTGGGTTGGGAAGTTCCCCTGCAGGAGGGGGCATGGCAGCCCACTCCAGTATTCTGGCCTGGAGGATCTCCAAGGACAGAGGAGCCTGGCGGGCTACAGTCCACAGGGTTGCAAAGAGTCAGAAACAACTGAACACCGCACAGCATGCAGTCATACATCTTAGGTGACTGAAACGTTCAGTTCCCAGCGAGTCTACTGGGTTTTAAAACAGTCAGATGAACAGCAATAAACCCAGCATCCTCAGTAGCTTTAGCACCTGTGCTGTCCCCCAGTTACATTGTCTTCCATTTCCCACAAACAGAACCACTGTCCTCAGCCCCAGGCATCCAGCTCAGCGGGTCTAGGGGATGGAGAACGTGCATCTCCAACAAGTTCCTAGGAGATGCTGAGGCTGCTGGCCTGGGGACTATACTTTGAGAGCCACACCCTAGAGCAAATGCTCAGGAGCAGGTTACTGGGTTGTATGTACTTGTTCAGATTTTATCAGGGAATGAAAAACTGTTCCAAAGCTGTACCAACCTGCACTCTTGCCAGCAATGGATAAGAGTGCCTGTTGCTGGAAATCCTTGTCAACCCCTGAATATCATCTGATTTTAAAATCTGTGCCTATCTGGTAAGTGTGAAATGGTCTCTCAGTGTAACGAATCTTTTTCCAGTCTGTGGTTTGTCTCTCATTCTTTATGGTGCTTGTTGAACAGAAGTCCTTAATATTAATGTAGCCAAATTTATCAATCTTTTCCTTTATGGAAGAGATTTAAGAAGACCTCACTACCTGAAAAATTTTAAGCTACTTTCCCACATAGTAGTCTAAACATTTCATGTTTTCCTTTTACATAAGTCTTTAATCCACCAGAAATTTATTTTTTAGCATGGAGTGATGTATGGGTCAAATTTCATTTCTCTTCCCTCTTAAGATACAAGGCTAACCTCTTGTCCAAGCACTATTTATTGAGTATCTTATCATTTCCCCACTGACTTGCCTTACTATCTCTATCAGAACTTAAGTTTCCTTTTATGTCTGGGTCTCTCATCTGTTCTGTCGAACTACTCTGAGTCAACAGTGTTAATTACTGTAACATTATAATGTCTTATTATCTCATAATGCAAGATCTCCTGTTGTATAGTATACATTAAATGTATAGTATACATTTAAAGACACTGAATATTTACCCAGGATTTCCGTTGCTTATGGTTTTTTCCAGAGTATCTAGGATGCCATTTTCTTTATCTTCCTTAAACTTTAATTGCACTGATTTTGTCATGTGCAATAAAAATATCACTGGATAAACACAACATCTAGTAAAGAGGATTCAAATTTGAAAACCTGTTTCCTAAATCAGCTCCATGACTGTTCTGACAAGTTCTTTCCTTAGAGTTGACCCAACACAGTTTTTGTCATTTCCCTCCATCAGAGCATGGTGGGGAGGAAAAAAGTTAAGGTGGACAGAGGGGGGATGGAGGATTCATAGTTTTTATCTAACACAGATGTATTAAAAACTTGGCCTAGAAAACTAAAATGGCAAAATATTGCCAATGGGTGAATTTGGATAAAGGATGTTCTGGATTTCTTTGTACTATCCTTCCAACTCTAAGTTTCCAAACAAAAAGTTAAATAAAAACCTTCGGGAAAAACTAAAGTCATAAACACAACCACACTGGAATTACGGCCACACCGTCGTCTTTTTTTCACACCGTCTTCTAAAGGACTTTTTCCTTTTCATGACCCTCCTAAGGGAGCAGTGACCATGTCACATCCATGAACACTTCTCACCACAGCTGCAGGGACAACCCAAGGCTGGATAGTGACTCACAAATTATGCCCAAATGGGGCTGGGATGAAAAGGTAAACTGGACTGATAGGGTGTTTCTCTACAGATCTGGAAAAGTGCAAGATCAAGCTAGTTATCAACAGAAACTGGTACTGAAAGGTGGTGATGCAGAGGGCAAAGAAGTTGCCATGCATTGATTCCCAGAGGGATCAAGCTGGGCAAGAAGAGGAGGCCAGCTGGGACTGGGACGGGAAGACGGTTCACTCAGAGCCAAGGTGCCTCCATAGCCAAACACTAGGAGGAGAAGCTGCGAATTCCTGCTGCTAAGTTTCTCTAGAGCTGACCCAAATCCCAAAACCCAGGTTCTGGACGCCATGGTCAGGCCTGTGATGGCTCAGTTTCATTGCATGGTCCTCACTGCTCTCTGGGGAACTTTTATTTCTTACCACCAAAAGACCCCAACTGCATCCCACTAACCAATGCTTTTCCCCATGAAATTGAAAAATATATGATCCTCAATGATTTTGTAAATATAAGCCTGAAGTCATTTATATAGTTCAGCCATTAATGCTATATTATATTGTTTTACCCATATCACTAACCAACTAAAGATTTGAAAACCATTCTTTAAAGCCAGCTGGTCTTAAGTCAGCTTGGGCTGCTTTAACAAAATACCATAAACTGGATGGCCAATCAGCAAAAGAAAATGATTTTTCATAGTTCTGGAGGCTGGAAATCTGAGATCATGGTGCCAGCATGGCCAACCTCTTATGAAGACCCTCTTTTGGAATGCCACCTGCTGACTTCCCATTGTGTCCTCATCTGGCAGGAACAGTGAGAGAGCTCTCTGGAGTGTCTTTATAAGAACACTAACCCCATTCATTAAGGTTCCACTTCATGACCTAATCACCTTCCAAAGACCCCACCTCCTAATGCCATCACACTGTGGATTAGGATTTCAACACAGGAATTCTAGGGGAACACAAACATCCAGTCACCCTTTTATTTAAATCTCTCAGGTTTCCCTGGTGGTCCAGTGTTTAAGAAACTGCCCTGCAATGCAAGGGTTCAATCCCTGGTTTGGGAAGATCCAAAATGCCAAGAAGTGACTAGTCCCGTGTGCCACAACTACTGAGCCTCACGCTGTAGAGCCTGCGAGCCCCAACTATTGATGCCCATGAGCTCTAGAGCCCAAGCTCAGCAACAAGAGAAGCCACTGCAATGCGAAGCCTACACACCATGAGAGTAGCCCCCACTAGCTGTAACTAGAGAAAGCCTACGTGCAGCAATGAAGACCCAGCACAGCCAAAAATAAATAAAAATCTTTTTTAAAAATCTCTTCTCTAGCTTGCTTTCTTTCTAGGGCCAGTTTTTTCACATGGAACCTGTGTGAACACTGAGGGATAGGCTGATGCTGGGTGGTCAACTAGAGTCACCCACTAACCTTCTTGCTTCTAGGCATGACTCAAACCCTCATCAGCCAAGTGACCACATGCCATGCCACCATATGCTGTACCTGAGACAGGCGCGTGGACTGAACCTCGGGCCTTCCTGTGCATCTGGCCAGGCCCTTCAGCTCTCTCTTCAGTTTAGCCATGCTTGCACCCTGCCCAGCTCCTCCCATCACTAAACCTGAGCGGCACATGTGATGGTCACAGATCGACCTAGAATCATCCTCTTGCACAGAGGTAGGGGGAGGGCTAGGAGAACACCTGCACCCATGGGCCCAGGTGCATTTCCTCAGGGTAGGAGTATCTGAGTATCCAGACTCTCCCACAGGACTCACTGGGTGAACGCTTCCCATGACAACCCAGGGGACTCCTCCCAGCTGCAGCCCTGTGCCTAGAGGTCAGTAGGCTTTCCCCATAGGAGGCTGTGCACCAGCTTTGAGGGTGGTTTTCAACCAGAACACTGTTGTGGAACCTCATAAACACAGCAAGGAAACATGTCCAGCTCTCCAATCAGATGGCAAGACCTGAAACTCAGGCTCTTTGGATAGGTTTATTTTTAGACTCTGCGGTTCAGCCGAGCCCATCCTGTTGGGACTGTGCTTGCCCGGCTCACACCCATTCCATGGAAGCTGCCTTCTGACACCACAGCCAGCTAAGCTACATGTGCCTTCCCAGGGCTGCCAGGAAGGAGCCTTTTAAACTTATTCAGAGTGCTTTGGCTTCCCTGGTTTGACATCCCACTAAGGGGATCCAGCCTGTCACCTGGATGCTGAAGAAGAGGGGTTCACTGCTTGTACTCGTTTTGTACCCCCTCCAACCTTAACAATGAAGAATATCAATTAAGGGTATTCCTAGGCTCCAGAACCAGCTGAACACATTAAACCGGTGCAGAGAGGAGCCCCTGCCTCTTGGCCAGGGTAGCATTAGGCAGGCAGGAGGTCCAGCCAGCTTCCAAGGTAAAGGGGTCAGCCCCAGCCAAAGAGAAAATGACCAGGCTTCTCCTCACGCTGCCCTCCCACCATGACGTTATCCCTCCAGTCCAGAACAGTTGAGAACGTTTGGGAAATTCACTCTCTAAAAATACTTCCTTTTTTCATGTAGGCAAGATAACACAGGAGTGACAGTGGGTTACTAAGAATGCTGTTCCCTCCTTATGTAACACAGACAAAAATAAAGAGTGTTCTGGGCCAGAAATAGGGCTGAAAAAGAGGAGTGGGAATAAATAGCACTGACAAGTCATTATTTACTCAAACTGTCAAATGGCTGAAGAAGTTAAGAAAAGTTCTGATCCATGTCTCCATCGCTGATTAGACAGGTCTGACTGGCCCCCAGCAGCAGCCCAGGTCACCTTCCTGACAAGTGTTTGACACAAGAGAGTCCATGTGCAGTGGAGGCCTCTCGCTCAGGCAAAGGAAAAGTCGCACGCTCCCACCCATCACCAGCCGGCAATGGGACGGGGGCTCCTGGACACGGAGCACAGGGCATCCCTCAGGAGACAGCAGCCCATCCTGTGTCACCTGACAGGGTGCTGATCGCACTGGAGCGCACAGAGCAGGGCCCTTGCTGGGGGCTGCTGCGCAGGCAGGTGGCTGTGCCAGGCTGGATACAAGGCACAAACTCCTCTCCCAACCAAGCAGCTGGCCCCCTGGGTCAGAGCAAGACATCCAGACCCACCCTGGCTCTCACCGCCCCCCTCCCGGGCTTCTCCAAGTCCTGCTGGTGTTGCTTGCTGAATCTCTCACTCCCTCACCAACATGGCCAAGGCCACCACCACGTCACACTGGGGTCACCAGTGATGGGTCTGACTCTAGGCTTGCACCTCTGTCACTCCACTGAAAACTTTCCAGAGCTTCTCTGCTCTCACTCAATCAGCTCCAAACTCCCCAGTGGGGCCTGTGAGGATCATGAACCAGCCGCCGCTTCCGTCTCCACTCTGGCCGCACAGGCACCGGGGGCGGGGTCTCCGCAGATGAGCCCGAGGCCTGGAATGTGGCACGACTCTTCTCGACTTGCCCACCCCAGCCATCTGCCTCGACAATGTCTACTTGGCCTTTAAACTTAAGTAACTTCTTCCATGGAGCCTGTGAGCCAAGGAAGGGGAAGGAAATCAGAAGAAAACCACTCACTTGCTGAGTGGGTAGAGATTTCAGGGTCCCTCTTCTTGTTTTGTCATCTCTATGAACACTGGATGTGTCTCCACTTGCAGCCAACAGGTAAGCAGTCACTCATCCACAGCTAGGCCGTTTAGTACCTAAGTACCCAGCCATGCCGGGTGCTTTTCAGACATCATCTTGTTGAATATTTGTAACAATCTGTTGGGTACTTTTGTCCCCACTTAAGTGGAGGAGGAGGTTCAGCAGCAGCTTGGTGTCTGTGGCTGATGAGAGGGCAGAGGTTTGGAACCCAACATTCCGGAGCCAGGCCCCTGCCTTTGTCATCAAGTCCCAGGGCTCACCAGTAACTAGGGCAGCCCCCGTCCATCTGGGTGGCTTTTGGGCAATGCTTTCATGGGTGGAATTGTGACCTCAGCCCCCTTTGAAAAAAGATATGCTGAGGTCCTAACTCTAGTACCTTTGACTGTAACCTGGTGCAGAAATAAGGTCACTGCAGAGGTAACTAGTTCGGATGAGGTTGTGCTGGAGTGGGGTGGCTGGTGTCATAAAGAGAGACACAGACACACAGGGGCAGGAGGCATATTCTGCCCTGTAACCACAGGGGCGGAGACTAAAGTACTGCAACTGGGAGCTAAGAATCACCAAGGATGCCAGCAACCACCAGAAGCCAGAAAAAGGCAAGGAGCCTCCCCCCAGAAAGAGGCTTCAGAGAGCAGGGTCCTGCCAACACTCTAATTTCTGACTTGGGAGCCTCCAGAACCGTGAGACAATAAATAGCTACCATTTAATATCATCCGGTTTGCAATACTCTGTTACTGCAGCCTTAGGAAATGAAAACAGTGGTGAATTCTTTTTCTCTCCTGGGAAGTAGTTTTTATCACAAGCCTGCTACATACTGCAGACACTAAACTCAACAGCTTTGAACACAACTAACAGCATCTCCAGCACCAACCAGCCCAGCCTGCAAACATCTCCCTCACAAGTCATTCGCTTTACCTGTTCTGGAACAAAGATGAAAACAAATCTGCAAAACTTAAAAAGAAAATAAACATTCTATCATGGTTCTGCATGTAATAAAAATTTCAGCTTTTTTTTTCAGCCCATCAGGGAAGACATGTACTTTTCTTAGAGAGGCTCACTCAGCTGGAAAGTGGGGGGGAAGGGCACGTGCCTCTGAGTCAGAATCAGGATCTCCGCCAGGAACTGGTGAGGTTGGGCTCAGGGAGGGGCCAAGAGGAGCATGACCCCAAAGAATGAGTCAGGGACTGTGCCAAGTCCTGTCCTCTCTGGGTAGGGACCAAGGAGGGGTCTTCTGTCCAGCTGCTTACCTAAGCAGATAAGCTCAGCCTGGGAATGGTCCCTGCTATAGGTGAGCCTTCACTTGGGGAATTTATCAATGACCACCGGTCAGACATCACAAGCTCCCGGGGAAGCTTTCCCAGGGGAAACACTGCTGGCAAAGAAGTTATGTGAATACGAACTAGCTTTATTTTGCATTTCTTGAGTTAGGCGAGCCTACTTTTGCAGGCTGATGCCAAGCTCCACTTCTCAGGGCTGGAGCAATGTCAGCAGCAGGCCTCTGGCTTTCAGGAGCTAATATTCTGCAATGTTCTGGTTTCATGGTGCCCAGTGACAAAGAAATTGAGTTGAGAAGATTCAAACACAACAGTTCTGCCACCAAGAGGCATCCACTCATTCATTCATTGCTTGCCAAATGCCCAGTCCTATCCATTACTCTGCATGCAGGCAACAAGAGTAGGTCACAGATGGCTTGTAACAGACTCAACTGGCTCCATACTCTTGCCCCAGTCCTCAACCTATCCTCCTGCCCCCTGCTCTCCAGTTCCCAGCAAGGAATAGTGCACAGCAACCAGAACCCCATCTAGCTTAGGCCAGAAGTGTTAAGTATGCCCACAGTTGGAGGGGACACAATCATGGCTTCCGGCAGTCACCTCTGTTCTTTCCCAAAACTGCATTTCCTCTCTGATGCCTTTGTTACTTTGCAACCACAGGTACCCGCCAGTACTTTGTCTGCATCTTACTTAATATCTCAGTGGCATTTGACACAGTTCATCAACTACTCCCTGAAAAGATTTTTTTTCTTGGCTTCTAGGAAATCACACTTCCAGTTTTCCTTCTACCTCAGTGGATCCTCCTCCTCAGTATCCTCTGGCTGTCCTCCTCTTTCTGATCTCTGGCTCAGTCCCTAGAGCATCTCCTTCTGAAGGGTCTCAATACTGTTCTACAGCTTAAGTACTATGTATGCCCATATTTCCCAGTTTATAGCACAAGCCCTAACCTTTTCCTTAAACTCCAATCTAATCACTTTTGATTGTTGTTCTGCTGTTCAGGTGCTAAGTTATGTTGGACTCTTTGTGACCCCATGGACTGCAGCAGACCAGGCTTTCCTGTCCTTCACTATCCTCTGAAGTTTGCTCAAACTCATGTCCACTGAATCGGCGATGCCATTCAACCATCTCATCCTCTGTCACTCCTCCTCCTGTCCTCAATCTCTCTCAACATCAAGGTCTTTTCTAATGAGTCGGCTCTTCACACCAGGTGTCCAAAGTATTGAAGTTTCAGTTTCAGCATCAGTCCTTCCAATGAATATTCAGGGTTGATTTCCTTTAGGATGGACTAGTTTGATCTCCTTGCTGTCCAGGGGACTCTCAAGAGTCTTCTACAGCACCGCTGTTCGAAAGCATCAATTCTTCATTGCTCAGCCTTCTTTACGGTCCAACTTTCACACCCGTACATGACAACTGAAAAAACCATAGCTCTGACTATATGAACCTTTGTCAACAAAGTGATATCTCTGCTTTTTCATACACTATCTAGGTTTGTCATAGCTTTTCTTCCAAGGGGCAAGCATCTTTTAATTTCGTGGCTGCAGTCACTATCTGTGATTTTGGAGCCCAAGTAAATAAAACCTGCCACTGTTTCCATTGTTTCCCCATCTATTTGCCATGAAGTGATGGGACTGATTGTATCTGTTGCTATGTAACCTATGGCCCCCAAATTGAGCAGCTTAAACAACAAACATCATCTCACAGTGTCTGAGGGTTGGCAATCCAGGAGCTGCTTAGCTGGGTAATTCTGGTTCAAGGTCCCTCTTGAGGCTGCAGTCTTCTGAAGCTGGGGAGAACCTGCTTCCAAGCATATCTGGCCACTTGCAGAACCCTCATTCTTCAGAAATGGGCCTCCCCCTAGGGTTGTTTGTGACATGGCAGTAGACTTCCACTAGAGTAATCCAAGAGAGAAAGGCACTGTGAGATTAATGTCTTTCATAACCTAATCTTGGAATTTTTTTTTTTTTTTGGCACTCAGGATCTCAGTTCCTCACCCAGGAACTGAATCCACACCCTCTGCAGTAGAAATGCATGTCTTAACCAGTGGGCCACCAGGGAAGACCCATCTTGGAAGTCACATACCAACACTTTCTCCATGTTCTGTTGGTCGCAAAGACCAGTCTTGGTACAATTTTTGGGGGTGGGAACTATAGAAGGGTTTGAATCTGGAGAGAAGAAGTGGAGAACAACTGGGTCTTAGATGCTGGCTACCACAGGTAACTAATTGGGATCTCAAAATTAACATATCCTAACTCTTTAAACTCCTTTGGCCAGTCCATTCGGCTTGCCAAGATCTTACTTCCTCAACCAAAGATTGAACCTGTGCCCCCAGCAGTGGAAGTGCATAGTCCTGACCACTGCATTGCCAGGGAATTCCCCTAACTCAAAATCTTTACTCACATCAGCCCCTAAAACCTGCCCATGCCACAGTCGTACCCATCTCAGTAAATGACAGCCTCATTCACTCACTCACTCACTCAGGTCCCAAGCTTCCAAGTCATCTATGATCCTTTCTCATGCCCTCAGTAATTCTATCAGCAAATCCTGTGCATTCCACCTTCAAAACACATATCAAATCTGATCACTTTCTACGCCCTCCCCTGCTGCTACTCTGCTCCAAGCCTTCAACAGTCCCAGCCAGTTTCCCTGCTTCTGCCTCCGCCTCCGCACTATATTCTCCACAGAGCAAACAGAGTGAAGCTTCCAAGTGCTCTAGCATGACACCATGCCTCCCTCCCCCATTCAGAATTCTCCACTGACTTTCCCTCTCAGTCAAGAAAACAAATCACCTCCTAATGTCTAGTGTGTATCTGGTCCTTGCACGTTTGTCCAACTGTCTTTCCTTTACTCTCCCTTCCTTCACTTACTATAATCTCTACAACCACTCTGGCCTTTTCTCAGTGCCTCTGACATACCACGTTCACTCACACCCCCTTCTCTTCTATCCCCTGTCCGAGATCATCCCCCAGACATCCACAAGGCCAGTTCCCTCACTTCATTCAGGTCTCTGCTGTCACTGCCTCACAGGCCTTCCCTTATCACCTGTCTAGAAAGCATTCTCCCTCACTCAGATAATCTGATTGTACTTATCCCTCACTGTAAATATGAAGGCCTTGTACCTGTCTTGTTCACTGCTGTATCCCTTGCCCAGAACGGTACCTGGCACATAGTTGGCATTCAGTAAACATGTGCTGTCACTTGGACTGCAAGATCAAACCAGTCAATTCTAAAGGAAATCAACCCTGAATATTCACTGGAAGGATGATGCTGAAGCGCCAATACTTTGGCCACCTGATGCAAACAGCTGACTCATTAGCAAAGACCCTGACACTGGGAAAGATTGAAGGCAGGAGAAGAGGGCAGCAGAGGATGAGATGGTTGGATGGCATCACTGACTCAGTAGACAAGAGTTTGAGAAAACTCTGGGAGATAGTGAATGAAAGAGGAGACTGGCATGCTGCAGTCCATGAGGTCACAGTCAGACACAACTTTATGACTGAACAACAACAACAAAATAAGACATGTGCTAAACTAATGAATGGAATAGAGAAACAAATGCTAAAGAGGGTTTTAAATACAGTTCATGGGGTTCTCACAGCAAGTATACTGGAGTGGCTTGCTATTTCCCTCTTCCAGTGGATCATATCACATGCCTGGTGTGCTGCCATCCATGGGGTCCCAAAGAGCCGGACACAACTTGGCAACTAAACAATAATAACAAAGGAACATACAGGTGGGCACGACCCATGAGAGGATACTTCCTGTTGCTTCCATGAGCAGTTACATGGAAACACAGTTACAAAGCACAAAGGAGGAGAGGAAAAGAAACGCTGATGATATAATTGCTACTTTCCAATTTAGTAGCAGACCTAGGACATGTAAATACTTTGTTAGCCTCTCCAATCCATTTAGTGTGGTCTAAAACTCACTCATTTCCTCCCTTCAAACTCTTCAGCAACTCACCAATGCTCTGAAGACAACGGCCTGAACTTCTTAAACTGTGTTTTTACCCAGAATTCCACCTAGCCTCAGGCACCTTACCATCTTCATATCTTGCCTCTTTCTACTCTGGTATCACACCCAGCCAAAGAGAAATGCTGGCTATTCTCCAAAGATACATTTTCTTCTACTTCTGAGTTTTCTGCCCATTCTGTTTTCTCTACCTGTAACACTCTTCCTACGCCCTCCCATATCAGCTAATTTTTGCTACATAACAAACCCTGTATGCCTGCTAACACTTCGATGACCAAAGAAAGACATGGCTAAGTCCAGAACAAAGAGCTGGAAAAATAAACTCCACTTCCTGGGGGCAGCGACACAATCATTGTATTAGGGGCAAACATACAAGGATGGTGAAAATATTGTAGTTCTTCTTTGCAATTTATACTTTCCCATCTTAGCTCCTACTCACCATCTTTTTTATTTTTGGCCACTTGTGGGAACTTAGTTCCTGATTAGGGATCAAACCCAGGCCCCCAGAGTGAAGTGTGGGGTCCTAACCACCAGACCACCAGGGAATTTCCCAGCTCCTATTCATCTTCTGCTCTCAATCTAGAAATCATCTCTAGGAAGATTTTCCTGATCCCTACAGCCTGACTGAACACTCTCACCCATAACTCCCTATATCCACTATTACTGCATGTATTAGTCTCCATTAACAACAAATGAATGAATTACTATGACAAACCCCTGGACCTCATTTCATACCACTGAGTTGACTGCACTCTCCATTTTTGGCAATGTAACCACAGCCTTCCCTACCTGACAGGAAGGTCACTGATAGGGCAGGAGTATGTTTGGTTTGTTTTATCTTCATTGCTTAGTACAGTACCTGATATGAAGTAGGTACTTTAAAATGTTTTAAAATAAACAAACATATAAATACAATAAAAGTAAAATGGAAAAACTGCCATTAAAAAAAGGTACAATGTGTTCTTGAGATCTTCGCCAAGACTCAGCAGGCTGCAATTATTTAGGAAAAATCTGAGACCAGCATAAAACTAAGTAAGAACAAAATGGCCAATGGAGGGGTGAAAAGAAGAGAAAATTAGCCAGAGAACACCACCTTCCCTTTTATTAGATTCATGAAGCCTTTTCGAAGTTCAACCACTTTGAAAAATGTTTTCTTTGTTGTTAACTTTCTCATTATAAAGCAGACAAACTCTGTCCTTGAAAGACAAGCTTTCCATTAATACTTGGTACTGCGCTCAGTCTTCGGGCCTGTAGTATGTAGTTTACCCAGAAGCAAAGTCCAGCATCTCAGAGTAAAGTGCTGTGAAGGTAATCAATCAGGGACTCCCACATCTCATACATACATATATATATATATGCTTATATATACATATATGTATACACATTTACATTTGTTTTTACAAAAATAATGTAACAAGGCTTACAGAGTTGTATTAATTCTTTTAAGTTACATAGCCAAGACCTATGCTTCAGTATAACCATTTTTAACTTTGGAGTACGGTGGGAATTTTAGGCCTAAAAATAGATTTAAGATTACTGAACAGAGGCCATTTTAGCAACACAGACTTGATAAATCTTGATCATCACGTAACTAGAAATATGTTGCTGTTATCCTTACACTGGTTGCCACACATCCCCCATCAATTATCTTCAAGTAAAATACAAAAGCAAAATAATTCACTGAAGTTATCTTCTATTCATTATATTAGCACATATGCCAAATTATACTAACTGCACGATAATCTCTATATACAGAGGCTATATTTTTAGCATGTGCTCATTTCTACTTCATTAAATACAGTATCCATCCAGTAACTACAAAAAAAGGACTGCATGCTGTACAGCAAGAAAGAACAACAACCTGCATTGGTGGTATCTTACAGGGCTTGCTGTCATTGTTTAGTCACTAAGTTGTGTCCAGCTCTTTTGCAACCCCAAGGACTGCAGCCCACCAAGCAAGAATATTTGAGTAGGTTGCCATTTCCTTCTCCAGGGGACCTTCCTGACTCAGGGACTGAACCCGGGTGTCCTGGCTTGGCAAGCAGATTCTTTACCACTGGGCCACCACGGAAGTCCACTGAAGGCAAAACAAGTCAGAGAAACAAACCTTACAAGAGATATATAAAACTAATTTGCAGTGACATTTAATATATATATTTTTTTTTTAATCAGAAGGAATACATTTAAGTCACAGTTACATGGAAAAACACAGACTAGGTGAAATTTCAGGCTTTCTCCTAGAATATTCAAAATGCTCATCAAAAGTTAATTAGTGCAATAAAGATTGCCACCAAGTGACTGAATAAACAGAATGTCATTCAGGATTCTAAAAACACAGATTCTGGGAGTAGAAGCTACTACCAAAATATCTGGAAATCTGAGTTAACAGATACTCCACTCCACTTTGCAAACTTGATACTAATAAACATAAGTGGTCATACAGACTATGAATGCAGGGCAACAGCCTATGGGATAGTCACAGAGAAGAAATGAATGCAATCTTGAGGGAGTGAGTACAGAGAACTGCTGCTGTTTTTTAGTCTCCTCCCTGCCCCACCACCCTCCCCAACAAGGGCAATCTCTTTGGAGCAGAAATCTTTCAAGAGCTGAAGCCCATTCCTCTGCCCCCCACCAAGATCCTACGGAGCCCATCAGAAAGTCTCTCAGATGCTGGTATGACTTGATCACTGAACAGGACAGGTCCTCTTGACAGCCTCTCAGGTTCTGATTGATACAGCTTCCTTCCCACAGAAGGGGTCAGCACTGTCTCCGAAGCCACAAGTGAAGGGACTCAAGAAGAGCTAGAAGAAGGAGGTATCTGATGAAAAGGCACCTGCAAGTCTGAAATCCTCTTTGGTGAGAACACTGTACATGCGCTGAGGCAGAGCCCGGGAGTAGGGAGCAGGGCGGGGCACGGCTGTGCGCAAAATGAGTTCCCGGCCCGCGGGGGGAGGGAAGTCTGCTGCCAAGTTCTGCCTCTTCTCTTCTGGGGGGCCCATCCTCTTCAGTTCCTCCTCCGCTGGAGTCATGGTTGCAGCCTTGAAGAGAATCACATGCTAAATTCAAGAGCGAGTTGAACGCGAAACTTAGATCATTTTGAAGGACAGATGAATAAGCATGATAAATACGAAAAAATGTTCTACATTACTCAGTAATGCAATTGATTATGTTATGATTGCTCAAAAATCACAACACAGAAAATTCAAGAAGCTTGAAACACTACGTGAGCAGCCAGAAATTACAAATAAATTGGTGACAGAGACAGAGGATAATGACAGCCAAGCAATCTGCTGTGGAAAGTGAGGGCCATATTCAGACATCTGATCAAGAGGGAAAATGGAGCTGTTCTGGTTTCTATACAAATCTTCTAGCAACGACCAAAGTCCAAGTCTGCTGTCCTCAGTCCAGTAAGGAGCTGCTGCTCTCCAGAGTCTGGAAAGATGATATTTATCGATTCTTTCAATTCTTTTCACTTGTCAAATTAAACCTGGAAACACTGATTTGTTTGCTGGATGATTAATGTGATGCAGAAGTGACAGAGACCCATGAAATGTAGCAGCGGCCACGAAAGAGAAGTTCTCAACAGTAAAGGCATCTGGTTTTTCATTAAAACTGCATAAAATATATATTCAACTAGAGCTTTTATTGTAACTCTGATCACTCTATTTCTTTCATGATACCATTAATTTTGGGAAAAAAGTTGTTTTGGCAATGGAAATATGAAATGTAATGTTAAACACCAGCAAGAAAGGTACGCCAAACCCAGACTGTTAAAGAGGAGGTTGGTTAGTCTTAATGACCTTATGAAGTTAGAGAAATGGGAAGGAACAAGAAACTACAAGGGACAAAGGCTATTTTGTTACCTCATCAGAAGACTCAGTCAGCTTGAGGAAGGGTGAGAAAAGAAACAGTGATGAAAGGGAAACAAGCAAGATGATTTAAAAAGAGCTAGACAAGAGATTTCAAGATTATTTCAGAGACAGCATGCATTACATTAAGGAACATGATCCTATCAAAAAGAATATCAAGACAAAAAACACCACATACAACACACCTAGCCATCCAGCTGAGCAGACAAATTCCACTACTCATGCATCTGATGGCTCAACAGGCAATGTACAGAATGTCACTTAACGAGGAAATGTTCAGCAAAAACCTAGCTCTTTCACTAAAGATTAAAAATACTAAAAAAAAGTACTCATGGCTTGAAAAATAGATAACCCAATGAATTTAAGACTAGATGTCTGACTTAATTTAGCACGACCAAAGCAAAATCCAATCAGTGATTTGTTTGCAGTATTCTATTTAAATATGGATGTAACAATGATAAATACAATCATGATGAAAGTTTATTAAAATTTAATATTAAGGAAAAGTTTGAAATATGTAAAATTATGGTATAAAAATTTTCAGTAAAATTTTTTAACTTTAAAAATGTTAAAATCTTGATTTAATAGAATTGATATAAAGTATCAGTTAATTATGAAAAATTACATGAGTAAACCTGAATGGTTTCTATTAATTACCCAGATATTTAAGAGCTGAGTTTAAAAACAGACCAACCAGGTGCTTGTTATATGGATTACAGACTGCTGAATCTGTAAAAACGTTCACTACAAGGTTTGAAAGCTTGAAATATTTGAAAATTACACAACATGGGATAATTGTACAATTTCAGTATCCATTAAAGATTACAATGAGCCCAGTGAAAAGATGATATAGTCCTATATTTGCCCATGAGAAAGATAATCACATTAGGTGGAAAATAAGAACAAATAATATGATCCTATATTGTAAAATTTACATATATTTGAATCTACTAGATGTTAAATGTTGACAGTGATCATCAGTGGGTAGTGAGATTAATGTGATTAATTTTTTTAGGGTCATTAATTTTTCTTTATAATTCTCTGTATTATCCAAATTTTTACAACAGTAAGAGCTTGCTTACAATCTTGGGGGAAAAGATTATCTCCACATTGGGGAAAGTAATTTTGCTTAACAATTTACAACAATGAGAGTGTTCTACCCTTAGCATTAAAAATCTAAATACTTTCGATTTTTACATCTTCTTAACAAACAAGTTTTAAACATTAAGAAAAGAATCTTTGCAGTATGAGGAAAATTCATATTAGCATTAACAAGGAAATACGTTTGTAAGGTTCTGGCTAGTAAACTGGCAAAGATATTACAGGATGTGAAAACAAACCTGATTCTTGTTTCATACCAGAGTCAGAAACATAATAAACTGAAGTAAGTATCTATTGTTTTCTAGAACTTTATAAGGAAATAAAATACTTGGTTTTTAACTTGAAATCTTTATATTTAGTTTGCCATCCCATAAATAATCTCAGGTTTCACTTCTTGCTAAAAATTCAGATGAACATATCTGGTTATGATTTTGAATATAGTAACTAGATAGACTCCAGACTGACTCAAAGGAGGTTATGAAGTTTCTTTTTCATGGATAAACCCATGAAAATCCTTTTCCTTATTTGACTGTGAAAATTAAACGTCTAAAACTGGGCCATTCTAAGCGTCACCACAGTACTGCATAAGGGGCACCCTGTATTTACTATGCTTCAAAATACTTTTATCAGAATCTTTAAGAAGTCCTAATGTGAGACTCATGTGCAAAAAGCCAGCACCTCTGAATCAGTAAACAACCAGTAAACATTTATATAGAAAGAGTCAACATAGAGTATAATATCAACCTCGTAAAAAATTCAAATCTTAATAGTTTAGAATGTCAGAAGGTACTATATAATTTTTAAACATTTCCTTTCATCAATAAAGGTAATGACAGAAAAGTTTTCAAATTGGGCTTTTTTTCCTATGCTGAAGCCTGTTTCCACTGTCCTAAAAATCTTTCCGAGGAAAACTTTGAAGTTAGATCTTTTCACCGTTATAAAAATAGTTACGATTTGCAATTTCACAAGCTAAGTTGTGAATCCACTTGCAGTACATGGAGTTTAAAACTGGTAAAATTAAACTCTATTCTAATTTGACAGCGGTAAACATTTTTTCCACACCACTGCACTGGTCATTGCTAACCAAGTCTATTATCAGATTCTTTAACAAGGAATTTCAGACCATTCTAACTTCTGAAATTTAGGTACAAATTTCAGAAATAAACTTATCATTTTATTTAAATGTGTAAAAGAGCAGATGGATTTCAAAGACTAAGAAGTCACTGTTGAGAGAGTCATTATTTCTTCAATGTTCGAATCCAGTGCTTTTAGCAGCTTCATGTGTGGGAATCAAAACAGTACCTTACTGAGCAGAGGCCTGGAGAGAGCATGACACGGTCAAGAAGGAATCTCACATACCCTCTGAGCATTCACAAACAGCTTGTGAATGATCCTGCCAGCGTGTCCTCTGCCTGCACCGATGACTAACACCTCCGGTTGCTCCAGAAGGCAACTCACAAACCTGGGAGAAAGAGGGAATGAAAGGATGGAAAAGGAGCTGCTCAGTTCACACTGGGTCAGTCCTCCCTGATTAATTTTGGGGACAAACCCTCAAAATCATATTGGTGAAAATCATATCAAGGCTGGAGTGAAAATTTAACAGGATAGATCAACATCTGGAATTAAAATCAACTCAAATGACAACCTTCATGCCTTTCAACTCTTTTTATAAATTTTTTCAAAAAGCCCATCTCTGTCAAAGTGTAAGATGAAATAGTCTATTTCTTTTAGACTATAAGCTTAGACAATGTTATACTAAGGAAGATTTTTTAAAATGTTTTTAACAACAAAAACCACATTTAATTTAGACAGCAAAGCAATGATCCTTGTGTTTCATTTTTGTTCTTTTAAGAGGTGTGTGTGTGTGCATGCACGGGCACACATGCACTTAAAATATGTTTTGCTGGGCACAGTCTCAGCTGTAAACTGTGCCATTATGTGCTGGAAGCATTCATCGTTCAAGTATACCACAGACAACGTATGGTGGAACTAAGAGAGTCG